>NC_053028.1:680983316-681075404 GCF_003073215.2 Triticum urartu
CATAGACCAGCATCGGAACTTCCACCTCTAAGCAGCACCCTAAAAGCCTGACCACATTTCGGTGGTTGGTTTGTGAAAGTATAATAATCTCCTGCACAAACTCGTCAGTTTCGGCCACGTTCATGATCTTTGAGCGTTTCACGGCTACTTCCTTGTTATCCTTAAGAATGCCCTTGTAGACAGTGCCGTGACCCCCCTTGCCCACTTCTCTGCTCTTGTCAAAATCGTTTGTAGCCTTCTTCAGATCATCCTGCGTGAATATCTTCAATGTATCGACTTGTTTTGACATAATTTGATGGTACAGTATCTGACCACCATTCTGATCGAAGAATCTTTCCTTCTCTTTTGCCAGCTTCCTTTTCTGATATTCTGCCCGTAGAGCAAACATGCAAACCATGAGGAAGACGACACCAGCGGATGTGCCTGAAATCATGACGGTTACATCAGTTCAACTAGAGACATTGCCCACATTTGGCTAAAAAATAGTTCCACGTATTGTGTCATCTCACCATTGCTTTACTACATGACATTTATACAAACTGTACTCTACTCGGACTTATATGATTGGCATAAAGAAGTACACAAAAGCTTTCTGTTTTTTATCAAGCAATGTGTGAACAATTGGTGTGTAAAATATTTTGATTTCTTATAACCCATACCTAAGGCCACCTTCAGAGCTTTATTTGGGTCAGCTCTTACGCAGGGTATGCTCTGTGGATCATCACTCCTGAATCCTGATGGGCATGAACAGGTGTAGCTCCCATCGGTGTTTCTACAATTACCTTTGCAAGGATACAAAGACTGGTTTGGAGGTTCACACTCATTGATGTCTGTCATTTCAAGGAAGTGAGGAGAAAGTCAACATGCAGATCACATTCCAAGAGCAATAAAGTTGATAGAGGAGAAATTCCCCGCATAAAGAATGGACATAAAGAAGAAATTATAGGTTGATTTTGCGAGATGCATGTGCATACCTCGGCACCCTCCTTGTAGGTAAGGACTGCCCACATAACCTTGAGAGCAGTTGCAGCGGTAACCAGGGCCATTGGACACATTAATGCATTGGCTGTTCATGGCTTGACAGGCATACTGTGACCCGATCTTGGTGGCTTCCGAACAACTTCCATTGCCAACAACCCAATCAAGTACCAAAGGAAACCCCTCAGTATATTTACTTCTGAAATTTGTAGAGCTGACATATGAACGATCAAACTTGAACGAGTTCACCTCAGCGATGAATGAGTAGCTGCATGGGCTAAAAGACTGGATGCTAGCATTGTATATAGGTGGTATTGGTGTACATGAGGTGTTGAAGGAGCTGATGTTTCCTGGAAAGGGGGTCTGGCAGCAACCCATGCCAGCGCACTCTGTGCTATCATCGACGTTACTTGCGTCAGTGCAGAATGAAAAGCATGAGTTGACAATGGGCAACTCAAGCTGGTTCTTGCCCTTGGTCACTCCTAGGATCATTCCAAGCATACTACACCCGATCGATATCAACTGGTTCTTGGTGTTGGAAACCTTATGAAAAGGATCAAGACTTAAGCCAACAAAACTGGTGCTATTAGTGCCGTTGGTGTAATTGCATTGTGATGCTATCTTTGGGTTCTGAACACGAACCTCACCAAAGTTAAGATTGATGTCTAGTACCCTAACTCCGGTTGAGGCCAGATATGCCCTGTTCTCATGGCATGTAACATTAAAGGGTTCTTGGAAGCAGCCCTTTCCAGTGCCGAACGGGTACGGGATGCTGACGTTACCACACTTGTCTGGGCAGCCAGGCCGTGCCGTGTTGATGCTCTCAGAAGACCCAGACCCATAAACGGTGGTACTATGCTGCAGGATTAGCGTGACAGCAACAAGTAGTAAGAGCTTCTGACCTGGAGGAAAAGACGGAAACATGTATCATGTACATACCAATCTATCTGGGCCATATGTATGTTACGGTAGTTTTTGTGTTTAGCAAAAAAATGTTATATTAGGAAACGACTGAGACATGTATCATGTACATACCAATCTATCATTGATATCGGTCATTTGTCTTCACGAAATACAAAATGCCAAATACGACATATTAGTAGATGACAAACCAATGCGAACACCATTTAGGAAAAATCCCCTAAAATTGCCATCACATAGGGAATATATTGGTAGTCCCCTAAAATTACCATCACATAGGGAATATATTGGTAGTTAAGAGTTTGATCCCACTACCACAAACATTTTGATCCAACAATATCCGAATCAGATGATGAAACAGAGATTAATGCCCGTCTTATAAAATAGAACATAAATTCTGTATGTGTCGCTTAGTTATTCTCGGATTTCAAGTCTCTTGCCATCAGACAAGAATTTAGGTTCAAATCTGATTTAGATAAAAAGAAGAAGAAAAATATGAATTATGCATCTATGTTGCGGAGTATACAAGAAAATAGTCACTAGTAATTGTATACTCCAGACTCCATATTTCTTTCTGTTCTCATTTCATAAATTGTAGGAAAAGCACTACCTCCAATCCAGAATAACATTAAGTAGCGTGTTTCAGTTTGCATATACTTGTCATTTCGGGTTTTTATATTCAATTTTCCAATGAAATACCTCTATTGATTGCTTATTGGCAGTGATGTTTAAAACTTAAGTACACTATCAATAAGGAAAAGATATATTTTGAAAACAAAAACATTAGTAACATCCTTTGTTGCTCTGTATGTAAAGCTAAAATGGCAAACATTCTCTTGCCCACTACGACTGACATATCATTTTGACTGATTTATACTGGACGTTCTTCCTGTTGTCCGAGCATGTTTCCGTTCTACAATACATTTAGAAACAAAGATTTTTGATAAATAACCTTCTGCATAACTGAATAACAATCTGATTAATCTCTGACCCCTACTTGCCACCAAAAACAGCGCATTTCTACATGACGCTACGGCGTGGTTGATTCCTCACTTGACATTACTCCGGAACCTGCATCTCAGCCCAACCATTATAAGTGCATACAAAAAGTTTTCGCCTGCTTTGCACGAACTAATGTAAGGTAGTAAAGTAAACAAAATATCACTCTACGCTGCGACGATTTCTACTGTTCTTCTCCCACTCCTAGTATCCCCAAAGGCCTGGAGTATGCAACACATCAGCGACACAAGAGACAAGACAGATTCACCAGGTTCCCCGGCCGTACCTTACGGGGGCTGGTAGCCCTGCGCGCATAACGGCGGGGCGGCGTAATATGGCCGCGGATACGAATCCGGAGTAGGCGGTGCCCGCCGGCAGTGCCGGATACTCGGACCCCACGTGGCGGCGACGGCGGCAACCGGAGGAACCAGACCGCCGGCCGTGGGGAACGGGCAGAGGGGGACGAGCACCCGGAGGCGCCGCACTGGCTGGTGGTGCGCCATGTGGAGGAGGTCCATCGGCGTCAGGCATCTCGCCGGCCACGGCCGTGCTGGGCGGCGGGGCGAGGGTTTGCTGTGCTCCTCAGGTCAGCGGAATGGGAACGCGGGAGAGAGAAGAAGAGGGAGACTTGTCTGCGGGGCATATTGGTCATTTCGGCAAAGCGGGCATGTATGAAAGCCATTTTCGAATTTCTTAGTCCCAAGCCAAAAACCGTGGCATGGATAGAATATTTGCGATGATGGAAGCAGATTATTAAAAGTTATCAAGAGTAGGATTGCTCGCCACGTATGTTTGCGACGTGGTATGAAAACTGAAAACTTGTCCTCAAATTAAAGTGACACAACATAATAGAGTTTCGACGTATGAAAATAATTGGAAATTGGGACGCGGGGCGACAGATGATGGAGGGAAGACTTATCTGCGGGGTATATTTGTCATTTCGAAAAGGCTGGCATGCATGAAAGCCATTTTAGAAAGAAAAAAATATTCAGAAGTCAAACCGTGGCATAGAAAGAATATTCATAATGATGAATGCAAATTATTAAAATTTGTCAATATCAGGATTGCTCTCGTATATATGCCGCGTGGTATTTAATTTTAAAACTAGTCATCAGATCAAAGTAACACAATTCAATAAAAACTCGCCTCGTGGCATATATCTGCATATACAAGATAAAGAAAGTTTTCTCAATACGAGTAATTCAAGAGATAGACAACAATGGAAAACTCATGTTGGTGCCCCAACCACGCGTGATCAAGGCAAGATCTTCTTCCCGCGCGCTGGAGGCGTGCGTCGCGGGCCGCGGCCTTCTGCGTCGGCGGCCCATCCACGGGCTCTGCTCCCTCCCCCCCCCCCCCCCCGCGGGCGGGGCCCCCGCTCCCGGTGGCCCTCCCCCCCCCCCCCCCCCCCCCCCAGCGTGCTGGCGTCCCGGTCCCGGTGGTCCTGCCTCCCCCCCCCCCTTCCCCTTCATGCGCCGGCTCTTAGGGCTCCAAGGGTGGGGGCCTTGCTGGCGGCGGATCTGGGTGCTCCTGCCCAGATCCGGGTGGTGGCGGCGGTGACCTGGCTAAGCTGGTGGTGGGGCGGCCGGCGGTCAGGCTACTCCTTTCGGGGTGGAGGGGCGTCGGGCGTCCATGGCTGGGGAGGCGGGCTGCTTCTTCGGCGGCATGTCGCAGCTGCTGCAAAGTGGCTCGGGGCTGCTCCTCATGGTGGTGGTCTGGATCGTTTCACGACGGCAGCTGGTCTCTGGCGTCGCCCGTCGGTGAGTGGCCTGTTTCGACCTTCGATTCCTCCCCTCGTCGTCCGGGCTCTACCCTCGTCATAGGCTTGGACCGCTCCCAATTGCAGTTTGTTGCTCGTCTCGCGCCCGTGGCCGCAAGACAGAGCTTGTCTCACGCCCCGCAGCAGGACCGAGCTCGTCTCGCGCCCAGCAGCAGGACCGAGCTTGTCTTGCACCCGGTGCAGCAGGACGGGTGATGGAGGCCAATTTTGGCCGGCCTTTTGGGTCTCGGCGCGGGGGAGGGGGCGCCCAGGGGTGTGAAAAAGGAGCGGCCTTTCCACTCGTCTCTTTGGTTGGGGTAGCGACAGGTCTCGGTTGAGGTGGTGTCAAGGTCTTGAATGTTGGGGCGGCGGCCCTGGTGGTGGTAGCGCGGTGTTCATGGGCAGAGCCTGTGGCTTGGTGCTGCCCGGTGACCATGGCCGTGTGGGCGGCATGGTGGCAGGGGTGTGGCGTTCGGTGGTAGTGAGTGTTTGCTGGGGTGAAAACCTGTTCTATCTTCAGACAGACCGGCGGCGGCGTAGCACGTTACCTTCTTGAAGGCGTCATCGCGGCTCTCACTGTTCATCGTGTCGCTCCAGGGAAAACTCTGACCCTCGGGTCAGGCGGTGGGGGCGCGTTGGCGTCGTAACCTTCTTGGAGGCGCCGCCTTGGAGCTCACGGTTCGTCATATGCGGCTTCATCTCTTCGCGATGGCGTGTTCACGGAGGAGGTCCCCGATTGCTCTTGTAGTGTTAGTGGTGGTGTTGCTGCGCTCAGCGCCTATGTATCCCGCCTTGGGTGTGTGCGTGTGTTGTCATGGGGTGCGTTGGTACTTGGGTTGTGGTTGATCTTTGCTTTATATATAACAGTTTTGCTAGAACTCATCTAGATGAGATATAATTTGGTCTCATTCATTTTTTATAGCCATTGAATGTGATGCTATAAGATGCGTGTGTGCTGACATGGATGTTATATGTTCTTGTTTTCCAAGTGAACGAGACCAAATTATATCTCATCTAGATGAGTTCTAAGTACTCCCTATATATAAAGCGGGGCGAAAGCTTTTTTCGGTATGTGTGTTACTTTTTTTTTGAGCGGTCGGTATGTGTGTTACGTGATCTAAAAGAACCTGTACACGTGTGTTGAAAATCATGCTGGGTATTATCCCTCGAGGATATGTAAAAAAAATGCAAATGTTTCTACTTCACGTGAGGAGAGGTGGGGTTTTGCGACAAAGCTACCATGAAGCTTTATAGTATGATGGTGCGGAGAAATAGGTGAAAGTTTCATGTAAACTTGAAAAATTGTGCATCCTGAAGTCTTGGTTGCGTAAAGAGCCTTCATATGGCAATAACAACCTTTCACCATGCAGCAACATCTTCCCATAAATAACATCAACACATGAAGAATGTTTTACATCTTCTAGATCCATATACTAAACGGAAGCTGCTACTCCACAAAATAAACTCATGGAGTGTGTTTACTTAGAGAAGAACAAGCAAAAGGCGGGGGGGGGTGGGGGGGGGGGGTGGGGGGGAAGAAAACTACATGCAACTGCAAGGAGGCAACTCTCTAGAGAAGACGGTTGGGGTGTGTTCTTTACAAAAGGAACTGTTGAACATGAACAAGGTAGCTAAGCTAGGCCAGGAGGAAATTCTTACCTGAAGACAGTGGCCAACCCATGTATGTGTGTGTGTGTGTGTATGTAGGGTGTAGCCCCCGGATTTGTTTCGCAACCGCGTATTATGCGACTGTATTGGAGTTGGGCGAGGGTTATTCGTGTGCATACTTACATACGAGCTATATACACACACAAGGAAAGATGAACTTGTACTCAAGCCTCCTGGATCATAGGGGGTGTGAAACGGAGTACTAATCAAACCGTAAACGTGGCTTGTTGTTTAATTTGGACAGCGGGAGGAGGTGGCAGCAAGCAAGCAGTCAACCGTTGTTCGATCCCCATCTGATCTCTGATCTCAACTCTCAAACGTCTAGTTTAGTTTATCTCCTTCCTAGAACGAAGACCGCGAGCTGTTCCCCGGACACGTATGTTCATCTGAAAACTGCACTGGAGTCAAAATATTTCATCGCCATTAAATGTACTACTAGTTCAAGAGCCGTTGCCCATCTCGGGATGAAACATATGCATCAAACATATATAGTGCATGGAGTGGTTCAACCTTGCTGGATGAACCAAAAGTAGGTGTCTTCACCATGTGGCTAGCTAGGACAGGTACTAAGTTTCTTCATCGCACAACTAGGACAAAAACTAGAAAATGGCGTCTTTGCTTCCCAAATTATTTAGCTGGATCCGGTCTCTAGGATATATAAAGTTTCCAAAAATGAAGGTGTTTGTTCAATGCAACACGTAGAGATCCAAAATCGCAAAAGAAAAGAAAAAACGGTTTCTTCGTACTTGAGAACACCATCGGAAAAATAGATAACTTTTCGAAATAATCAATAAAGCAGTACTCAAGTCTAAACAAATTTGAAAACTTCAAAAGAAACAATTTAGACAACAACACCGTCTAGAACAGTTTAAGCAACATCATGTCCTAGTCGTTTAAGCATACCCGGAAAAAACTCCTAGTTGTTTAAGCACACCCGGAAAAAACAGTTTAAGCAACATATGCAGTAGCACAGAATCAAGAATAAAACAATTTAGACAACACCACCATCTAAAACAATATAGACAACTTTGAAATAATCAATACAAACAGTACAATCTTCATCTTTGAAAAGGTGTGGCTTACAATCTTTTTAGTTGCCCTTATTTTTTAAACTGTCCAAATCACGACATCATGCAGTATTATAGTACCAAGACTAGTTCCAGCACCAGCAATGCTAAGTTGAGCTGCATGATCTTCACTGTTGCAGCGTCAATCCTTCGGGCAGTCGTGTCCAGCGCAATGGCATGGCTCCGCATATTGCAAACCCACCACATGAACAAAATAAGAAGATAATGAACACCAGCCAGAGACCAAAGATAAATCCTGCAGCCAGCCCAAGATAGAAATACTTCGCCTCGTCTTGATGCTCCTCAATATCACCTCTAGTTACATCAGGCTCCCAGCAGTTCCTGGAAAGAGGAGGTCCACAGAGATGGTTGTTGCCGATATACGACAATGCTGGGTCGATGAGTGACTGCAGCTGATTCCCCGAGGGTATTCTTCCTGAAAGGTTATTATATGACAGGTTCAACTTGCTTAACATCGTGATGTCCGAGAGACCGGAAGGGATGTCGCCAGATAGTTCATTGAATGACAGGTCAAGAGATTCCAATGACTGGAGCGAACCTATCTTCTCTGGGATCCTGCCGGACAACTGATTATGGGAGATGTTCAGGTTATTCATTCTAACCAGGGAAGTCAATTCATCTGGAATCTCCCCGACCAAACTGTTGCAGGACAAGTCCAGGCCAACTATATAAACGATGTTGCTGGTGTAATCAAGGTCTTGGCCTTTCATTACCACTGCTAAGCTGTCATCATATTTTGGTGAATCATTCGTGTCAGGGTTTGCTGGCCTTTCATAACTCCACACTAAGGGGTTCCAAAGTGTTTGGTCCTCCTGTATCATTGCTTTTAAGTTGACCAACGCATGAGGTATGGATCCTGATATTCGGTTATCTGCAAGGTCCACATACTGTAGGTGTTCAAGCTGTGTGAGCTGACCTGGAATAGAGCCAGAGAATTTATTCTGCCGCAACCGGAGGTAGGACAAATCTGGCAATTTATTTGCTAACCATGTCGGCAACTCTCCGGCAAAGTTGTTGTGCGCAAGATCAAGAAGAACCAACTTTGAACAGCTCTCCAAAAATGAAGGAAATTCACCAGACAAGTTGTTTTCATACAGGACTAGAGCTCTAATGGATCTATTCAGTTCTTTTGTTTCTTCTGAACAGACAGGGAGGTGTCCTGCTAGGAGGTTCTTTGCTAAATCCAGTACCAATAATGACTGCAGCTGACAAATATATGTTGGAATCGTGCCATTGATACTGTTCTCAGAAAGCAACAACTCTTCAACAAACGGAGCTCCAAAGTTTCGTGGCAGTGGCCCTGATAAAGAGTTTCTGGAAATGTCCAATTCTGCCAATTGCCTTGGCAACAGTGGTAGAATACCAGTGAGGTTGTTGGAGTTCATATCAACTATCACTGCTGAAGACATAAACTCAAGAGTCCTTGGCAACCTGCCACTGATTTGGTTAAAAGAGATGTTCAAATATTGAACATTTGAAACCACACTCCAAAACCAATCCGGAAGGTTATCAACTATGCCTGCATCTGAAATGTCAAGATAAACAACACCCTTCTGCCCTTTTAGCCACAGAGGAAAATGAGGTCCCATTTTGCAGCGTGGGAAATATGCCCGGCGCAATTTAAAAGGGGGAATCCAATTTGAGCTGATCTTCAGGTGTAGGGAGTTGTAAGACAAGTCCAATTCCTCCAAATTCACTAAAGAGTCAAGATGTTCCTCTGATATAGAACCGTTGAAATAGTTGCCGTCTAGATACAAAAGTTTGAGATTGACGAGCATGCCAATTTCTGAAGGTACTGATCCTTCAAGCCTATTGGAGGAGAGTTGAAGAGTGCTCAAATCAGTCCACTGATTTATCCACCTTGGAATTTCCCCGGTGACATTCGTGCAAGACATATCTAACAACTCCATCTTACTCCATGCACAGTGAGGCAACCCCTCCAAAAATTGTGAAATGTCTTGATTGATCAGATTTGACCACAGTGTTAGCACTCTCAAATTGCACAGGTTTCCCAGTACTTCGGGCTTTATACTGGTGAGATGATTGCCTCCAAGACGAAGTACCTCAAGCGAAGTCATATTTCCCATCGCATCTGGAAATGCTTCAGCAATTTCATTATTTGTAAGGTCAAGATGCCTGATGGTGCCAACATCCCAGAACCAGTAGGTTGGATTGATGGTGTGAAACCCAGTATCACTTAGATCAAGCATCTTAAGTGATGTGAGGTTAGAACGCACCATAGGTGTCTGTGGAAAAACAAGTCCACAACGACGGAGCCGAAGGACTCTTAGATTATATAGCATGTTAACCACTTGAACCCAATTGCCAATGGCACTAAGATTCACACTGGTCATGTCGAGAAACCTTAGCAAAGAGAGACGCAACAACCATGAGATATCCTCGATGTGCAACATCATGCCATAAGAATTAAGATTCCAGTTGTTGTTGAGGTCAAGATATAGCAATCTGGACAAGTTACCAAGTTGAGGAGGCACTTTACCATGAAAATCCATGCAGGAGAGGTTGAGATATCTCAAGCTTTGGAGGGAGCCCAAGAATCTGGGTATGGGCACATCCACTCCACCGAGATAGTTTCCACTCAGGTCTAGATACTCCAAATGATGCAAAGCAACTAAGGAAGAACTTATGTTCCCACGCATCCCATGAGAATTTTCACTGTACCAGTTACGATAGATATCGTCAAAGAAGAGATCGTTGCGGACGTCAAGCTTGACGACATGGCCTGTCCTGTTGCTGCACCTGACACCACTCCACCGGCAGCAATCTTGGCCATTCCAAGAGGAAAATAGGTTCTGTGGATCGCTTCTGATGCCAGCTCTGAAAGACAGCAGTGCATCCCTCTCATCTGTGATGCACCCACCGTTGTTGGTTTCTTGTGCATAGACAAGAGAGGTAGTCGTGGTGGATAGAATAAGCACAAGGCAAAGGGCTGCAGCTGCATCCATGGAGGATACCGGAGCTGTGAAAGTCGCCATTATTTTTGTTTTACTAAGCCAATTTTGGTACTCTGAGGACGTATAGCAATCTGAAGCTCTGGCCTTGGTATAGTCTGTTATCAGAAGAAAATCGGCCGCAAGCTGACAAAGGAGTCAAGAAGGCACCTATCAGAGAGAGAAAAACGTGCCACTGTAACGATGGCAACAGCAAACAGGTTGCTTGTGTTGACTTGCAGCTAGATTGTGCTGAATGAAGGCCCCACGAGGCAACAACCGAAGACTAGTGTGACAGATTACCAATCAAAAAACACTTGATTCTAGTAACAAGCCAGCACTTCTCTGTTGGAATAGTTAAATGCTAATAAGTGACAATTCTATAAAGTTATAGTCCCTCCGTTCCATAATATAGTGCACATAGATTTTTTGAAAAGTCAAACCTTACAAATTTTGACCAAGTTTGTGGAGAAAAACATTTACATCTAGAGTGACAAACATATATCATTAGATTCATCATAAGACATAGTTTCATATTTTATATATTTGGTATTGTAGATAGAAATAGTTTTCTCCATAAACTCGGTCAAAGTTGGCAAAGTCTGAACAGAAACTTGGTCAAAGTTTAAACAGAGGGAGTACTACTTTCCCTGAACTGTGATGGGATAACTATATATAGACTGGAATAGTTAAATGCTAACAAGTGACGGTTCTATATATATGACATCTGAGCTGCAAAACCCACCATTATTTTTGTTTTACCAAGTCAACTTTGGTACTGTTTAACAATATAAAGCTCTGGCCCTGATATAATCTGTTATCAGAAGAGAATTGGCCGCAAGCTGGCAAACGAGTCAACGAAGGCACCTATCAGATAGAGAAAAATGTGTCACTGTCTGAAGTCATGACGGCAACAGCCAACAGGTTACTGTGTTGATTTGCAGCTAAACTGTGCTGAATGAACGCCCTACGAGGCTATGACCGAAGACTTGTGTAACAGATTAGCAATCAATAAACACTTGATTCTAGTAGCAGGCCGGCACTTCACTGCTGGAATAGTTCTACTTATTGATAATTATATATAGACTGGAATAGTTAATTGCTAATAAGTGGCGGTTCTATATAGATATGCGCAACAGTACAGAACATGACATCAGATGAATCAAAATTTACTGAACTCCATCAATCGAATTCAGTATGAAATTCTATATGATAGTAATGAACAAAAACTGTAAGCAGGAGGAAGTGGAGCAATGTCACCTGAGATTGATCCTTGTAACAAACTATGAAATTTTAATTTCAAACTGTGGTGGCAGCACAAATCACCTTATTACCTGTCCGAGTTAGAGTAAAGTTATTTATTGTTCGCCTGACTTGAGAGGCAAATATCTTAGTAAAGAATATGAGCACAGCAGGACCTACTTTCAATAATCTAACAGAGATAAGAGTTCACAGAAACAACAGAACTGACAGCAGGTTCACTGAAGCATTAACTGTAAGTGATCGGATACTGCTCTGTACACTAATCTGATGACTGCAGATACATTTTACTCTCAAAATTATTACAAATCATTACAATGCAACTGCCAAAAGGCATGAATAAAAAGCAGCAAGCAACACAAAAAATGATGAAGGTCAAATATTACGTAACCAAAATAACCAAAACTAGGACATAAATGTTCTAATAACCAATTCCAACTTCTTCTACTTAATATTTGGTACCGCAAATACATGACAAATACTGGTAATACACTGGAAGCTCCAGGCCTCTAACACGTACACACACACACACACACACACACACTCTTCTTTGCAATACTACTCGCGTAGTGTAATAAATAATAACTGAAACTATCACCTGGGTGTCTCTATACCTATTCCAGACATGTGGGGCCCTGTTGAGAACGTGCTCGATGATGGAGGATCAAGAAGCACTGCAGGTGAGGAGAACTTGACCAGACACTCTGCTTTGCCATGGTCAAGCACCAGTTTCTCCCTCCATGCGCTTCGCAGAGCCTTTAGCTTGTCAGCCACCTGGGTCATGGAAGGTCTCTCTTCCCCCATGGTGCTCAAGCACATCCTCGTCAGTTCGGCGATTTCTCCCAGCAGCATCTCCAAGCCGACACCAACTATGCTCACATCCAGGATGCCTTCAAGGCTACCATCCTTCATCGCGAGCAGGAAGGACGATGCAAGGCTCTTGCCTTCCTTGGGGCCACCGTGGTAGATCGCCTTCTTGCCCGTGATCAGCTCCAGCAGCACAACGCCAAAGCTGTAAACATCGCTCTTCTCCGTGAGTTGCCTCTCCAGAAGGTACTCAGGGTCCAGGTAACCCATGGTGCCCTGCACCAATGTCATGAACTGAACCTCATCCTTGGGGAGCATCCTTGACGCCCCAAAGTCGGTCACTTTGGCCATGTAGTTGTCATCCAGGAGAATGTTCATCGACTTGACATCTCCGTGTACTATGGGGCGGTTCATGGACAGATGCAAATATGACAGTGCTTCAGCGGATTCTTGAGCGACCCTGAGACGGGTATCCAGAGAGGGAGGTGGACTCCCATAGTTCCGATGGATGAACTGAAAGAGAGTGCCATTCGGGATGAATTCATAGACCAGTATGGGGACTTCCACCTCTAAGCAGCACCCTAGAAGCCTGACCACATTCCGGTGGTTGGTCTGTGAAAGTATAATAATCTCCTGCACAAATTCGTCAGTTTCGGCCATGTTCATGATCTTTGAGCATTTCACGGCTACTTCCCTGTTATCCTTAAGAATGCCCTTGTAGACAGTGCCGTGACCCCCCTTGCCCACTTCTCTGCTCTCGTCAAAATCATTTGTAGCCTTCTTGAGATCCTCCTGTGTGAATATCTTCAACGTATCGACTTGTTTTGACATAATTTGATGGTACAATATCTGACCACCATTCTGATGGAAGAATCTTTCCTTCTCTTTTGCCAGCTTCTTTTTCTGATACTCGGCCCATAGAGCAAAGATACAAACCATGAGGAAGATGATGCTAGCAGATATGCCTGAAAATAATGATGGATAATTACCATCAGTTCAACTAGTGGAATTGCCCACAATTGACTAAAACAATTGCAACATGTTGTCCCATACACCCCATTTGCTTCGCTAGATGACATGCATACAGATTGTATTGGACTTGTATGACCGCGTAAAAAGTGCAAAAATGCTTTCTGTTTACATTGAAGCAGCACGTGCGCAGCTAGTGTGCAAAATAATTTGATTGCTAATAATCCTTTACCTAAGATTATCTTCAGGGTTTTGTTTGGGTCAGCTCGAACGCAGGGTATGCTCTTTGGATCATCACTTCTGAATCCTGATGGGCACAAACAGTTGTAGCTCCCCACGGTGTTCATGCAATTACCTTTGCAAGGATACAATGACTGGTTTGGAGGTACACACTCATTGATGTCTGTCATTTCAAGGAAGTGAGGAGAATGTCGTGATGAATCAACAGAATATTGCATTCCATAAACAATAAAGCTGAAATAAAAGGAGAGTGCAGGTTGATTCTGCGAGATACATATACGTACCTTGGCACCCTCCTTGTAGGTAGGGATTGCCCTCATAGGCCTTGAGAGCAGTTGCAGCGGTAACCAGGGCCATTGGACACATCAATACATTCACTATTCATGGCTTGACAGGCATACTGTGATCCCATCTTGGTGGCTTCTGAACAGCTTGCATTACCAACAACCCAATCGAGTACCAAAGGAACCCCATCTGTATGTGTACTTGCGAACCTTGTAGAGTTAACATAGGAACGATCAAACTTGAACCAGTCCTTCTCAGAAACGAATGAGTAGCTGCAGGAACTGAAAGACTGGATGGTAGAGTTGTAAAACTCTGGTACTGGTAAGGATAAGGTGACTAATGAGCTGACATTTCCTGAAACAGGGGCCTGGCAGCAACCCAAGCCAGAGCACTCTGAACCATCTTCGATACTACTTGCATCAATGCAGAATGAAAAGCATGTGTCGGCGGTGGGGTACTCAATCTGCTTCTTGCTCTTAGTGAGTCCGACAACCATTGCAAGCATAGCACACCCAATTGATGTCAACTTGTTCTTGGTGTTGGAAAGCTTATGAAAAGGATCAAGCATTAAGGCGTCGAAACCAGTGCTATTGGTGCCGTTGGTATAGTTGCATTGCGATGATATGTGTGGGTTCTGAACACGAACCTCACCAAGAGTAAGACTGATCTCCAGTACCCTAACTTCGGTTGAGGCCAGATATGCCCCGGTCTCATTGCATGTGGCACTAAAGGGTTCTTGGAAGCAGCCTTTTCCTGTGCCGAATGGGTACGGAATGCTGACATTGCCACACTTTTTTGGGCAGCCAGGTCGTGCCATGCTGACACTCCCGGAGGTCCCAGACCCATAAGCGTTAGTACTATGTTGTAGGGCTAGGGTGGCGGCGACAAGTAGCAAGAGCTTCTGACCTGTAGGCAACAACCAAGACATGTATCATGTACATATCAATCTATATAAGAGCTGGATACATGTTCTAAGAATCGTATGAAGAAAATAAATGTATTGCCTGTCTTTGATAGTAAACATGAATTCTGAATGTCTCTCTTGGTTATTCTCTGATTTCAAGTCCTTTTCACCATACAAGAAATGAAGATAGGTCGAAAAACCATGCCAAAATAAACATCACGCTGGGGTAGAAACAAAACGAAGTCGCGACTCGGTATTCACTCCAGGCTCCATGTTTTCTCTCTGTTATCATTCTAGAGATTGTTAGGAAGGTACAACGTCTAATCCAAAGCAAGATTTGCTATAGCTTGTTTCCTTTGGGGTTGTAATGTGCAGCTCAAGTACACACTGCGACACGCAGTTTTCAGTGATTTATACTGGATGCCTTTGCTGTCTGTTGTTACAGCACCACCTTTCATGTTTTTGTTCTGTTTAGTGTTTACATCCTGAAGCAAATAATATTGGAAATAAACCTCCTACATAACTGAGGAACGCTCCAATCCTCATTCGCCACCGATCCGAACACAACAGCCTTATTTCTTCCATGCCACCACTTGGTGAAATTGATGTCACACATCATGCCACAACCCAACCATTAGGCGCACAAAAAAAACCGTTTTTGCCCCTGAATTCACGTCTAAAGGGGTGGATTCAAAATTAACTCTGCGCTTCAGTATGTACTTTGCCATCTGCTCCAGAAAAGAGTAGACAATTTCGAATAGAAGGAGATATACCGTCCAGATAATAGACACAAAAAAGTCTTCTTCTACTGGAGTATAATTTCACCGCTGGCACCACATCAACGAGACAGGCAGCGAACTGCGTCGTACGGCTAGGGTTCCGCATACCTTACAGGGGCAGGTAGCCACCACGGAGGAGGTCGGCGGCCGCGGGTGGTGTTGGGCAGTCGAATCCCACGTGGTGGCGGCGCCGGCCGCGAGAACCCGCCGCAGGCGGACGAGGACCAAAAGGTGCCGCGATGGTTGGTGGTGTTGCAGGTGGAACCGGCCTTTCCATCGGCGACAGGCATCTCGCCGGCCATGGCGTGCCGGGAGGCGGGGATTTGCTCCGGCAGGAGAAGGCAGGTCGGAATCGATAGGTGGGGGACTTGGCTGCGGGTGCGGGGCTGTATTGTAATTTCAGAAATCGGAAGAGCTGGCTGATAAAGGGATCATTTTCTCATGCATTTCTACTATTTTTATTGAAGATGGAGAATATGTGCTACAGAGTTAGATTATCTCTACGTATTTGTAGTGTTAAAAACGCTTTTATATTATGAAACGAAGGGAGTAATTCTCTTTTTTTAGAGCGAATGCGCTTGCCCTATGTCGGGGGTTTGGTGCGACATATGCCAACGGATGGCTTATTATGGTGGGGGCGAGTAGAACGTCGCCGGTGCCTGAAAACGGGATGGGGCGAAGACATGCACGCCGGCGAATCTTATCCAGCTTCGGGGCTCTCCAGGGAGATAATACCCCTACTGCTGCTCTGTGGGGTCTTCGCATGATCACTATGGTCAAGTGTTTACACGGTTGCTCCTTGAGCTGTGTATGGTGGTAGGAGAGGGCAAGGCTGGCTCTTTCCCTCTATCTGGTGAGGTATATAACTACTGGGATCCAACTCTTTGCATGGGTGTCCTGGGGGGTTTATATAGGCCTACCCCCAGGGGTACAATGGTAATGTGACTGGGCGCGGGCCCAGCCGTCAGTGTCTCCGACCTCCGACTTCTCCGCCGACTGCTGGGGCCCGCCGACTGGTCTGGTACGGAGCCGACAGGCCGCGTCCGCCGCGGGTGGGTCTTGCCGGCTGGTGATTACTGTAGCCGTGCTCCTGATGATACAAGCTTGGTCATGGGGTCATGGCAACAGCCCATCGCCTGGCGGGCGATCACTGTGGCCACTCCCCATCTCTTCTTGATTAATGGCGCATGGGCCCGGGGGAGGGCTCGGCCGACTCCCTCGGGCCGACTCCCGTTGGGTCCGACTGGCGGTGCTCCCGCCGTCTCCCGAGGTCTCGCTGGCTGGTGGGCCCTGCTGCCTCCAGGCCATACAAACAAGTCGTCGTGGGCGTAGGACCAGGTACAGTGGTGTTGATGTCAGGGCTGGCTGGACAACAGTGCCACGCCGCGGGGAGATCTTCCCAAGTACGGCGCGCTGTAGCCATGCCTGCCCTTGGTAAGGGGCGGGAAGTGGGCTTCATTGTAGCCACGCCCTGCCCCATCCCCCTCGATGAGGTCACGGTTTGTTGGAGTCGCCGGCCGACTCCTCAAAGCCGGCTTCTCTGGAAGTCGTCCCTGGGACTCGGCCGTGAGCAGGCAGTCGGTCGCCTTGCCCTAGACTCCCCAGGAGGCGGCTCTTCGCCCTGTGGTCTTGAGGGGCGCAGCCTGCCCCGATGTCTTGAAAGGTCGTGGGGCTCAGATTGGCCTACCCATGGCCCATTACTCCGACAGTAGTCCCCGAAGCTGGTGAGGCGCCGCGGACGATCGGCCGAGAAGCCTCAGCAGTTTCTCTTTCCGGGCGCAATACATGGTCTTGATTGACTTTCGCCGGGCTGACTAGAAGGAGTGTTTGAAAGGAGTTTTTCAAAGAAAGACTTCGGTGAAGCTGCTTACATATTGAGCTTCAAGATCTATAGAGATAGATCAAGACGCTTGATAAGTTTCTTCAATGAGTACATACCTTGACAAGATTTTGAAGTAGTTCAAAATGGAACAGTCAAAGAAAGAGTTCTTGCCTGTGTTACAAGGTGTGAAGTTGAGTAAGACTCAAAGCCCGACCACGGCAGAAAATAGAAAGAGAATGAAAGTCATTCCCTATGCCTCAGTCATAGGTTCTATAAAGTATGCCATGCTGTATACCAGATCTATTGTATGCCCTACCGCTGAGTTTGGCAAGGGAGTACAATAGTGATCTAGGAGTAGATCACTGGACAGCGGTCAAAATTGTCCTTAGTGGAATAAGGATATGTTTCTCGATTATGGAAGTGAAAAAAGGTTCGTCGTAAAGGGTTACGCCGATGCAAGTTTGACACTAATCTAGATGACTCTAAGTCTCGGTCTAGATACATATTGAAAGTGGGAGCAATTAGCTAGAGTAGCTCCATGCAGAGCATTGTTGACATAGAAATTTGCAAAAATACATGCGGATCTGAATGTGGCAGACCCGTTGACTAAGATTCTCTCACAAGCAAAACATGATCACACCTTAGTACTCCTTGGGTGTTAATCACATAGCGATGTGAACTAGATTACTGAATCTAGTAAATCCTTTGGGTGTTGGTCACATGGCGATGTGAACTATGGGTGTTAATCACATGATGATGTGAACTATCGATGTTAATCACATGGTGATGTAATCTAGATTATTGACTCTAGTGCAAGTGGGAGACTGAAGGAAATATGCCCTAGAGGCAATAATAAAGTTATTATTTATTTCCTTATTTCATGATAAATGTTTATTATTCATGCTAGAATTGTATTAACCGGAAACGTAATACATGTGTGAATACATAGACAAACAAAGTGTCACTAGTATGCCTCTACTTGACTAGCTCGTTAATCAAAGATGGTTATGTTTCCTGACCATGAACAATGAGTTGTTATTTGATTAACGAGGTCACATCATTAGTTGAATGATCTGATTGACATGACCCATTCCATTAGCTTAGCACCCGATCGTTTAGTATGTTGCTATTGCTTTCTTCATGACTTATACATGTTCCTATGACTATGAGATTATGCAACTCTCGTTTGCCGGAGGAACACTTTGGGTGCTACCAAACGTCACAACGTAACTGGGTGATTATAAAGGAGCATTAAAGGTGTCTCCAAAGGTAGATGTCGGGTTGGCGTATTTCGAGATTAGGATTTGTCACTCCGATTGTCGGAGAGGTATCTCTGGGCCCTCTCGGTAATACACATCACATAAGCCTTGCAAGCATTACAACTAATATGTTAGTTGTGAGATGATGTATTACGGAACGAGTAAAGAGACTTGCCGGTAACGAGATTGAACTAGGTATTGGATATCGACGATCGAATCTCGGGCAAGTGACATACCGATGACAAAGGGAACAACGTATGTTGTTATGCGGTCTGACCGATAAAGATCTTCGTAGAATATGTAGGAGCCAATATGGGCATCCAGGTCCCGCTATTGTTTATTGACCGGAGACGTGTCTCGGTCATGTCTACATTGTTCTCGAACCCGTAGGGTCCGCACGCTTAAGGTTACGATGACAGTTATATTATGAGTTTATGCATTTTGATGTACCGAAGGTTGTTCGGAGTCCCGGATGTGATCACGGACATGACGAGGAGTCTCGAAATGGTCGAGACGTAAAGATTGATATATTGGAAGCCTATATTTGGATATCGGAAGTGTTCCGGGTGAAATCGGGATTTTACCGGAGTACCGGGAGGGTTACCGGAACCCCCCGGGAGCTATATGGGCCATAGTGGGCCTTAGTGGAAAAGAGAAGGGGCTGCCCTTGCTGGGCTGCGCGCCTCCCCCCTTCCCCTAGTCCTATTAGGACTAGGAGAGGTGGCCGGCCCCCTCCTCCTCTTTTCCCCCTCCGCGAATCCTATTCCAACTAGGATTGGGGGGGGGGGAATCCTACTCCCAGAGGGAGTAGGACTCTCCTGGCGCACCAAGCTTGGCCGGCCAGCCTCCCCCCTCTACTCCTTTATATACGGAGGCAGGGGGCACCTCTAGACACACAAGTTGATCCACGTGATCTGTTCCTTAGCCGTGTGCGGTGCCCCTTGCCACCATATTCCTCGATAATACTGTAGCGGAGTTTAGGCGAAGCCCTGCTGCTGTAGTTCATCAAGATCGTCACCACGCCGTCGTGCTGACAGAACTCTTCCCCGACACTTTGCTGGATCGGAGTCCGGGGATCGTCATCGAGCTGAACGTGTGCTCGAACTCGGAGGTGCCGTAGTTTCGGTGCTTGATCGGTTGGATCGTGAAGACGTACGACTACTTCCTCTACGTCGTGTCATCGCTTCCGCAGTCGGTCTGCGTTGGGTACGTAGACAACACTCTCCCCCTCATTGCTATGCATCACATGATCTTGCGTGTGCGTAGGAAATTTTTTGAAATTACTACGAAACCCAACAGCAGCGGTCCTACTTCTACATCAGGAACGTCGCCACGAGGGGCGACTGGGTTAATCTGCCGGCTTTCGAAGCCGGCCCGCCGGCTGGCAGACTGCCCAACTGGTCGTACCGGGCCAGGTCGCTGACTTCTGCAGGAGCCGGCGCCATCACGCGACTCCGAGTGCTGACGCAGTCGGAGGGTCTGACTGGCCCGGACCTGCTGGCCGCCTTCGTCTCGCGCCGAGTTCTCCCACTCCAAGGCCGCCCTCACCTGATATGCCGGATGAGCGAGGGCCGCGACCCGAGTCGGATGTGCACCAAGGACATGCCTCACGAAGAGGTGGCCCTGATGGTGAACTACCTCTCGGATAGCAGGCTCCCGGAGGACTGGCGATTCGGCAACGAGCAATACTCCTGCGCCAACCCCCCGCCCGTGGTGAGTCGCATTTCTTTTCTTTAGATTGTCCTCTTCTTGCCGAGTCTTGTTTTAATCAGTCTACTTTTTTGTTAGAATCCTCTTCTTCACCCACCAGCCGGAACCTCGGAGCCGGCCCGTGAGTTCGCCGCCGATCGGGCGGAGAGCGACGTCAACGACCCCGATCTGGGGGCGGCGGCTCTGAAAGACGACGCCGAGGGAGGAGGAGGAATGACAGGCGACTTCAGGCCCTCTGCTACCTTTGCCGACTGGCCTGAAGACGACGCCGAGGGAGGATTCGCCCCTCACCATCGGCCAGGAGCCAGCCAGCCGGGCGCGGGCTCTTCTGCCGCGTCGGGCGCTCCAGGCGGCGGGAAGAAGCGCCGGGCTGCGCCAACTTTGTTTGGCAGCCGGCCGAAGAAGCCCAAGGGCTCGGCTGCGGCGACCCGGCGAGACGAGGCAGCCGCGAAGGCCATCCGCTTCCGTAAGGAAGTGAAGAAGCCGTCGTTGGTCTCCGCGTAAGTATTCTGACTTCAAAGTTTATTCTTTCTTCGTGTTTTGTCTGAGTCTCTGCTCGCCCTTCTTTCTTCAGGGCTCTCCTCTCTCTTGAGCGGGTCGCCGCCGCGTCCGTCATGGGGTCAGCGGAGACGCCCGCCACCACTCGGCGGATAGACCCCGCTGCCGACCTCCGGGAGGCGACGGAGCGGAATGCGCAGGAGAAGCGCAATGAAGAAGAAGCCCTCCGCCTGGAGAAGGAGGAGGCTGACAGGGCGGAGGCCTCCGCCAAGAAAAAACTAGCGGAGGCCGAAGCCGCCGCCGCGGCGAAGCAGCAGGCTGAGGAAGCCGCACGCCGCCAGGCGGCCTTGCTTGTTACCCTGCTGAACTTTGCGCCGCCGCCGCCGGAGTTCCCGGGGCAGACTGGGGGAGCCGGCGGGGAGAACCTCGTCGAGGAGAGGGAAGGCGGCGAGCCCTCTACTCTGGGCGCGAACGTTCCGCCGCCGCCGCCGCCACCGTCTGAAGGCGTGCGAGGCAAGCAGCCAGCGGACCCTCCGGTGCCGCCGACCGAAGAAGAGGCGTGGCGAGGCTGCTCCTCCAGGTCGGCTCGCCAGCGCGCCGTCGTCTGGAGAAGGCGACTTCGGCACCCCGCCCCCTGGAGGCCGGCACCACCAGCTCCGCGGCTCCAGACGCCGAGGCGACAAGCACCGCACCTGTTGGGTGGATGCGGGGAGGCGGCACAGGGCCGCTGAACCGGGTGCTCCTGGACGTCCAGGCGAAGCTCCGCGCTGAGGGCGACACCGTCCAGAGCTGCACCAAGGCGTTCCTGGCGTCGCGGGCGGCCGTCCAGGTATGTCTTTTCTTTGGGTCTTTATTTTTCTTGTTCCTCTCTGTGGGGGCGCGCCAGCGCACCCACTGGGTGTAGTCCCCGAGTTTCGGGCCGGCTGCTAAGCAGGCGATCCGGAACTCCAATTTGATGAACTTCTGGGTACTAACTTTGTCTGAAATGCTTGTTGCAGGACTACCAAAACCTCTGCGTCACTGCCTTCAACCGTAATGTTAAAGAGTTGGGCAAGCGGACCGCCGACTTGGCGGAGAGCCGGAGTAAGTCCTTCTCCTTTTTCTCTTCTCTGCGGGGGTGCGCTAGCACACCCGCGGGCTTTAGTCACCGAGATTCGGGCCGACTGCTGAGCAGTCGGGCCGGATCTCCCTGGCAACCTACTTTATTGACGACTGCTGTCTTTCTTTCTTTCTTTCCTTCAGGGGCCAACGCTGCTCTTCAACAGCAGCTAAGCGAAGCCAACTCCGCCCTGCTCGCCAAAGGGGAGGAGTGCAGCAAGCTCGCCGCGGAGCGCGATCTGCTGACCACTTAGTTGGCAGAGCAGAAGGGGCTGCTCGCGAATTCGCAGAGGGAGGCGGAGGAGACGGAGGCCGCCCTCCTGGCCGAGTTCGCGAGCGAGCGCTCTTCCTGGTCTGACAAGGAGGCGATGCTGTCCTCCGGCTTCCACGAGATCGAAGACATCGTTGATGGTGAGTCTCTTTGTTTTCTTTCTTTGAGCCGCCGACCTAGGTCGTGCCGACTCCTGGTTTTTGACTCGCTTTTTTGTTTCTTCGTATCTTTTGCAGACTTCTTTCCTGGGCAGTCTCAGGCCGCTATCCAAGCCATCGAGGCCGATCGTGCAAGTCGGAGGGTGGAGGGCGCAGAGATCGCCGCCGATGCCCCCCGAACTCTTGATGAACACATCTTGAGTATTGAGGCTCGCCTCCGGCCGGCTCACCAGATGCTGCGCCGGCTTCAGTGCGTCGGCGCCCAGGTGATTTCCGCCCTTTGGCCGGATATGCAGGCTCCGCGCACCCCCAGCCTGACGGCCAACTGGTTGGAGGTCGCGGCTGGTCGCCTCGAGGCCTGGAAGGGCTCTTCGGCCCGGGCTGGAGCGCGCCGGGCCTTGGAGTTCGTCAAGGCATGGTACCCGGGCTGCATCTAGACCGGTTGGCCACGCTTCGGTCGGAGGCCCAGCCGGAGCTGGCGGCTGCGGAAGACGCCCTCGTCAAGCGTGTTGCGGCGATCACCGAGTACACCAACATGAGCATCTTCGTCCCCGAGTTGTCTGAAGACGGCGAGGAGGTCCCGCCGGAGTGGTTTGGGATGAACCCAGACTACGGCGAAGACTCAGCGGAGGTGATCGGCTCCAGCATCGAGGAGGAGGACGAGGCGGAGGATGAAGGCGAGGCAGAGGCACCAGAAGACGGAGCAGACGGCCAGCCTCAGCCCGACCGTGCCTCCAGCAACGAGCCGCGTGCGACCGATCCGACTGCTGCCGGAGGCGATCAAGCCGAGACTAGCCGGCCGACCGCCCCGACGACTGACGCTGGCGCCTCCTCCGAGCCCCCAACTCCGTCTGCCACCTCCTAAGCTGCCGCTGTGTCTTTTGTTTTATCTGCTTCAGTAGTCTTTTGAAGAACTTGTTAATTCGCACAATTCCACCCGCGGGGTGTATTCTGAACCTCTGCTTGACAATTCGGCCAAGGGCCTGTGTTATATATATATATATATCTTTTCTTGCTCATTGTTCTTTTGGCTGTTTTCCTTTGCCGCTTTCTCCTAGTTGCCTGCCTTGCCAATCGGACAGCCGCTCTGCAGACTGTTGCTGGATCAAGTGCTAGGCTACTTTGGGAAAGCAAGTACTTAGCCGATTTCAGGATTGTTTGAGCAAGTTGGATAGAAAACGACAATCCGACTGTCCGAGAGTCAGTTTGCGAGAAGGGCTTGGAAGCCGTCTTGAGCTATGTTTTACGCTTTGAGTCCCTAGCCATTTTTCGTGCGATCACCCATTCTACCTTACCTCTGCCCACCGTACAGTCGCTCTGCGAGCTGCAGCTTCTGATAGAAGATGGCTTAGATGTTACACACTACTTGTCCGGCTGCAGGAAGCATTTCATAGTGCAAGGCGGCAAGTCCCCGGGCCGACTTGTCGAGCCCGCTGCCAAGTGGCATGACAAAGAGTAACATACTTGTAGGCATAATTTTTATCATACAGACAAAAGAGGGCAGTCTCCGAGCTCGTCTCGGGGGGCCCGAAGTCCTGGTATTTTAATACAAAGGGTAGCGTGGTACATACTGCATTAACTGTAAAATCTTCGAAGAAGATTTGTGTTCCATGGCCGCTCTGTCTCCTTGCCGGAGTCGTCCGTCTTGCATGCTCGGGGCTTCTGAGCGTCGATCAGGTAGTAGGAGTCGTTGCCTAGTACTTTGCTGATGATGAAAGGGCCTTCCCAAGGCGGCGATAGCTTGTGCTGGCCGGCTGTTCGCTGGATCAGCCAGAGTACAAGGTCGCCTTCTTGGAAAGATCTTGGCCTGACCTTCCTGTTGTGGTATCGGCGCAGGCTCTGCTGGTAGATGCTGGACCGGCTGAGTGCCAACAGCCGGCCCTCTTCCAACAGATCGACGTCGTCTTGTCGTGCTTCTTCTGCTTCCTCCTCGGTGTACATGGTGACTCGTGGGGAGTCGAACTCTATGTCCGTTGGGATGACGGCTTCGGCACCGTAGACGAGGAAGAAGGGCATGAAGTCGGTTGACTTGTTTGGAGTCGTGCGCAGACTCCAGAGGACGGCTGGCAGCTCGTCGAGCCAGCAGCCAGCCGAGCGCTCCAGAGGCTCGATCAACCGAGGCTTGATGCCGGACAGGATGAGGCCGTTTGCTCGCTCCACTTGGCCGTTTGACTGCGGGTGGGCGACGGACGCTAGGTCCAGTCGGATGCCCTGTGTTGCGCAGAAACGGGCCAAGGCGCCTTTGGCAAAATTTGTGCCGTTGTCGGTGATGATGCTGTGTGGTATGCCGTACCGAATTGTGATATCGGTGATGAAGGTCACGGCAGTCGGACCGTTCAGTTTCTTAATTGGCTTTACTTCCACCCACTTGGTGAACTTGTCCACTGTGACAAGTAGGTGAGTCAGACCACCCTGTGCTGTTTTGAATGGTCCCACCATGTCTAGACCCCAAACTGCGAAAGGCCAAGCAATGGGGATGGTCTTGAGCGCGGAAGCCGGCTGGTGCGGCTTGGAGCTGAACTTCTGGCACCCTTTGCATTTTTGGACCAACTCTTTGGCCTCTTCCAAGGCAGTCGGCCAAAAGAAACCGTGCCGAAAGGCTTTGGCGACGAGTGCTCTTGAAGCCGCATGGTGGCCACATTCGCCTTGATGGATGTCTTTGAGGATTGCCTGGCCTTGCTCTGGCTCTACGCAGCGCTGGTAGACACCAGTGACGCTGCGCCTGACCAGCTCTCTGTTGATTATGGTATAGGCTGCTGCCCGGCGTTGTACTTACCGAGCTGAGGTCTCATCAGTTGGTAGCTCTTTGTTCACCAGAAATTTGAGGATGGGCTGGGCCCATGAGGGTGCTGCTATTTCGTCGACTATCAGAACTGCGACTTGGACGAGGCGTTTGGGCTGGGAGGCGGCGGGCTGGAGTCAACAACCGCTTGTTGGGCCGATGAAGTCCCCAGGCCGACTGGCTCGGTCCTTGGGCCGAGTTCTGGAATCTTCAAGTCCGTCACCGCAGTCCCCGGGCCGGGCTCGACTGTGGCAGCTTTGGAGTCGCCCGCCAAAGTCCCCGTTCTGACTGCCGGAACTCTGGAGTCGGGTCCACCGTCTTCGGGAGGAGCCGGCACAAAGATGGAGTCTGATTCTGGTGAAGGTTTGACAGACGGCTTGAGGAGGCGTTGAAGGGCGACGCCAAATGGTATTGCTTGGCGGGTAGAGCCGATTCGTGCCAAGGCGTCTGCTTGGTCGTTGTCGTTTCTTGGCACATGGAGGAACTCGCACCCTTCAAAATACCCGCTGAGTTGCTGCACGAGGAAACGGTAGCTCGCCATGTTTGCGTCTTTGGCGTCCCAGTCGCCAGACGACTGCTGGAACACTAAGTCCGAGTCGCCATAACACAAGATCCGGCGGATGCCAAGTTCTTTGGCAAGCCGGAGCCCGTGAATGAGCGCCTCGTACTCGGCCACGTTGTTGGAGGCGGCAAAATGGATTTGCAGTGCATATTTGAGCTTGTCACCTTTGGAAGAGGTGAGGACGACGCCGGCTCCCAAGCCGGTGCGCATCTTGGAGCCATCGAAGTGCATCTGCCAATGGGTGGAGTCAGGTGCTGGAGGCAGGTACTGGGTCTCGGCCCAGTCGACGAGGAAGTCGGCCAGTGCTTGTGATTTGATAGTGGTGCGGGGCTGGTAGTAGATGGTGTAAGGAGCCAGCTCTATGGCCCACTTGGCCACTTGACCAGCGGCATCACGGCTGCCGATGATCTCGGAAAGTGGAGCCGTGCAGACCACCGTGATTGGATGTTCTTGAAAGTAAGGCTTCAATTTCTTGGCAGCAAAGTGCACGCCATAGCACATCTTCTGGTAGTGGGGGTAGTTCTGCTTGGAGGTCGACAGTACCTCGCTCAGGTAATATACTGGTCTCTGGACAGGTAGCGCCTTGCCTTCCTCCTTGCGCTCTACTACAATGACTATGCTGACTACTCGGCTGGTGGCGGCGATGTACAGGAGCATAGGTTCCTTGGGAGTCGGGGCCGCCAGGACGGGTGGAGTAGTCAGCATCTTCTTCAACCGGTGAAAAGCTTCGTCTGCCTTATGGTTTCACTCGAAAAAAGTGATCTTCTTCATGAGTTGGTATAAGGGAAGAGCTTTCTCGCCCAGCCGACTAATGAATCGGCTGATGGACGCCAAGCAGCCGTTGAACTTCTGCACATCCAGCAGTCGGCTAGGTACCTCCATTCTCTCGATGGCCTTGATTTTTACTGGGTTGCATTCTATGCTGCGTTCAGAGACTAGGAAACCTAGCAGCTGGCCGGCTGGTACTCCGAAGACACACTTCTCGGGGTTGAGCTTGATCTGGAACCGGCGCAGGTTCTCAAAGGTCTCCTTGAGGTCTTCCAGCAACGTTCCTCGCTTTTCCGTCTTCACCACCACGCCGTCCACGTAAACGTGGGCGTTCCTACAGAGCTTCTTGAGGAGGCACTTCTGCATGCAACGCTGAAAGGTGGCGCCGGCATTCCTCAAGCCGAACGTCATGGTGAGGTAGCAGAATGCTCCAAACAGCGTGATGAAGGCGGTCTTCAATCTATCAGCCGGGTTCAGCTTGATCTGGTGATATCCTGAGTACGCATCCAAGAAACTCAACAGATCGCATCCGGCTGTGGAGTCTATCACCTGATCAATTCTCGGCAGAGCAAACGGGTCCTTGGGGCAGGCCTTGTTGAGGCTCGTGTAGTCAATACACATTTGCCATTGCTTGTTCTTCTTTAGCACCAGGACCAGATTTGCCAGCCACTCCGGGAAGAAAACTTCCATAATGAAGCCGGCTGCTAGGAGTCGGGCTATCTCTTCTCCGACAACTCTTCTCTTCTCTTCTAATAAGCGGCGCAGGGGCTGCCTGACCGGCTTTGCATCAGATCGGACGTGTAACTTGTGCTCGGCGAATTCCGTCGGCACACCTGGCATGTCTTTGGGAGACCATGCGAAGATGTCCCGATTCTCACGGAGGAAATCGACGAGTTCGCCTTCCTATTTGCTGTCGAGGTTTGCACCTACGACGGCGTACCTCTCTGGGTGTTCCGTATCCAAGGGTATCTTCTTTGTCTCTTTGGCCGGCTTGAACGAACCTTCGGCTTTCGACTCCTTCGGGTCGGGCGATATCTCCGGCTGCTAGTCGGCCATCGCCACAGCTCGCTCAAGGAGTCGCTTCTCGGCCGCAATCACCAGGGACTCGGCCAGCCGACTGCTCTCGACCGCGCAAGCGGACGACTTCCGGTAGTCGTCGGCCACAGTCAGAATTCCCCTGGAACTGGGCATCTTCATCTTGAGGTAGGCGTAGTGGGGGACCGCCATGAACTTGGCCAAGGCGGGCCGGCCAAGTAGCGCATGGTATGGGCTCTCAAGGTCCACCACCTCAAACCAAACAGACTCTCTTCGGGAGTGATCTTTGTCCCCAAAGAGGACGTCAATCAGGATCTTGCCGATTGGTGAACAGGAAAGCCCAGGAACAATGCCGTGGAACACAGTCCGGCTGTTCTGAAGCTGTCTCTGCTTGATTCCTAACTTCTCCATGGTGTCCTTGTACAGGATGTTGATGCTGCTGCCCCCATCTATCAGAACTCGCGAGAAACGCGTGGCCCGTTTGTCCATGGCAAAGGTGGCGTCCAGGACCAAGGCGTAGGAGCCCGGACTCGGCATCACTTCTGGGTGGTCAGCCCTGCTCCAGCTGATGGGCCTTTCTGACCAGTGCATGAACTCTGGCGTCTCTGAGGCTACCATGTTCACCTCTTGTTGCTGCACCCGCCTGCTGCGTCGATCGTCAGCCACACTGGTGAACACCACGTAGGCTCCGTGCTCTTCAGGGTACTCATCTTGTACTACGCCGACTGGCCTGACTGCCGGCTGCTGGGGCGCAGGCGGAGGCGGCTGCCCAGCAGGCGGGGGTGACAGGAGGCCGTCTCCCTTGGCGATCCTGGTGAGCTAGTGGCACTTCCGAGTGGCGTGATTCGATGGCTTCGCACCGCTGTGGAACTTGTAAGGTCCATCCAAGGTCTGCTCGTAGGAGAAGGCCGGCAACCAGTTCGGCTTGCCGCCTTTCTGTCGCTTGGGCGGAGGCTGCTCTTCTGGCTGCTGGGCTTCGACGGTCGCGACCTGCCGGCTGCGGGGCCTTGCGCTTGTGGTCGCCCTGCTATTGTCGTCGGCCGGCGTCTGCTGCTGGAGTTCTTGGAGCCTGAGGAGCTACTTTGCCAGTCATGCTGATTTGAATTTCCGTCTTCAGGGAGGAGTCGGCCGTAGCGTACTTGTCCGCTATGATCAGCAGCTCGTCGAGGGCTTCTGGCTCGTCGCAGAGGAGCTTGTGCTTGAGGAGGGTGCCTTCTCGGCACCCGGCTGTGAAGTACTCGATGGCCTGCACCTCGTGCACGCCCTCGCAGGAGTTCCGAAGCTCAGCCCAACGCGTGAGGTAGTCGCGAGTCGACTCATCAGGACCTTGCACGCATAGGGAGAGCTGGCGAGGCTTGGGAGGACGCTTCTACGTGCTAGTGAAGTTGCAAACGAATGCTTCGGTGAAGCCGACCCAACTGTTGATGCTGCGGGGCTTTAGGCTGTTCAGCCACGTCCGGGCCGTGCCCTGGAGCATGAGCGGAACGTACTTTACGGCGACACGCTTGTTGCCGTTTGCTATGCTGACAGCCGTGGAGTAGTCGACTAGCCAGTCTTCCGGCTTCACGGAGTCGGTATACTTGGGCGTGTCTCTTGGGAGCGTGAACCCTCTGGGAAAGGGCTCGTCCCGAATGCGGGGCTTGAAACAAGGCGGACCCAGCTCGTCTTCTTCTTCCAGCGCCAGGGACTGGTGAAGTCGGTCGATCCGGTGGCGGGCGTCATTCTCTCCGACCCCCTCTCGGCGGCCAAGGCGGTCACCGAGAGTTGGATGGTCAACAGGCGGCGGGGAGACTCGCCTCTCCTTGCGGGGAGGGGGAGGCGGACAGTCGTCCCGTCGTTCCACTGCTCTTGGGCGGCCGTCTCGGTCGCGCTCTATGGTAATCCGAGTCCGACTGTGGCTGACAGCCGGCTCCTTGTCCTTTCTTCCTCGGGCACTGCCAGTCGGCGTCCGAGACGTCGCACCTTGATCTCGGTGCGGGGCGTCGTTTGGCCGATGCGGCGCCTCCGTGCGGCAGCCGGCCTCGTTCTGCGCGGCGGCCGCATCGAGGAGCCGTTGGACTCGCTCCATCATGAGGCGGCGCTCTTCGCCCTCGAAATTGTCCAGCTCATCCGCCGCTGCCTGGGCGGCTCGGATGTTCTCCGCTGGCGTGGCATACATGGGGCGGCTAGCCCCAAACAGGCTGGCGATGGCTACGCCGCGCTGCTGAATCGCGCCAAGGCGGCTGGGCCCTGCCGGAGCCGGCGAGCCGCCAACAGCGTGATCCATCTCCTGCTGGTAAGCTTCTGACAAGCGTCTCACGCTGGCTAGCTTTTTCGCGCCTTCAACAAGCTGAAGGCGACGCGCTTCTAACGTCTCCGCGTCAGCATCTTCCGGAATGGGCGCAGCTAGGTCTTGCAACGCCGCGTCGAGTGAGTCGGGCGCCCTTCCACCAGGGAACTTGTCATGACTAATGACCAGCACCTCAGTGGCGGTGCTCCCATCGCTCTCTGCGTGGGGGGAGGTTCATCGTAGACCACCACGTTGGAGGGGAAAGCGTCGACCGACGCGGTGTCGGAGTCGACCAGCATCGGGTCGGTGGAGCCTACGGACTCCAAGTCTACGGCAGGCTCGCCGGAAACGTGGAGTTGATCGAGGAGGCCCGCGAGGAGGTTTTCGGGGCCGCCTACGCCTGCGTCGGACGCAGGTTCATCGGAGAGGCGGACCTCACCGACAAGTTCGGCCAAGGAGCTGGCTGCGCAGGCGATCTCCACGCCGCGCAGCGCGTCGACGTAAACTTCGTCTGGCGTGCCTGGCTGGCTGCGCTTGCCAGGGAGGAAAAGGGTTCCCGTCCAGAATAGATCTCCGGACGGCGGTGCACCATGCCCCAAGGTGGGTGCCAAATGTCGGGGGTTTGGTGCGACATATGCCAACGGATGGCTTATCATGGTGGGGGCGAGTAGAACGTCGCCGGTGCCTGGAAACGGGATGAGGCGAAGACATGCACGCCGGCGAATCTTACCCAGCTTCGGGGCTCTCCGGGGAGATAATACCCCTACTGCTGCTCTGCGGGGTCTCCGCATGATCACTATGGTCAAGTGTTTACACGGTTGCTCCTTGAGCTGTGTATGGTGGTAGGAGAGGACAAGGCTAGCTCTTCCCCACTATCTGGTGAGGTATATAACTACTGGGATCCAACCCTTTGCATGGGTGCCCTGGGGGGTTTATATAGGCCTACCCCCCAGGGGTACAATGGTAATGTGACTGGGCGCGGGCCCAGCCGTCAGTGTCTCCGACCTCCGACTTCTCCGCCGACTGGTGGGGCCCGCCGACTGGTGGGCCCCGCCGACTGGTCTGGTACGGAGCCGACAGGCCGCGTCCGCCGCGGGCGGGTCTTGCCGGCTGCTGATTACTGTAGCCGTGCTCCTGATGATGCAAGCTTGGCCATGGGGTCGTGGCAACAGCCCCGCCGCCTGGCGGGCGATCACTGTGGCCACTCCCCATCTCTTCTTGATTAATGGCGCGTGGGCCCGGGGGAGGGATCGGCCGACTCCCCCGGGCCGACTCCCGTTGGGTCCGACTGGCGGTGCTCCCGCCGTCTCCCGAGGTCTCGCTGGCTGGTGGGCCCTGCTGCCTCCAGGCCGTACAGACAAGCCGTCGTGGGCGCAGAACCAGGTACAGTGGTGCTGATGTCAGGGCCGGCTGGGCAACAGTGCCACGCCACGGGGAGATCTTCCCAAGTACGGCGCGCTGTAGCCATGCCTGCCCTTGGTAAGGGACGGGGAGTGGGCTTCATTGTAGCCACGCCCCTGCCCCGTCCCCCTCGATGAGGTCACGGTTTGTTGGAGTCGCCGGCTGACTCCCCAAAGCCGGCTTCTCTGGAAGTCGTCCCTGGGACTCGCCCGTGAGCGGGCAGTCGGCCGCCTTGCCCTAGACTTCCCAAGAGGCGGCGCTTCACCCTATGGTCTTGAGGGGCGCAGCCTGCCCCGATGTCTTGAAAGGTCGTGGGGCTCAGGTTGACCTACCCATGGCCCATTACTCCGACACCCTAATTCTTATTTAGATGAGATGAGAACTAATAAAGTCTCGTCTAACTCTTAAGTCAATTGATTTTACATGGATATTGGTGCGATTTCCCCCCCTTTCAGATTTGATGATCTGTGTACAAGTTAGCGACTTAGTGGCGGTATATATACACACGTGGATAAGACTATCCACAGAATAACATAGGTAATAACACCATACATATCTAGATAAAATAGATAATGTAATAAGCAATAAATGAAGAAAGAAAGGCATGTGATAACATAGCTAGTTACTAATAGTATGAGTAACATCATACATATCAAGACAAGATGAGTTTACAGCCTAATAAATAAAATGTTGCATGTTACCACATATATTACTCCCCATTATAGAGGTAGTAACATAGAGTAGTAATATGGGCATGTTACTACTTTGTTACTATCCATTGTGGCTAGTCTAACCAACGTAGAACAGCACTTTCGCAATGTAAAGTCAAGTCTCCTCCGATGTATGTATGTATGTATATTTCCATGGGTGGGAACTGGAGTACTTGTCAGAGTGTAGGTGTGTGGCTGTGGTTGGAAGCAAGTCGTCTCCAGCCATCGATCTCTCATCTCCGTCTGTCAGATTGATCTCAAGACCATTCAGCTATCTCCTCTCGACCGGATCAGATCACACCAAAGACCGCCACTTGCTTGTCGCTCATATTTTCAGACTGAAATTTCGCGTCACCTTAACTAAGCAGCACAAGCAAGCATGCAACGTGTGGCTGGACCAAAAGACTGGAGAAATCATCTCTCTCTGCTGACGACGACGATGTAGAAACTACCCGGGCTGTAGAAAATTCTGCTGCGAAATTTACTCCTGCTCGATCGCAAGGCAGGTGGGAGACCAGGGGGCCAGGATGTACAGACGCCACACAGGTTACATGCATGGATCGATCGCTGCGGCTGAGGGCATCTCCAGCCGCGCCCTCAACAGGCCCCCAGGCCATTTTTTCAGCGCCGGCGTTAAAAAAAGGTCCAATCGCGTCCACAGAACGCCGAAAATCGTCGGTTCAAACCTTTTTTCCACCCAGCGGTCACAGGCCAAACCCGGCGCGTTGGGGAACAGTTGGGGGCTCCGGCGCTAGGGAAAAGCATGCCTGGCCAACACCGACAGGGGAAAAGTCAAGGTTTTCTTCCCCCGACTCGCCTCGCACCCCCCGCGCCCTCAGCCACCACTAGCTATATCCCGGCGACGGCCGCCGCCCTACTCCGCTAGATAGCCATTCCCCGCCGGAAAATAGCAGCGCTTCGTCGCGGCAGCCCTTCCCACAGCAGCTGGGCGTTTCCGGCCTCCGTTTCCGGCCGCGGAGGCGCGGTTTAGCGGCGGGTACACGCCCACCGAGCGCAAGGTGTTCGGCGTTTTGCCTGACTCGGCGATGGACTCGGATGACGAGGAAGAGCTCGCCGCGCTGCTGGAGGAGGAAGCCGCGGCCGACGTCCAGGAAGAAGAGCATCTCATGGTGCTCGCCGCCCTCGCCCAGCTGCTGGCGAGCAATGAAAAGCCGCAGCGAGGTGGCTCGGCGCCGGGGCGGGTGAAAGCAAAGAACCGGCATCGTCTCGAAGGCTACTGCATGCTCTACTCCGACTACTTCGCCGATGCTCCACTTTATGGAGAGAAAACATTTCGGCGCCGTTATCGGATGAGCCGAAAGCTCTTCCTCGGGATTGTGAATTTCATCCGGAAGTTCGACAACTACTTCAAGTGCAAGATGGATTGCACTGGCGCTCTTGGATTCACCTCCATCCAGAAGTGCACGACAACGATGAGGATGCTTGCATATGGAGCTCCCAGTGATTCACTCGACGACTATGGGCGCATGGCCGAGTCCACCAGCATAGAGTGTTTCTACAAGTTCTGTCGGGCAGTGGTGGCAGTGTTTGAGCCACAATACTTGAGAACACCCAATGCGGAAGACACTGCTCGGATCCTAGCCCAGAATGCAGCAAGAGGATTTCCTGGGATGCTTGGAAGCATCGACTGCATGCATTGGAAATGAAAGAATTGCCCATTTGGTTGGCAGGGGATGTACAAAGGCGCCAAAGGCGGTTGCAGTGTGGTGCTTGAGGCGGTAGCCACACAGGACCTCTGGATTTGGCACTTCTTCTTTGGTATGCCAGGAACTCACAATGACATCAACGTGCTGCAGTGCTCTCCTGTTTTTGCCAAGCTCGTTGAGGGCCATTCTCCTCAGGTGAACTTCGAGATCAATGGGCACCAATACAACAAGGGGTACTACCTAGCAGATGGCATCTATCCGAGATGGTCGATATTTGTGAAGACGATCTCAAACCCTGCGGCAGGAGGCAAGAACGCCTGGTTTGCGAAAGTTCAAGAGGCTTACAGGAAGAATGTCGAGCGGGCATTTGGTGTGCTCCAATCTCGATTCGCTGTTGGTCGGTACCCCGCTCAGACCTGGTCCAAAGATCAAATGTGAGAGATTATGATTTGCTGTGTCATCTTGCACAACATGATCATCGAGAGCGAGCAAGAAGACCCAGTGTTTGACACTGAACCATACTACAGGCAGGGTCCTCTAACCGAAGTTGATCACCATCTACCGGCAACTTGGACTGCCTATCTCAGTATGCGTCAGAAGATCCGAGACCCACAGGTGCATCATCAACTGCAGAAAGATCTGATTGAGCACCTATGGAGGCTCAAGGGGACGCCGTGTGATGAAATACGAGTTTTTATTTGTTGAACTATATAATTTGTATTGAACTATTTGTTGTTGTACTATTTTGTTGAAGTATTTGATTTTTCTGTGATGAAATATGTGATAAGAAATAATTGTGTTGATAATTGAACGCCAAGACATGGCGAAACCATGCCGAATATGGGCCTATTCTCGCCCATATGGGCCCTTTATTCGCCGAAATTGGGTTGCAAAGTGGGCCAATTTCTGCGCCTGGGGCGAGCTGGGGGCGACGGCTGGGCGCAAAACCGCCCCCAGCGCCGATTGTATCGCCGGCTCGCCCTCAGGGGACGATTTTTATGCGTCCTGGGGGCTAACGGCTGGAGATGCCCTGAGGCCGGGCAACCCCTTCACTGTTTTGTTCAGTCAGTTGTCCGTCTTTCTTTTTTCTTTTATTTTTTTTTTTGAAAAAACTTCGAGTCTATTTATCTTTAATCATGATAGTACAATGAACATTAAAAATAATAAAAAATACATCAAGACCATAGATCACCTAACGACAACTACAAGCACCAGAGTTAGCCGAAGGGGCGCCTCTATCATCACCTGTCTTTCCTTTTTTTAGAATTAAGTTGGAAACGGACGCCTACGTCTACATGTGTTTTTTCCGCGGAAGTATGTACTTCCTCTGCACCATGACGTATGTCGTTTTAGCAGTTCACTACGGAGAGAGTATGTACCAATGTATGCATAAAGCTACCACAAATTTGGTTCGCTATTAAAAAAAGGTAACTATTTGTGTGCGGTGCACCGGTTGAATTTTCGGCTGGTCTCGTGCCACGCTGGCGTTGTGCGTCCACCAAACCGTGCCCCCGCGTGTATATCTTATCTTCTCTACCTTTTTCATCCCCTACCTCCCGGTCGCCGTTCTTCATCTCCCCAGTCGCTCTGCGCTGCCGCTTTCGTCCTCTCTGCAACCCCTCCTTCCCCTCCCGCAAGCCCCCGCTACCACCGCCGGCGTTTCGCTGCCGTGGCACCGCTGTGCCTGTAACTGCTCACCAGAGTACGAGACCTCCCTATCTTCGTTCTTCTCCTCCCCACTCCCCCCGCACTGCTGCTCTCATTCTCTCCTCAACCTTTCCTTCCCCTCCCGCAAGCCCCCGCTGCCACCGCCGGCGTTCGCTGCCGTGGCACCGCTGCAACTGCTCGCCGGAGTATGAGCAGTTTGACGTGCTGTACAAGGTGGGCTGCAACCAGATTTGGTGGAGCTGCAAGCAGCAAAGGCAAGTGGTGGAAACGGCGACGGACTCCGCTGCTAGCGGTCGACGCCTAGCTGGACCGGCGAAGTCCATGCTACATACAGCAAGACGGTGAGCACGACCTCGTGCACGATAGGGCATGGGATTTTGCTGCAACTGTGCAGCGGAAGAGCTGGCATGGGCGAACCATTTTGCTACCACCCACCCCCCAAAATCTACTACCATGGTGATTTTTGCTGGAATCGGTGAACCATTTTGCTACATCCGGTTTTGGTTTTTGTTATTACCAGTGTTTTTTGGATTTTTGCTACATCCATCTCCATGACATTGTCTATTTTTCCAATCGATTTTTGCTACAACCATGCTTTAATTTTATTAGAACCAGACCATGTTTTTGCTACCACCCACCCACCAAAAAATCTACGACCACGGTGATTTTTGTTGCATTTGTGTTTTTTTGCTGGAACCATAAACTGATTTTGCTGGATCCATGTAATTTTTTTGTGACAAGCATATTAATGTTTTTGCTGAAACCATCTCATTTTTCGCTGGAAACACACAATTTTTTTGCTGGAATCATAATCTAATTTTGCTGGATCCACAATCTGATTTCTGCTGGAAAAGCTTCAACCGTCTGTGAAAAGCTTCAACCTTGGAAAAAGCTTCAATGGCCATGGAAAGGAGAGGTTCATTGTGTTTTTTTGCTGGAACCATGATCTGATTTTGCTGGATTCATGTAATTTTTTTGTGACAAGTATATCAATGTTTTTGCTGAAACCATCTCATTTTTTGCTAGAAACACACAATTTTTTTTGCTGGAACCATAATCTAATTTTGCTGGATCCATAATCTGATTTTGCTGGAAAAGTTTCAACCGTTTGTGAAAAGCTTCAATCTTGGAAAAAGCTTCAATGGCCATGGAAAGGAGAGCTTCAATCCGGCATGGCAGTCGACGGCATGGGCGGTGCTGCATCGCCACCAAGCTACATCCATCACCACGCGGAGCTGCAACCAGAGGGTGTAGCTATTGCATGAGTGGAGCCAGGAACAAGGGCGGTGACCGGCGACGAGGACGCCGCGGTGGTGCTTCAAGTTCGGCGGTGGCGCTGCAATTTTTATCGCAGGGGGGTGGGAGGGGGCGAGGACGACTGCGAGGAGGATGAAGCTGGGGTCAGATCTAGCGATTTTAATCGCGCGTATCAGGCGGACAGGGCTCGACCGGCCCAACCGTTTCGCCCGTGCGCCGGCGCCTAGCGTCACCTTTAAAAAGAACCCAAACAACTGATCCATTAAGTTTTAAGCGGAATTATGACAGCTCGGATTCACTCGTTAGGTTGACTCTGTTAGCTTTGACCATTAATCGGTTATGACAGGTGGGCCTCACATATTTTTAAAATGCAATCAGGCCCATACAAAAAAGCAATCAAGTCCCCGGATTTTTATTAAAGCAATCAGGTCCCCATGAAAAAAGTATAAAAAGCAACGAGTCCCCGCAGATGAGCTTGTCGCCGGAGTCGACCAAGGGACCCATGGGCATGGCTAGGAAGAGAAGATATGGAGAGAAGATAAAGAATAAGGAGGAGGAGGAGGAGAAAGAAGAAGAAAGAGCTGACATGTAGGTCCCGCATGTCAGTTGACGGTTAAATAAATAGTCAACAGATGGTGTAGTTAGGAGCAGGCCCGACCTGTCATAATCCGGATCAATTTTAAACAACGTGGTCATTTGGGTTCTTCAAAACAGCAAACCAAAATTGTGGTAGCTTTTTAAAAAAAATTAAGAAAACAAATAGTTTTTTTAACCCTAGCCCATAAGAGCATCTACAGCCGGACTTGACAAATCCGACTCTTCAAACGCCCGTGGACGCATCCGCGGACAGTGACCGATCATGCCTCAAAAGATGCATTATGCATTCCACATCCGGATACCTCAAATCCATATTATTACATGCAAATCAGCAATCTTTGAGCAAAGCTTCGTCCGGTTCCGCTCTGCTCGTCCGCCTCCGCCGTGGCCATGTCTGGCGGCCGGCTGCGTCCATCGGAGTGTTGGTCCGGTCGCCGGCAGGGTACAATAGGGCATGGGACACGGGCTGGCTCATGGGACTCAAGGCACTGTCGTCTCCCATCCCCTACTCTTCCTCGTCGGAGCTCAGAACCCGAACGGTGCCGATGGACGTCAGATCGAGGATAGGCCCGTCTTGGGAGGAGCCAGCTACATTCATCATGACGTGGTTGCGGCCTCCGGACCGGTGCACCGTACGAGGTGCCGGAGAATGCGACTCCGCCTCGCCAACGTCCACCGCCGTGAGCGTTGCCGCCATGTCCCGTGCCCGCAGCCGCGCCATGTTTGCATCGGACAACGCCACGGTGCGTCCATGGTCTTGGCGCGCCAACGGAAGGGTTGCGGGTCCGCCACCGCGTTCGGACGCCAGACGGACCGCACCGTGTCCGCGAGGCAGCGACGACTGCCCTAGCGCCGGATCCATGCGTCATTTGGGCGGACGCAATGGATTCCCGGCAAAAGGAGTCCGCCCGCTGTCGTGCACAGGCCTCTCATATCCGTCCCATATTTGGGCTGGATATAAGGGGTGCCGGTCAGTCCGGACGTTTGAGACGCCCGTCCGGGTCAAAAGTTTGCGACCGAACACCGAGCGGCCCACTTGGACGTATAAGACCTTTTCCAATGCAAAGGTGCTTAGAGAATGTGCTAAGTGCATTAAATAGCTTAGCAATTCAACTCCCCAATGCATAGACGCTTGACTTGTTGTTGCTAAACTCACTTTATTTAATGATTTAGCACCTAAAATCTTTTATGCATTCGTCATATTTTTTTATTCAAGTGGTTTGCCTAGGTTCACGTGTTTGGCATTGGTTCTTCCTGAGGTCACCAAAATGTTCTCTCTCCTCCTTAATTACTGTGTCATGTCATTTTTTGCTTAGGTGGCATGCTTAGCACCTAAGATGGGTTTGAGACACCCGGCATTAGATGCTTTAATGTGGTATTTTTATTTTATTTTTGCTATTTACTCGCTTTATCCCCGCTTTCCCCCTCTTAGTCGCTTTATCCCCGCTTTCCCCCTCTTAGTCGCTTTATCCCCACTAGTAGTTTCCCGGCAGGGAACGACGGCAGCTAAAGTACCGAGCCGCTCCCGGAGTTTGCCGGACCGACGCGGCCGGGTTGGCGGAAAACTGGGGGCGCCAAAACGGAGGGCACACCGCACTCCACTCGTGCACATGCTCCTCCTAGTGTGCACGCTCCCTGCTCTGCCAACCCCGATGGATCGATGCCCCCTCTTATCCAGTTGCAGTGGAGCTGAGTGCACGTGAGATGGTTTTACATTATACGACCAACGACAACGAGGCACGGGCGGCGCCACCTGTGCTCTGCCGCAGCGCCGACCCACCCTGCCCGCCCGCCCGCCCGCCGGTATAGCCAGCTCGCCTGCCTGAACCACCGCCCAAAACCATGGTCTCGCTTCCCTTTCCACCGTATCGTCTTTCTTGCGCGCACGCCGGTTGCCGGTTTCCTGCAGCCTATATAAATCCGGCGGGAGCACATCTCCGACCCATCTCACTCACTCGCACTGACACAGCCACACTGCTGCTGATACTTCACTGCTACTGCCAGTTCCCTTCCCTCGGATCTCGTGCCACCAGTCTCTCGCCGGCGAAGATGTCTACGGTGACCCGCGCCCACCTCGACCAGAGGCTCGCCGCCGCCAAACGCTGCTCCAGAGGTAACCAAGAATAGATATGGTGTCCCGCCGGTCCTCCAGGACGGTTCAGGCACATTGCAGCTTTGTGTACTGTCTGTGCGGAAACTTGGTAGTGAGTAACATGCCTTCGTAACTGCAGAGGCAGCCATGGCGGGAGCCAAGGCCGCGGCCGTCGCCACCGTCGCCGCCGCAGTCCCCACCGTGAGTACACGTTTCTTGCAAGCATCCCCAAGATCCAACAATCATGCATCTCACCGTCTTCTTCTTCCGTGCCTTTCTCTGCAGCTGGCTAGCGTGAGGATGCTGCCATGGGCCAAGGCGAACCTGAACCCCACCGGGCAGGCCCTCATCATCTCCACCGTCGCCGGGATGGCCTACTTCATCGTCGCCGACAAGACCATCCTCTCCATGGCCAGGAAGCACTCCTTCCAGGACGCGCCGGAGCACCTCAAGAACACCTCCTTCCACTAGTTAGCCTATAATTGATCCATTAGTAATGCGCAGCGACGGCCTGAAAGATAGTATAATGTCCAGCACTTATCTGATATCAGGCCAAGTTCGCAGACAGTGAGTGGTGTAGCACTGCGCTTCTCTGCCGCTCTGCGTGCAAGCACTTGTCTGATGATGTATCCAGCCAGTAATCTTGAATTAATAATAACCTGCATCTGTACAACTCAGTTCACCTGTCATCACCCATCTTACATTTTCTTGTTTGTGATTATCGTTTGAATTGTGGCACTGGCAGAGCATACCCAACATCGCGCATGCAGCCTCCAACGGCGGGATCCCCGGAGCGGGCTGCCAGAGGTTAGTAATGAACAAGATGACATCGGATGAACCAAAAACTCCATCAATCAAATTCAGTATGAAATTCTATATGTTAGTAATGAACAGAAACCGTAAGCAGGAGTAAGTGGAGCAAATGTCACCTGCGATTTATCCTTGTATCAAACTCTGAATTTTTAATTTCCAACTCTGGTGGTCGCACAAGCCAAAATATGTAGCTCTCCTTATGCGTTACCATCATGAGGAGAATAAGAGAAACCACCAATACCTGTCACTGTCAGAGTTAGAGTAAAGTTACTTTTTGTTCGCCTGACCTGAGAATAAAATATCTAAGTCACAGCAGGACCTACTTTCAGTAATCTAACAGAGATAAGAGTTCAGAGACAACAGAACTGAGGCTGCATTTCTTAGGATTTTATTCTTTCTTCCCATTCAGACAACACAAGAATCTTACCTTTGTCACATCAATACGATTAACTAATGGCCTGCATATACAGCAGGTTCACTCAAGCATTAACTGTAAAAGATCTGATACTTCTCAGTAAACTGATTTGACCAGTGTGGATACATTTTACGCTCCAGATTATTGCAAAAATCATTACAATCAACTGCCAAAAGGCATGAATAAGAAACAGCAAGCAACACAAGAAGGCCAAATATTCCGTAACCAACATAACCAAAACTAGGACATAAATGTTGTAATAAGCAATTCCAGCTTCTACATAATACTTTGTACTACAAATACAGGACAAATACTGAAAATACACTTGAAGCTCCAGGCCTCTAACACGTACACACACACTCTTGGCAATACTACTCGCATGGTGTAATAATAACTGAAACCATCACCTGGGTGTCTCTATACCTATTCCAGACATGTGGGGCCCAGTTGAAAACGTGTTCGATGATGGAGGATCGCGAAGAGCCGAAGCTGCAGGTGAGGAGCACACAACCAGACGTTCTGTTTTGCCATGCTCGAGCACCAGTTTCTCCCTCCAGGTGCTTCGCATAGCCTTCAGCTTGTCAGCCACCTCGGTCTATGGATGGTCTCTCTTCCCCCCTGGTGCTCAAGCATATCCTTGCCAGCTCAGCGACTTCTCCCAGAAGCATCTCCATGCCGTCACCCACCATGCTTGTGTCCAGTATGCCATCAAGGCTACCATCCTTCATCGCGAGCAGGAAGGACGATGCAAGGCTCTTGCCTTCCTTGGGTCCATCGTGGTAGATGGCCGTCTTGCCCGTGATCAGCTCCAGCAACACAACACCAAAGCTGTAAACGTCGCTCTTCTCTGTTAGCTGCCGCTCCTGTAGGTACTCAGGGTCGAGGTAACCCATGGTGCCCTGCACCACTGTCATAAACTGAACCTCGTCCTTGGGGAGCATCCTTGACGCCCCAAAGTCGGTCACTTTCGCCATGTAGTTCTCGTCCAAGAGAATGTTCATAGACTTAACATCCCCATGTACTATAGGCCGGTTCATGGACAGATGCAGATACGCCAGTGCTTCTGCTGATTCTTGAGCGACCCTGAGACGGGTGTCCAGAGAAGGAGGTGGACTTGTGTAGTTACGATGGATGAACGCAAAGAGAGTGCCATTAGGGATGAATTCATATACCAGCATTGGAACTTCCACCTCTAGACAGCACCCTAGAAGCTTGACCACATTCCGGTGGTTGGTCTGTGAAAGTATAATAATCTCCTGCACGAATTCGTCAGTTTCGGCCACGTTCATGATCTTGGAGCGTTTCACAGCTACTACCCTGCTGTCCTTGAGAATGCCCTTGTAGACAGTGCCATGACCACCCCTGCCCAGTTCTCTGCTCTTGTCAAAATCATTTGTAGCCTTCTTCAGATCTTCTTGCGTAAATATTCTCAATGTATCAACTTGTTTTGACATAATTTGGTGATATAATATCTGACCACCATTCTGATCAAAGAATCCTTCCTTCTCTTTCTCCAGCCTCCTTTTCTGATACTCGGCCCGTAGAGCGAAGATGCAAACCATGAGGAAGACAACACTGATGGATATGCCTGGAAATCATGACAGTTAATTACCATCAGTTCAGCTAGCAACGCTGCTCACATTTGTCTAAAACTTAGTGCCGTATATAGTGCAGTCATGCCATTGTTTTTCTATATGACCATGTCCAAACTGAACTTGGACTTATATAACTGGCCTAAAAAGTGTAATTAAGTAGTGTGTGCACAAGCGGTGTGCAAAATATTTTGACTGTTAACAATCCCATTACCTAACACAATTTTCAGAGCTCTCTTTGGGTCAGATCGAACGCAGGGTATGCTCTTTGGATCGTCACTCCTGAATCCTGATGAGCAAAAACAGGTGTAGCTTCCCACAGTGTTTCTGCATTTACCTTTGCATGGATTCAAGGATTGGTTGCACTCATTAATGTCTGCCATTTCAAGGAAGTGAAGAGAATGTCAACATGGATCAACAGAATATTGCATTCCATAAACAATAAGCTGACAGAAAGGAGATAGTATAGGTTGATTCTGCTAGATGCATATACATACCTTGGCACCCTCCTTGTAGGTATGGATTGCCCTCATAACCTTGAGAACAGCTGCAGCGGTAACCGGGGCCATTGGGCACATCAACACATTCGCTGTTCATGGCTTGGCAGGCAGACTGTGATCCCATCTTGGTAGCTTCCAAACAACTTTCATTACCAACAACCCAATCGAGTACCAAAGGAACCCCATCTGTATGCTTACTTGCGAAATTTGTAGAGTTACCATAGGAATGATCAAACTTGAACCAGTCCTTCTCAGCAACGAATGAGTAGCTGCAAGGACTGAAAGACTGGATGGTAGAGTTGTATATAGGTGGTAGTGGCTGGGATCCGGCGAGGAAGGCGCTGATGTTTCCTGAAACAGGGGCCTGGCAACAACCCACGCCAGAGCACTCTGTTCCATTATAGATGCTGCTTGTGTCAAAGCAAGATGAAATGCATGAGTCAGCGGTATAGTACTCAAGCTGGTTCTTGCCCTTGGCTTGTCCCACAAGCACTGCAAGTACACCACAGCCGATTGATGCCAACTTGTTCTTGGTGTTGGAAACCGTATGAAAAGGATCAAGATATAAGACGTCCAAATCACTAGTGCTATTGCTGCCATTGCTGTAGTTACATTGTGATGATATTTGTGGGTTCTGAACACGAACCTCACCCAAGGTAAGAGTGATGTCCAGTACCCTAAGTCCATTTGAGCCCAGATATGCTCCACTCTCATTGCATGTGACATTAAAGGGTTCTCGGAAGCAGCCTTCTCTAGTGCCGAATGGGTACGGAATGCTGACGTTGCCACATTTGTCTAGGCAGCCAGGCAGTGACATGCTGATGCTCTTAGAGGTCCCAGACCCATAAGCTATAGTACTATGTCGTAGGGCTAGGGTGGCGGTGGCGGCAACAAGTAGTACGAGCTTCTGACCTGTTGGCAACAACCAAGACATGTATTATGTACATATCAATCTGTATATGGGGTGGATGCATGTTATAATAACTGATATGGGTCATTTGTCTCCCCCCTCCCTAAAATAAATAAATAAATGGCTGATACAGTATACTAGTAGATAACAAATATTGCTTTCTTTCAAAATATGTCAACACCATTCCTTCAATCCAAACGTTGTTTAGGGGAAATCCATAAAACTCCAATCATGTGGAATCGATCGGTAGTTCGTTAAGAGTTTGATCCAACTCCTAAAAGCATTTCAACCCAACAATCTAAGAATCGGATGCAGAAAATAAATGTATTTCCCATCTTTGAGAGTAAACATGAATTCTGAATGTGTCTCTTGGTTATTCTCTGATTTCACGTCTTTCTTCACCAGACAGGAATTGAAGATCAAATTTGATCTAGCTATGAAGAAACAAAACCAGGCTCCATATTTCTTTCTGTTACCATTCTAGAGATTGTTACGAAAGTACAACCTCTAATCCGGAACAAGATTTACTAGCTTGTTTCCTTTGGGGTTCTTATATGCAGCTCAAGTACACATCACGGCACACAGTTTTTAGTGATTCATACTCGGTGCTTTTGTTCTGCTGTTCGAGCACCACCTTTCATGTTTTTGTTCTGTTTTACAGCTTGAAGCACAGAATTCTGGCAGATAACCTCCTGCTTAACTGAATAACACTCCAATCCCTATTTGCCACCGAACACCGCATTATTTCTCCCATGCCAGTACTCAGTGAAATTGATCGCAACCATCAAGTGCGCGAAAGAAAGAATCGCTGTGCCACTGATTTCATAGGCAAAGTAGTGAACTGATAATTAACTCTGCGCTGCAGATTGATTTTAATTTTTGTTTTCTTGCCATCTGCTCCAGGAAAGAGCATCAGCCAATTTCGACCAGAAGGAGATATGTGGTTCAGAGAGTAGGGCACAAAGATTCAGAAAATCTTGCTTCTACTCCTAATTTCACCGCGGGCACCACATAGACGAGACAGGCAACAGATTGTGTCGTACGGCTAGGGTTCCCCATACCTTACAGGGCCAGATAGCCCCCAGCATAGCAGAGCGAATACGCCCACGGAGGAGGACGGCGGGCGCGGGCAGCGTTGGGCGCTCGAATCCCACGTGGCGGCGGTGCCGGCTTGAGGAACCAGGACCGCCGACCGCGAGAACTCGCCGCCGGCGGGCGAGGACCGAAAGGTGCCGCGCCGATGGTGGCGCGGAATGGGGGACGGGCCTGTCCATCTGCGTCAGGCATCTCGGCGGCCATGGCGTGCCCGGAGGCGGGGATTTGCTCCGGCAGGAGGCAGGTCGGGGACTGAGAGATGAGTACGGGCTGGGTCTTTTTTTTTAGTTGTGTTGCGGGGTGTATAAAGGGATCGTTTTCTCACGCATTTCGCGATATAATTATTTTTGCAAGGATTTCAAGCTATTTTATTTTTCAAGATGAGAAATAAGTACATATGAGAGCTAAGATTACAGTTTTGCTAAAGCACATCTAGATGTGTGCCATAATTAAGTATTGCACATCTAAATCCTATGTCATTGATCATACATTGAGATTCATGTGGATATTTTTTTTTTCGTTTTCTCTTTATGCTTGATTCACTGGCTTAGACATGCAATAACTAGAGCACATCTAGATGTGCCTTAGACATACCCGAAAAATTATTTCAACGGAGTTGCTAATTCTGGTCTAACTCCTACGCCTATTGATTTTACATGAAATTTTGCACGCGTGTGTGTGTTTTCCTTTCTTGGTTTGATTGATATACTTTTTTAGACGAGACATAGTTAATTCTTGTTTGGACGAGAGCTAGCTGCAATGGATTATCGCTTAATATTATCTCTAAAAGTTAACATTTGTATGCTCTTACAACTATGGAATGATTAAATTAAAGCTATATTCTGTAATTGCATAGTATTCCCTTCGTTCGGAAATACTTGGCATTGATTTAGTATAGATTGTGCAAGATTACCTCTGAATTTTAAACTCCTGTTCCAAAAATAGTAAATCTACTTTGCCGATGCTACTCCCTCTGTCCTATTCTATAAATGGATGTACTTAAGGAAAGCTACTCTCTCTCTCTCTCTCTCTCAACTCAGAAAGCATCATACATAGCTTTAATTTTTTTCTCTTTTGTGGGTGATACATAGATTTGATTTTTTTCTCTTTTGTGGGTAATACATAGCTCTAATTAGATTAGATATTATGATTGTAGAGTTAATTGCACGAAACCATCATGTCGAGGGTGTGTTTTGTACAAAACACGGATCTACAAATTTGCGATAAAAACACCGAGTCTACGAGTATGACCTTGTGATCAAGCTTACATCTTCAAGTAACATAGGGAAAAGCTGACCAGTGGACACTAGAAACCTGGCAGAGAACTGATACGGAGCAGGTAAAAACGATGCGACGCAAGTGCGGTCTTTGTATGCACGGCCGGCTGTTTGGGGGCAAGCTAAGCTAAGCTAAGCTAAGCCGGTAATTAAGAAATTAATCCGTACCTGCATGCAGTGAGCGATCCATGTAGGCGGGCGGCGGAGCGCGTGATGGATGAGCTTGGCCGGGATGGATGATCCGTGTAGCGTAGTGTACGTACCAGTAATTAGCTGTGTATATATAGATATATACGTACAGCCAGGGCCAGGGGTAAAAATGTAGAGTCAAGTCTCCTCCGATGTATTTTTCCATTGGTTCGAAATGGTGTACTAATCAGAATGCAGGTGTGCGGCCAGGAGGGGGCCGGTGACTCAAAGTCTTGTCCGATTTATCTCTCAAAGATGGATCAGTCTATCGCGCTCTCAGACGGAAAGTTCGCGACATGTTAACTAATCACAGGATGCGTGCAACGACGACATTTACTGCTGCCGTGTACGTATAAAATTCAGCTGCGCAATTTACTCCTCCTCCTCCTCCTCGCAAGAGAAGAGAAGGAGACAGGTGGCACTACCAGAATCGCCTCCTATGCCGACGGCCCTGAGTCCCGTCGGGACAGACCTATGCCGACGGCATAGGGCCGTCGGCAACATATACATCGGCATAGCCAGGAAGGCCGTCGGCATAGAAAAGCCGTCGGCATAGATGCTTTCCCGACGGGAGCCGTACATCTATGCCGACGGCCCTTGCCGTCGGCAACAATCACGCCTAACGGCGGCCGCCGTCAAGTTTGCCCAACGACTGGTCGCCACGTGGCACCCCTATGCCAATGGCCTAGCCGTCGGCTTAGTCAAAAACTATGCCGACGACTAGACCGTCGGCATAGGTGTGCCACGTGGCGACCAGTCGCTGCTCGTGGACCAGGGATATGCCGACGGCTGGGCCGTCGGCATAGTTTGAAACTAAGCCGACGGCCAAGCCGTCGGCATAGTTTGAAACTAAGCCGACGGCCAAGCCGTCGGCATATTCCTTCATACAGAGCTCCCAGTAGCTGACAGGTAGGCGCCTATGCCGACGGCCTAGCCGTCGGCACAATTTTTAAACTAAGCCGACGGCTACGCCGTCGGCATAGGTGCCACGTGTCAGCTACTGGGAGCTCACGCCAGCCCTATGCCGACGGCCTAGCCGTCGGCATAGTTTGCTTTTGCTTTTTTTTCTGTTTGTTTTCAATTCAATTCAATTCAAATAACAGCACATATCAGCAGATATATATGATGAAATAGACATATAAAACACAACGAGATATCATCCGGCACCATCACAACAATATATGCATAAGCATCATCAACACAAGTCTCTAAATGATCATCATCACAACCAACATAAGCATAAGCATATAGAGAAGCACACAAGTCATCTAAATGATCATCACCACACACAAGTCATCTCAAGCATCATCACCACACACAAGGATCATCGAGCACCGCGGAGGTTGTCACCGCCAAGACCGCCGAAGCCCAGGTCGTCACTGCTAGCGGCAGCGCTACCGCCAAGACCGCCTCCGCCTCCACCTCCCCCTCCGCCTCCGTGGATCGGAGTGGTAGGGCTCCGTGTCTCCGGAGTGCTGCGAAGACCACCGCCAACGGTAGATCCACCTGTTCCCTGGATGTTGAAAAGACATATGCACGGCATATATGACTGTGTTGAAAGGCATGACATGCTTTGGGTGAATAGATTGGGGATGAACTAACCGGCGAGGGGCCAGTGTTCTGTGCCACAAACTCCTCAAAGCTCAGCAGCACTGGTTGTGCTGGAGGGCATTGTGCTGGAAGGAACTGAGGACACCTGCCGGCCGCCATTTCCTGAAAAGCCTGCTGCATCTGGTTATCCCTCTGCACTTGGTGTTCATAAAGCCTCTGATGCCACGCCATGGTCTCCTGGCGTGTGTACTCCAGGTAGGCCTACGGTATAACATGATGGAACTCATAAAACTACTAAATGCGGAAAATAAAATGAGCAATGAAGATAAGAGGGAAAATACTTACAGATTGTTGCTCCTGAAAGAGGGACTGTGCACTGGTCACTGGCTGGCTCGTGCGCTGGCTCAGGCTCGGGTCGATCCGAAGCTGTGTGTAGGAGATACTAGGAGTGATCACAGCATCGAGAACCGCCTCCCGACCGTGCTCCTTGGGCCCCATCCTCACCACCGCCCTGTCGTCCAGAGGCGCCGCAATGGGGTCAGGTGTGTCAGGATGTAACTTCAATACGCTTCAGAGTAGGCCTTCTTCCTCCCCGCGGTCTTCTTGTCGTAGTACTTGGGCTCGCCAGGCTTGGGGTCCTTCCGCGTATGGGCGATCTCCCACGCCTGCATGTGTGAGAGTGGCCGCTTCAGTTTCTCCTCCTGCACCACCAAACAGAGGTTAGTCATACATAAGAAAGTGATGGTAAATAGAAGAAGAAGAATGTTTAATGGGGTTAGTCATACATTAACTGCCTTGTGGAGATAGTGGTTTCGGTTTCCCTGAGCATGTACTCCCTCCGTCCCCCGGTTAACCTTATTTTTGGTTCTCATAGCCGCCCAGGCTCCATCCTCATCACACCAAAGATCCACCAATGCCGCCCAGGACTCGTCTTTTCCATAACACCAATTTGGACACACCTACATAATAAAAGCATAATGGCATGTAGGTGTGTCCAAATTGGTGTTATGGAAGCATAAAGCATAAAGCATAATGTACCACAAGGTAATGAAAGCATAATATATGAAAGCATAATGAAAAATCTTTTATACTTACCGCCAAGAACTCGGGCCTCTCCAAGGTAATGCCCATCCTCCGCGCTTCTTCCTTGGTCATCTTCACACCAAGAACGTCGTGGTAGTATGTGGAGATGGCCACATAGCGCACCTCGTACTGCATCTGGCGGGCCTTCTTCTTGCATTGGCGCAGCACGATCTGGTCCGCTCTAGCCCTGTGCTCCGGAAGAACTCGATAGAATTTATACAATCATGCATGAAACAAGAATGGAAGAAGCCATGAGTTAAATCATTCATGAAACTAGAATGGACTTGTGCTTCTGAAGAGAACTCACCCAGAAAGTAGTGATCGCGGCCATGGCATGGGTCTCATGGTCCGCGTGGCGGGCCGCTTCCCAGTGGTCCCAGCTCGTGGCCAAAACCCGACGGTCCGGCTGCCTGACTGGATCCGGACAGTACAACCCCGGCCAATATAACTTCAGCAAGACGACGATGAGGCCGTTGGGAATACGGACCCCTTTAGAATATATCCAATTGCTGCAAAAGAATGAACCATTAGCATGTGACAAGCAAAATAAATAACAACCGGAATAAGCATGTGACAAGCAAAATAATGAACCACTTACTCTTTTCCCGTGGGCTCAATGAGCCACTTCTGCTCCTCAGTAGCAGGAACCTGCTTTGGTAGCTTTGCGTTGCCACGCAGCCACCCCTTGTTGTCAACCCCCTTCCCGTCACCACCATCATCCCCGCCACCATCCTCCTCCTCGCCTGCCTCCCCCTTCCCAACCTCCTCCCCAACCTCCTCCTCCTCCTCGCCTGCCTCCTCCTCCACCTCCTCCTCCTCCTCCTCCTCCTCCCTAGAGTGTACCTCACTAGAGGAGGGCCTTGAAGACAACACCCGTAAGTCGGTGAGGGCGCGCTCTTTCTGGCCGCGACCCCCTGTTGTGGCTCTCCCCCCAGCACCTCGTCCTCTAGAGGCTCTCCCCCCGCCCCCTCCTCCTCTAGGGGCACCTCTCCCTCGACCTCCTTGTGAGGAGTCATCGTCAAGTAGCCGAGGGGGAGGATTACGTGCTCGACCACTCCGACTAGGCAGGCCGACGACCTTGCGTAGGAAACCCACGCCGTCGGCCTTCCCCTTGCCCATGTTCCACGAACCTGCATTGAAAAGAGAAAAAGCAATTAGTAAATTAATGAAATGAAGGAAAAGGCATGATAATAAACACATTAATAAAAATGCATAAAAAGGCATATTCCTAAACTATAGAAAAAAAATACTTGAAACGTACATCTGCTAGAACCCATATGAATCATCACTGTTGTAACCTCTTTCTCGGTCCGTCTCATCATCACTATCAATCATATCATCTTCGTTGTCCGACGGAGGTGGAGGCTCTTCCTCATCGTCAGCGTCTTCATTTAACTTTTCTAGCATAAGTATGTCATTTTCATTGACAATGGTCTCACCATCATTCCGTGCATCGTCGACGTTTGGGTCCACATCATCATCACCGAATGGTCTAGCGTCATCGTTTCTAACCACATCATCATCAGGTTGCTCTTGATAGAACACTCCCTCGTATGTCATGGGGTTAATGTTGTAGTAATCGTCTTCATTCGGGTCTGGTAGCTTACCATGTGGCGACACCTTGAACACAACCTCCCAACCTTTTAGATACACTTTCTGGCATGGGTAAGGCAGATAATATACTTGTGTAGCTTGGGTATCCGCAATGAAGAGATCGGCTCCGGCATAGACGGTTGATGGTTTAACTTCGACCAAACCAATGGAAGGCGTATGTTTTACCCCCTCCCACGGATCGAACCATCGGCATTTGAACACAGGCAGACTTAGGGTCTCACGCCCCTGGCGGAATTTAACCTCGTATATATTTTGTACTCTTCCGTAGTAGTCTACTAAATTTTGACCGGGGGTGTACACTCTAGTATTTATAGTTTTGGGATCGGGGCGGCTGTTTTGGTGCTCCTCTGTATGGAAGCGATACCCATTCACATCATACTTTTTACATGTCATGACGGCAGGGTCAAAACCCATGGAAACCCATCTCAATACATCATCCATAGATATGTTCGGATCTTTTCCCTACAAGTATAATGGAAATTGTTGCGTGCATTAGTTCGGTTAACTAATAAATGTTGAAGTGGGTATTTAATAGGGGAGTGTGGGAAATTACTTTCTCCATGAACCGAGCAACAAAATTTTTACATCCAGGGTTTCCATGACGGAGAAGAGTAAGTGCCTCCGCCTCAGTAGGAGGATTCACTCCCGTCCATTCCTCTTGAAAGAAATCACTAAAAAAGATAAGCGGTGTTAGACCGGGACTAAGTGAACATGAAACATGATGACATGGAAGACATAAAGGAATGGTGTAGTGGTATTACCTCATCCACACTTCCTCAACTTCCTTGATGTTGTGCAAGATATAGAACATGAGGTCCTCCCACTCTTGTCGTGGCATGTTATAAGATTTCGAGGCCCCAGCCCTCCCACCTTGCGTGTTGAATAGATCAAGCCTGGGTTGATACTTGGGCTCTTCTATATTGTATCGAGGCACCTTGTTATGCAGATGGGGAACGTGGTCTGGATAGTATGATGTCCTGAGGTCTGACACTTCCTCTAGGATAACTGCCTCAGCTATGGAAGCTTCAATCTTAGCTTTGTTTCCACATTTCCGTCGGAGATGCTTGTTCTGCCTCTCAGGGCCGTACTGCCAGCGATTTTGCACAGGGCCCCCCAACAATACCTCGTTCGCGAGGTGCAGAATGAGATGTGTCATCGGAGTAAAGAAGCCTGGCAGAAAGATCTTCTCTAGCTTGACTATCAACTCCGGTGCCTTCTTATGCAATTTTTCAATCACCTCTTTACTTACTTCTTTAGCACAGAGCATGCGGAAGAAATGGCTAAGCTCGGCAAGCACTCGCCAGACATGCTCGGGGACATAGCCTCGAACCATCGCCGGCATTATCCGCCCAATCCATACATGGTAGTCATGACTCTTCAGGCCGGTCACTTTGCCCGTTGAAAGATTGACTCCCTTACTTATATTCGATGCATAACCATCGGTGAACTTCAAAATTTGTTTCAGCCAGATAAGTACTTCTTTTTTTTATGGCGGTTTAAGGACAAAGTCAGCATCTGGCTTGAACCAGTTTTTTCGACCGCCTGTGGGAGGCTTCATGTTCAGGCGTGGTCTATCACAAATTCTCTGTTGATCGGCTCTAGCTTTTACGTTATCCTTCGTCTTATCAGGAATGTTGAGGATTGTGTGGAAAAGGGACTCTGCCACATTCTTTTTGGTGTGCATCACATCAATATTGTAAGGAAGTTTGAGGTCCTTGAAATAGGGAAGCTGCGAGAAGGGGGTAATTTGAGTCCAGTTGTGCATCTCACCATATCCCTCGAAGCCTTTGGCTTTGGCTTTGCCTTTGCCTTTGACTTTAGGCTTGAGAGCTTTTAGCTGAGCAAGAACATCTGCCCCCGAAAATGTTGGAATCTCGGTTACTTCATGAACAACCCGGCCTTTCGTGAAGTTCTTCTTGTCTTCCCTGTCCGGATGGTCTGGAGGGAGGAACTGTCGATGCAGGTCAAAGGCTACATACTTTCCACCCTTACTCAGCCAAATCATTCGCAGAGCCTGCATGCACACTGGGCATGGCATCTTCCCACTTGTACACCATCCGCAGAATAGAGCATAGCCGGGAAAGTCATGCATGCAATAGTGCAACCAAACTTTCATCAAGAAATTTCTCTGCAGATCCCGGTCGTATGTCAACCTCGGAAAGTACCAAGAATGGTGCAAAGCATCCACAAGCGGCTGCATAAACACACCCAATTGCTTCCCCGGGTATTCAGGCCCCGGAATGATGAGCGACAAGAACATGGTCTTCCGTTGCATTTGGGCACCGGGAGGAAGATTGAGCGGAATTACAAACACAGGCCAGCAGCTGTATGCATTGGACGACATACCATATGGATTCAACCCATCACCTGATATGGCTATTCTAACATTCCCAGCCTCGGCTGCTTCCTCGGGGTATTCTTCATCGAAAGACTTCCATCCTTCCCCTCCTGATGGATGTACGATTTTTTTTGGATTGTACCTTATACCTTCCTTGTGCCACTTCATCATTTTGGCAGACTCCTTCGTGATGAAAAGGCGCTGCAGTCTTTTTATAAAATCAAGATACCAAAGAACCTTAACGGGGATGGTTAGCTGCTTTTTCTCACCATCCTCACCGACCACCTCAATCTACCGAGACGAACCGCACTTCCTACAGTACTTGTCATCCGCATACTCGTGCCTAAACAAAAGGCAATTCTTCGGGCAAACATCTATTTTCTCATAATCCATAGAGAGTGCCTTCATGATTTTCTTTGTATCGTACATGCTTTTCGGCAGTTCATGACCCTCAGGGAGGCTGTTAGCCCATACTCCCAGGAATGCTTTGAAGCATTTCTGGCTACAGCCGTACTCAGCCTTGACTGCAATCAGTTGCGAGATGGCATCCAGCTGAGATATTTTCGCACCCGCATAAAGAGGTTTCTTCGACGAGGCCAAGACCTCCAAGAAGGCCTTTGCGGTTGCCTCCGGCTCCTCCGGTTCATTCTCTGAAGGTGTGGCATTTGCCGTTTCTGCAACAATGACATCATCTAGCATGTCCCTGACCCCGTCGTCCTCATATCCATCGATGCGTTGTCGCATCACCTCCTCTCTACCACGGTCCTGCTCGGCTATGTTTATCGGCGGCATGTCAAAGTTTGGCATATATACGTGCGTGCGAAGGTGCTCACTCATGTCCGTCTGATTTCTACGGTGACGTCTGGCACATCTCTCACAGGGGCATTGTGGGATAATTCTCATTGGACGATGGAATATCTCCTTCAAATACACATCGGTTTTCGCGATCCACTCTGATGTTACTCGATTCCGACGGATAAAACCACTGTACATCCACTGATTATCTGCCATCCTCTGCTTTTTTGGAAGCCACACAACATAATTAAGGATTCACTTAAATTAATCACATCAAATTTTCAGTTTCTACCGTGTTTAATCCACCTACATCTCTAATAGGTAAAGATGGGTCCTAATCCCACCCGAGGATGTGTAGATTGAGTACGTTCTCCATTCTACCCCGTTCTGAGACAAAATTTTGGCAGCACCTCCCCGCTGTTCTCCAGATACACGTCTCGGCAAATAGCCGAGAGAATGTGCTTCGGAGAACAATGGGGAGGCGCTGCCGAAATCCTGTCTCAGAACGGGGTAGAACATGGAGAACATACCCAATCTACACATCCTCGGGCTGTCCATGGAAAACGATGGAGAATCCGAAAGAGCTGCGGTGATAAATATGCAATTGAATGCATATTTATCGATGCAACCCTTTCGGACGGGAGACGCCTAGGTTACGCCACTTGACTTGAGAATGAAATCTAGTGACATTATTCGTAGCTCACCCTCGGCTGTAGAGGAAGTAGTTGAATAGTGGAGGGACAATCGGGGTCCAACAGCTCCTACGACGATCACTCCACCGAGATGGAACACCACAGAACCTGCACCGTGACAAAATTTAAGAACATTGCCGTCATCATCTATCATCATGTAACAATCATCGAAGCATAAAAAAAATAATCATCATCATCATTTATCATGATCCAACAATCATCATCATTTATCATCTCTTTTGCAAAAAATGGAAATCTGTCATCATCATCATCTAAAAATTATCAAGGCATAAAAAAAGCATTATCATCAACATCATCATCTATCATCATTAACATCATAATCTATCATCATCAACATCATCATCTATCATCTATTTTTTTGCATTTCTTGCGTTTCTCACATTTCTAACTATCATCAAATCATCTATCATCTAACTATCATCATACATAATGCATGCATTCATCCATATAACCATCTATCATCATACATAATGCATCCATCCATCTATCATCTAACTAAATTAAAAAAAATTGCTTCAAAGAGGGAGGGAAGGAGCTCACCGTGGGGGAGGGCCGGCTCAGGGGGGGCAGGCACGGAGGGGGAGGCGGAGGGGAGCTCGGGCTCGGGCTAGGCCGACCGGAGCAGCGGCAGAGGAGGGCCGGTGCAGCCTAGCCGCCGGCCGGAGCGACGGTCGGGCGGCGTTGAGGGAGGAGTGGGCTCGGGGAGGTCCGGCCGAACCGAGCTCGACGAGGGCGCGGGTGAGGGGTGGCCGGGGAGGATTCCACGCGCCCCACCGCGGCAAGGGAAGGGCGGCGGCGGCGCGAGCCGAGACGACGAGGCCGGGGCGGAACACGGGTGGGGCGGCTGCGGCGAGTGGCGATGGAAGGGCGGCGACGGCCCAGAGCGCGGGTGGGGCGGCGGCAGAGCAGGGCGAGGGAAGGGCGGCGGCAGCGACTGGAGAGGAAGGGCAACGGCGGGCGGAGCAGAGGATCCGGCGGCGGCGCGGGTGTGGATCGGGAGGAAGGGGGAGATGGGGAATGGGTGGTCGGGGGCGAACCGCAGCGGATAAGGTCAACCTATGCCGACGGCTTGGCCGTCGGCATAGGCCTGGCCCTTTGCCACGTCATCGATCCGTGGCCGTGCGCGCTGCTATGCCGACGGCTAAGCCGTCGGCATAGATACTTTGCGTTTTTTTATTTTTTTTATTATGACATATGTGTGACTCTCAGCACAATGTAAAAAGTAGTCTCACCTCGCCCAAAAATAGTCTGAAGGTTTCACCGTGATAGTCCACTTTCCATGATGGATGCCGTTTTCCACCTCCGAGACATGGCGGCAGCGACGCCCGTGAGGGGGGCACACCCCGGAGTCGCGTGTCAGGTGCCTGAGCGTGCCACCATGCTTCCACAAACGTAGTAGGGCCCACCGGAACACCTGGCGGCATTGCTACCCCTTCCGGTACCCCGTCCCGTCTAACCCTGACATAGACGACCGCCGGATCTAGCTCTTTGACTTGCGCCGGACTAGGTCTGACCGATGGACCTTTTCACCTGATTTTCATAGCCCAGCCCATAGCTGCACCCCCCAACACCATCCCGGCCCAACCCACCCAAAGATACCCTCCGTGTCGGCCCGACGTGGCCGTTTTCCCCCTTCGGGACACGGCGGCAGCCACGACCGTGAGGTCTACACGGAGGGACGGGGGCCCTGGTGGGGGGTAGCAATGCCACCAGAGCGTCGCACCGGGCCCTCATACATGAGGGGTGGTGTGGTGGCATGTCTGAAGAGGCGGCACACGTCTCCAGGGTGAGCCCCCCCCTCACGGACGGCGCCGCCGCTGGCACCTGGAGGGGGGGGGGAATGGACACGTCGGGTCTACACGGAGGGGATCTTGCCGTGGGTCTGGCCCGAATGTTGCTCCAAAGTGTTCCTATGGGCTGACCTAACACAACCGAGTGAATACGTCCACTGGTCAAAGCCCGTCCGTGCAAAGTCAAAGGGGTCCCGCCTAATCCTGTAGCGTTTGACCACGGGATCTACCCCTTTGACTTTGCACGGACGGGCTTTGACCAGTGGACCTCCCCACCCGGTTGTGTTAGGTCAGCCCATAGGAACACTTTGGACCAACATCCGGGCCAGACCCACAGCAAGATCCCCTCCATGTAGACCCCACACGTCCGTTTCCCCCCTCCAGGTGCCGGCGGCAGCGCCATCCGTGAGGGGGGCACACCCCGGACACGCGTGCCAGGCGTTTGCAACCGCCACAACACTTCCAGACTTGTGAGAGGCCACCGGCGCAAGATTTGGCGGCATGCTAGTCCCCGGAGGCCGCCGGCCACAGCCGTAGACGCGCGAAGGGCAATCCGCGTAGAGGGAATTTTTCGGATACTTCTCCATCACCAAAAATTATGAAAAAATACCATCGTTCCTATAGCACATGTGCCCACGTCGTGCAAAAAAACTCATGATTTTATCGCGCTCCGAGTATTTAGTAATATTGACGCCGCATCATTACCGCAGAACGTCTACTACCGTGTCATCGCCGTCCGTGAAGGGGGCCACGCACCGAAGACGCGTCCCGCCTCTTCGACATGCCACCATACCACCCGCATGTATGAGGGCCCGGTGCGACGCTCCGGTGGCATTGCTACCCTAGTGCCCCCGTCCCGCCTACCCTGTAGAGTTTGACCACGCGATCTTAGCCCTTTGACTTTGCAACGGACTGCTTTGACTAGTGACACCTCCCACCCGGTTGTGTTAGGTCAGCCCATAGGAACACTTTGGAGCAACATCCGGGCCAGACCCATAGCAAGATCCCCTCCGTGTAGACCCCACGCGTCCGTTTCCCCCCTCCAGGTGCCGGCGGCGGTGCCGTCCGTGAGGGGGGCACACCCCGGACACGCGTGCCGGGCGTTTGCAACCGCCACAATACTTCCAGACTTGTGAGAGGCCGCCTACGCAAGATTTGGCGGCATGCTAGCCCCCGGAGGCGCCGGCCACAGCCGTAGACGCGCGAAGGGCAATCCGCGTAGAGGGAATTTTTCGGATACTTCTCCATCACCAAAAATTATGAAAAAATACCATCGTTCCTATAGCACATGTGCCCACGTCGTGCAAAAAAACTCATGATTTTATCGCGCTCCGAGTATTTAGTAATATTGACGCCGCATCGTTACCGCAGAACGTCTACTACCGTGTCATCGCCGTCCGTGAGGGGGGCCACGCCCCGGAGACGCGTCCCGCCTCTTCGGACATGCCACCACACCACCCCGCATGTATGAGGGCCCGGTGCGACGCTCCGGTGGCATTGCTACCCCCCAGTGCCCCCGTCCCGCCTAACCCTGTAGCGTTTGACCACGGGATCTAGCCCTTTGACTTTGCACGGACGGGCTTTGACCAGTGGACCTCCCACCCGGTTGTGTTAGGTCAGCCCATAGGAACACTTTGGAGCAACATCCGGGCCAGACCCACAGCAAGATCCCCTCCGTGTAGACCCCACGCGTCCGTTTCCCCCCTCCAGGTGCCGGCGGCGGCGCCGTCCGTGAGGGGGGCACACCCCGGACACGCGTGCCGGGCGTTTGCAACCGCCACAACACTTCCAGACTTGTGAGAGGCCGCCTACGCAAGATTTGGCGGCATGCTAGCCCCCGGAGGCCGCCGGCCACAGCCGTAGACGCGCGAAGGGCAATCCGCGTAGAGGGAATTTTTCGGATACTTCTCCATCACCAAAAATTATGAAAAAATACCATCGTTCCTATAGCACATGTGCCCACGTCGTGCAAAAAAAACTCATGACTTTATCGCGCTCCGAGTATTTAGTAATATTGCGCCGCATCGTTACCGCAGAACGTCTACTACCGTGTCATCGCCGTCCGTGAGGGGGGGCCACGCCCCGGAGACGCGTCCCGCCTCTTCGGACATGCCACCACACCACCCCGCATGTAATAGGGCCCAGTTCGACGCTCCGGTGGCATTGCTACCCCTAGTGCCCCCGTCCCGCCTAACCCTGTAGCGTTTGATCACGGGATCTAGCCCTTTGACTTTGCACGGACGGGCTTTGACCAGTGGACCTCCCCACCCGGTTGTGTTAGGTCAGCCGATAGGAACACTTTGGAGCAACATCCGGGCCAGGACCACAGCAACATCCCCTCCGTGTAGACCCGACGCGTCCGTTTCCACCCTCCAGGTGCCGGCGGGGGCGCCGTCCGTGAGGGGGGCACACCCCGGACACGCATGACGGGCGTTTGCAACCGCCACAACACTTACAGACTTGTGAGAGGCCGCCTACGCAAGATTTGGCGGCATGCTAGCCCCCGGAGGCCGCCGGCCACAGCCGTAGACGCGCGAAGGGCAATCCGCGTAGAGGGAATTTTTCGGATACTTCTCCATCACCAAAAATTATGAAAAAATACCATCGTTCCTATAGCACATGTGCCCACGTCGTGCAAAAAAACTCATGATTTTATCGCGCTCCGAGTATTTAGTAATATTGACGCCGCATCGTTACCGCAGAACGTCTACTACCGTGTCATCGCCGTCCGTGAGGGGGGGCCACGCCCCGGAGACGCGTCCCGCCTCTTCGGACATGCCACCACACCACCCCGCATGTATGAGGGCCCGGTGCGACGCTCCGGTGGCATTGCTACCCCCAGTGCCCCCGTCCCGCCTAACCCTGTAGCGTTTGACCACGGGATCTAGCCCTTTGACTTTGCACAGACGGGCTTTGACCAGTGGACCTCCCCACCCGGTTGTGTTAGGTCAGCCCATAGGAACACTTTCGAGCAACATCCGGGCCAGACCCACAGCAAGATCCCCTCCGTGTAGACCCGACGCGTCCGTTTCCCCCCTCCAGGTGCCGGCGGCGGCGCCGTCCGTGAGGGGGGCACACCCCGGACACGCGTGCCGGGCGTTTGCAACCGCCACAACACTTCCAGACTTGTGAGAGGCCGCCTATGCAAGATTTGGCGGCATGCTAGCCCCCGGAGGCCGCCGTCCACAGCCGTAGACGCGCGAAGGGCAATCCGCGTAGAGGGAATTTTTCGGATACTTCTCCATCACCAAAAATTATGAAAAAAATACCATCGTTCCTATAGCACATGTGCCCACGTCGTGTAAAAAAACTCATGATTTTATCGCGCTCCGAGTATTTAGTAATATTGACGCCGCATCGTTACCACAGAACGTATACTACCGTGCCATCGCCGTCCGTGAGGGGGGGGGCCACGCCTCGGAGACGCGTCCCGCCTCTACAGACATGCCACCACACCACCCCGCATGTATGAGGGCCCGGTGCGACGCTCCGGTGGCATTGCTACCTCCCAGTGCCCCCGTCCCGCCTAACCCTGTAGCGTTTGACCACGAGATCTAGCCCTTTGAATTTGCACGGACGGGCTTTGACCAGTGGACCTCCCCACCCGGTTGTGTTAGGTCAGCCCATAGGAACACTTTGGAGCAACATCCGGGCCAGACCCACAGCAAGATCCCCTCCGTGTAGACCCGACGCATCCGTTTCCCCCCTCCAGGTGCCGGCGGCGGCGCCGTCCGTGAGGGGGGCACACCCCGGACACGGGTGTCGGGCGTTTGCAACCGCCACATCACTTCCAGACTTGTGAGAGGCCGCCTACGCAAGATTTGGCGGCATGCTAGCCCCCGGAGGCTGCCGTCCGTGAGGGGGGGCACACCCCGGAGCCCCAAGACGGGCGTCTACGCATGCATGAACACTTTCACATATGCATCGGGACCCGTGCGATGTTTCGGTGACATAGCTACACCCCGAATCCCCCCACCAACCAGAATTCTTTCCATGTCGACCGTTTCCCCCCTCCGTGACACGGCGATAGCGGCGTTCGTAACGGGGGGCAATCGATATACCATCGGGTATGTTTTTTTTAGATAAGGCATAATTATCTTATGCAAAAACAAAAACTAAAATAAAGTAAAAATAACAAAACAAAGTAAAAATAAAAAATAAAGTAAAATACACGTATGCCGACGGCCTTGTGCACACATGGAGGTTGTCCCACGGATCGATGACGTGGCATGGCACACGGATCGATGACGTGGCGAAGGGGCCTATGCCGACGGCTGTGCCGTAGGCATACCTCTGCCACAGATAACCAAAGTAAAAATAAAAAAAATAAGTAAAATAAACGTATGCCGACGGCAAGGCCGTCGGCATATCTGTGCACACACGGAGGTTGTCCCACGAATCGATGACGTGGCGTGGCACACGGATCGATGACGTGGCAGAGGGGCCTATGCCGACGGCTATGCCGTAGGCATACCTCTGCCACAGATGTGCCGACGGCCGCCGTTACCGCCCGTCGGCGTAGGGTCAACGCCGTCAAATGGTCAGCGCTGACCAGGCACGGGGGCCCGGGCTATGCCGACGGCCTGTCCTATGCCGACGGGCCCCGTAGGCGTATCTCGGGCGGTCCCGACGGCCTCGTCTATGCCGACGGCCCCGTCGGCATAGATGGATGTATGCCGACGGCTATTCTATGCCTACGGCCTATCCTTGGCCGTCGGCATAGGTCCATAGATGCCGACGGGGGCCGTCGGCATAGATTTGGCCGTCGGCAACCCCAGTTTTTCTGGGAGTGTGGGGACGGACGGACGCACGCCATCCATCTTTGCTGCTGAGATGGTGCAAAAACCTGTTTACTGTTTTGTTCAATTAAGTTGCCCGTCTATCTTTTTATTAGTACTAGTAAACGTGCACGTGCAACGCACGTATCAAGCATTAATCAAGTAATCATAAGCACATATAATAGAAATATGAAATTTTCCAAAAATATATCAACTAAATATAAACACAATGGTGCAATATCCACTCAAGTTGTGTTTTCAATGTAAGAAATCATTGTGGATTTGTGGTCGCATTGCTGGACAATAACGTAAGTTGTTTCACCGTTTAGTGTTCTTCCAGGTTCTAAAACAAGATCAATCCACTGATCTTGCACACGCATTTTTCTTTCATGGACACCTAGGATTTCACTATTGAATCATTGGTTACATAAAGAATTACTCCCTCCGTCCTGAAATACTCATCGGAAAAAGGAATATATCTAGGTTTCTTTGACAAGTATTTCCAGACGGACGAAATATATAGACAGGACAGTCCGCGAAGCTAAATCCATCGCCTCAGATTCATTCGCCGTGCTAGAGTTCATACTTCATAAAAAGAGAAAATTCATAGGCGCACACATCAAACTGTATGCTCACCAAACCGGAGAATGAATGGGAACAAAGAGCATCAAATGCAAGGAGAGAAGCTCACCTGAGAGAAACCATAGATGGCCGGGCGAGTACTGCAGGTCGACGGGTGTCCTCATCGCGGTTGATAGGGGCCATGCAGAGGGGCAACTGGGATAGCGGTGCACGGATAGGACTTGGTCAGGCGGAGAGGAGGGACGGCAGGGGCTCGACCGCAGGTGACTTGTGGCAGCAGAGACTCGACTCGTTCCGGCGGCGGCGTCTGCGCGAGATCGTGCGGGAAGTTCGGCGACGGATCCAGTGCTGCGACACCACCGGGATGAAGCCAGAGTCGGTGGAAAACACAGTGTGTTAGAATACAACTTGCAGTAATAATCATATTCAGAATATAATTCAGCTTGCACTTCCATGAATCGACCAGACACAAAGTTGATCTTTATTTGACATTCAATCATACAGTCCCAATGGAATTAAATTTGGAGCAAGGTAGAAAAATGCAAGTCACAGCAGGAAGAAAAGTTATCAATCGAGGAATTACCTACTCAAGGGTGTGGACAGTGTGGTGAGTGCATCCTCGTGCGGGGGAGATGGGAACGCATAGAGAAGATGTAGGTGACGACACTTGTGCAGGGCTGCAGGCGGCAACTACCTCGGTGGAGAAGGGGGTGGTCTCGTATGGGTCGATGAGTGACCCCGGGGATCCGGTGGGAGAAAGGTTGGGGGTGGCCAGATCGGCAGCATGGTGCCCGCCGTTGGCGCCCATAGACGCTATGAGGGGAGCCGCCAGCACTGGAGGCAGCCTCAGGTGGCGCCTCAACATGAGCATGGGAGCCGCTCCCCTCTTCCGGGAGCGTCGGTGGGGGGTGGGGGCAAGAGGACATGGGCGCCGGAGGAGGGAGCAGTAGGCGTGTTGGGGGGGGGGGGGGGTGGGGGGTGGACATCAGGAGGAAGTATGGATTATGAGACGAAGCAGAGTAGCATTTTCGTTAGTGCTGTTCTAGACCATTAGATTATGTAATCAGACGGCTAATATGCTTAGTTGGATCTGCCCTCTCGTTTTTTTATAGGGATTTTTTTTGAGCATGTTTTTTTTATAGGGATAGTAGATGCGAGAATTAGTTGGAAACGGACGCGCACGTGCGTATATACGTACATCAGTACATGTGGTTGTGGAGTATGTAGCAATGCATGCGTACGCTGCCTTTCTCAGGGGCACGGGCAGGGAAAGAAGGAGGTTTCATTTTCAAACAGTCGCACCGGAAATATGTTTCATTTTTTATAAGATATGCATCAGCAGTATAGGTTAATTTATCTGGAAGCAGCGATTCGGTGCTCAACCTCTTCTCCAGCCGCAATGAATAGAAAATTCAAAATAAATACTAGAAAAATTCAAAAATTCTTTTTTTTCTTTTTGCATGGTAGATAATTTGGTATTGTAAATTTAGGCTCTGTACGTATTGTTCGTTAATTTTATTTTCTTTTGCTGATAGCTACTCATATAGCCAAATAATATGAAATTTGGAGGGCACCACACACATCAAATTATCTACCATGATTTTTCTGGATTTTTAGAACTTTTTCTTGACCGGGTGCAGATGATGGTGGGCTCGCAAATCGATATTTGAATTTATCCTCGCTTTTCTCTCTTTCCTTGATGGGCTGGTGGCGAAATGTCCACAAGGGGTAAACCGAATAGTACTAGCACTAGCAGTCTCGCGGCGAAAAGTAGCAATCCGCTCGCGGAGTTTGTCGGGTTGGCGGAAAACTGGGAGCGCTCGCCAAAACGGAGGGCTACACACACTGCACTCCACTCGCGCGCATGCTCCTCCTGCCCTGCCAACCCCGTTGCCTCCTCTTATCCAGTTGCAGTGGGGTGCAGTGCACGTGAGATGGTTCTTTTTATATGACCAACGAGGCCGCGCCACCTGTGCTCTGCCGCAGCACCGACCAGCCAGAGCCAGCCCGCCCGCCGGTATGGCGAGCTCGCCTGAACCGCCGCCCAAAACCACGGTCTCGCTTCCCTTCCCACCGTATCGTCTTCTTTCCGTTGAGTGCCCGCACGCTGCTTGCCGTTTCCTGCAGCCTATATAAATCCGGCGAGAGCACATTTCCTATCCATCTCACTCATCACACACACTGCTGCTCATACTTCACTGCTAGTACTACCGTGGCACCAAGCTCTCTTCCGCCAAGATGTCCACGGTCACCCGCGCCTACCTCGACCAGAGGCTCGCCCTCGCCAACCGCTGCTCCAGAGGTACTAATCAAAACGATATGATGCATGCCCCGCCGGTTCACCATGTCGCCAGCGTCTCTTCTACCACTAGTCCTAGTACACATACACATTTCAGCCTATGCGCTGAAACTAGATCTCGTAACCAGTTAACATGTCTGTGTTGATTCGGTGCTGCAGAGGCTGCCATGGCCGGAGCCAAGGCCGCTGCCGTCGCCACCGTCGCTGCCGCAGTCCCCACCGTAAGTACGCGTTTCTCAGCCGGCACAACTAGTTGCAAGGACGAACAGTCATCTCACCCTGTTCACTTCTTCCTCCGTGCCTTTGTCTGCAGCTGGCAAGCGTGAGGATGCTGCCGTGGGCGAGGGCGCACCTCAACCCGACCGGGCAGGCGCTCATCATCTCCACCATCGCCGGGATGGCCTACTTCATCGTCGCCGACAAGACCATCCTATCCATGGCCAGGAAGCACTCCTTCGACGACGCGCCGGACCACCTCAAGAACACCTCCTTCAACTAATTAGACTACAATAGTAGATCCATTAATAGTGCGCAGCGACGGCCTGAAAGATAGTATAATGTTCAGCACTTATCTGATATCAGGCCAAGTTCGCAGACAGTGAGTGGTGTAGTACTGCGCTTCTCTGCCGCTCTGCGTGCAAGCACTTGTCTGATGATGTATCCAGCCAGTAATCTTGAATTAATAATAACCTGCATCTGTACAACTCAGTTCACCTGCCATCACCCATCTTACATTTTCTTGGTGGTGGTTATCGTCTGAAATGTGCCACTGGCAGAGCAATACCCAACATCGCGCATGCGGGATCCCCGGAGAGGGCTGCCAGAGGTTAGTAATGAACAAGATGACATGGGATGAATCAAAAACTCCATCAATCAGATTCAGTATAAAATATTGAAATTACTACTCCATCAATCAAATTCAGTAATGAACAGAAACTGTAAGCAGGAGGAAGTGGAGCAAATGTCACCTGCGATTTATCCTTATATCAAACTGTGAATTTTTAATCTCAAACTCTGGTGGTCGCACAAGCCAAAATATGTAGCTCTCCTTATGCGTTACCATCATGAGGAGAATAAGAGAAACCACCAATACCTGTCAGAGTTAGAGTAAAGTTAATTCTTGGTTTGATTGATTTACTTTTCTAGATGAGACATGGTTAATTCTTGTTTGGACGAGAGCTAGCTGCAATGGATTATCGCTTAATATTATCTCTAAAAGTTAACATTTGTATGCTGTTACAACTATGGAATGATTAAATTAAAGCTATATTCTGTAATTGCATAGTATTCATTCGTTTGGAAATACTTTACGTTGATTTAGTACAGGTTGTGCAAGATTACCTATGAATTTTAAACTCCTATTCCAAAAATAGTAAATCTACTTCGTCAATGCTACTCCCTCTGTCCCGAATTAATTGTTCTAAAACGGATATAAATGGATGTATATGTATCTAGATATATCCATTTATACGACAAGAAATTCAAAACGATGGGAGTATTACTTAAGGAAAGCTACTCTCTCTCTCTCTCTCTCTTACAAAATCAAGAAACTCTATTGTCCCAAAAATATATTTTCCATAAAAAAACACTTGCTCTTCACAATTACTCCCTCCGTCCCATAATATAAGAACGTTTTTTACACTAGTGTAGTGTCAAAAACACTCTTATATTATGGGACGGGGGGAGTACATCTAAGTTACCTCAAGACGGCATCACAAAATACAATAAACAAGATGTTTCGCATGTAGATTTTTAAAAATAAATAAATAAACCTACCATACACGCAACTACACCCACGTGGCAAAAACCAAAAACACAAAAATGCTTTCTCCACCTCACAACTAGAGTGGAAGAAAACCCTTCTCTCTGACTATGACCTGCGACTCTCACCCCCCCCCCCCCCCCTATGAATATCATCATCAAAATGTATACTCGACACGGCAAAAATATATATATGACCCACCGGGGTAGATGGTATGACATTTTGGAACAAGTATTAGCAAAACCTGTTTTAAGAGGATTTTTAGGAAAACTAGTTCTAAATTGTTGCTATGTTAAAGCTGATTTATAGGATACCTTGTTTGGACTTGAAAAGTTCAGATAGTACTGATGTAAATCGATTTTCGTCTCTGAGTTCCTTTCGTCCGTGATCTCTCTTCCTCGACGAGCACACATGCATGCACGTGAACTCCATGGTACTAAAATGCGGCAAGCACGGTGATGCTCTTGAGCACGCGTTATCTTTTTTATGGTGTGGCTGCAATAGCATTAGCAACACATACAACGAGGGCTCGCCAAAGGCGGATGTGGCGACGGCGACCATGGGCAAGGCCCGGCAGCGGTGGCCATGGAGAGGGTTGACAGTAGAGGAGGCGGAAGCGGGCGATGACGACCATGGCCGAGGGCCTGCAGTGCGGAGGGCAGAAGCGGCAACAGCGACTATGGCCGAGGGCCGGCAGCGACGGAGAGCGGAAGAGGCAACAACGACTATAAGTACTGCCCAAATCGTCTAACACCACAGTCCGCTCTCACGGCGTCTCAGGCCGTCACGTACACACAATAAATATCCCCTGAACCACCACAGCTAATACTGCGTACGTCCCACATCCCGAGCCAAACGAACGCACGACGATCCAGAGAGCGCGCGAGCTCGTCCACGCCAAGCAATCTTCGTTAGCAGTGTAGGTTAATTTATTCGGAAGCAGCGATTCGGTGCCCAACCTCTTCTACAGCCGCAATGAATAAAGAATACGAAACAAATAGTAGAAACATTCAAAAAATCTATTTTTTTATTTTTGCATGGTAGATAATTTGGTATTGTAAATTTAAGCTCTGTAAAAAGTTTACCGTTTATGTATTGTTCTGACCCATTTTCCTTTTTTGCTGATAGCTACTCATAAGGCCAAATACTATGAAATTTGGGGAGCACCGCACACACCAAATTATGTACCATGATTTTTTTGGGGGATTTTTATGGTTTTTTCTTGACCGGGTGCACGTGATTCTTGGCTCACAAATCGATATTTGAATTTATCCATGCTTTTCTCTCTTTTCCTTGGTGGGCTGGTGGCGAAGTGTCCACAGGGGTAAACCGAATAGTACTAGCACTAGCAGTCGTTTTTTTTGAGAAAAGAAAACCACTAGCAGTCTCGCGGCGAAAAGTAGCGAACCGCTCGCGGAGTTTGCCGGGTTGGCGGAAAACTGGGAGCGCCAAAACGGAGGGCACACTGCACTCGCCCACATGCTCTTCTTGGTGTAGTGTTATCCTACGCACGCTCCCTGCCTCCTCTTATCCAGTTGCAGTGGAGTGCAGTGCACGTGAGATGGCTTTTATACTGTGACCAACGAGCGGCGCCACCTGTGCTCTGCCCGCCCGCCGGTATAGCCAGCTCGCCTGAACCACCGCCCAGAAGGCCAAAACCACGGTCTCGCTTGCCTTCCCACCGTATCAAATCGTCTTCTTGCGCGCACGCCGGTTGCCGGTTTCCTGCAACCTATATAAATCCGGCCAGACCACATTTCCTATCCATCTCACTCACACTGTCACACTGTCTCACTACTACTGCTGATACTACACTGCTACTACCAGTTCACTTCCTTGGGATCTCGGCCAACATGTCGACGGTGACCCGCGCCTACCTCGACCAGAGGCTCGCCGCCGCCAACCGCTGCTCCAGAGGTACTAACCAACGACGACTGGTTCCGGCCTCAGCCCAGCACTGCTCGTATATCCAATTCATTGCAGCTTATGTGTCTGCTGAAACTGATCTTGATTAACATTCCTATGTTGATCCGAAACTGCAGAGGCTGCCATGGCCGGAGCCAAGGCCGCGGCAGTCGCCGCCGTCGCTGCCGCAGTCCCCACCGTAAGTACACGTTTCTCGGCTGGCGCCGCTATCTTGCAAGCATCCCCAAGATACAACAATCATGCATCTCACTGTCTTCTTCCCCCGTGTCTTTCTCTGCAGCTAGCGAGCGTGAGGATGCTGCCGTGGGCGAGGGCGCACCTGAACCCGACCGGGCAGGCGCTCATCATCTCCACCGTCGCCGGGATGGCCTACTTCATCGTCGCCGACAAGACCATCCTCTCCATGGCCAGAAAGCACTCCTTCGAGGACGCGCCGGACCACCTCAAGAACACCTCCTTCAACTAATTAGGCTATAATCTGCACGCCGGCCTGGAAGTATCTGCTGGAAGATAGTATAATGTTCAGCACTTATTCGAGATCAGGCGAGCCTTGCAGACAGTCAGTGGTGTAGCATTGCGCTTCGCTGCGTGCAACTTATCTGATGAAGTAATCATCATGTATCCAGCCAGTAATCTTGAATTAATAATGACTTGTATTTGTACAACTCAGGTTTACCCATCATCATCCCATCTTACATTTCCTTGTTTTTGGTTATCTTTTGACATGTGGCGAGTGGCAGGTCCTGCACAAGACCGAAATAACACCGCATTCTTCGACCCCCTATACCCACTTGTTTAATCTTTTGATAAGTTTTAATAGATGGCGTGGCAAATATGGAACGTATTTATAAAGAAAAAAGGAAAATAATCCTCAGAGCACATGTGCATTTTTTTGCGGGTAGAGCACATGTGCATTTCAACAAAGGACAGAACGACAATCCCTCTTGCGCCTGAAGCAGAGGTCATGTACCTCCACTCCCACCCCCACACCTTAGAATAAGGGTTTGCGCATAAGACAAAAAATGTTTGAGGGAATATTGGTCCGGGTTGAAAATAGTCCTAATAAAGCAGTCGTGCGCCAACGACCCTATCCTAGTTTAGAACTCTCTTCACTTTGACCAAATCTTTGAAGTTCAGAATGTGCTCCAGTTCCATCTCCAATTCCTCCTGGATGTTGATCATCATCATCAACTTGGCATCTTCGTCGTCCGATTTTGATGAGTCGATGAACTCTTTTTGAATGAATTCATCAAGCTCCTATTCTTTATACTCCTCATCCGACGAACCAATCGTTTTGCTAAAAAGAAACACTGCTCGGACATTATTGAACACATGGAGGGCAAGGTGTATGACGGGAGGAGCGAGACATACTGCGGTGACGAGAATGGCGGGGAGGAGTTTTGTGGCAGTGATGCTGGCGCCTTGGGGTCAGGACAAAGGTGAAGCTAGGGAACAGTCGTAGCAGACGAAGGAGAAAAGAGGAGAGGAAAAGGGCAGGTCCGGCTAGGTCAAGGTGATTTCATGAAATTTATGGTGGGTCATGTCTGTCGGATCCAACATAGTGGGCACGTCCGAGTCTCCCCATACCCTTTCTAGATATGGGCTAGATATGAGGGATGCCGGTCGGCCGGGACGCATAGGACCGATTTGAGGGAGCCGACTGGCTTGCTATTTTTTGTGCGGTCAATGACTGAATGGCCCGCCCAGACACACAAAGCCAACATGAAGTGTCTGGTTGTAGATACTCTAACATTCAACGCTAAGGTCTTGCATTTGCTGAGGTGCGCAAAGACGACCACTGCGATGCTAGCGAATTCCCAACTAAAATGAGTATAGCACAAATAAATTTAATTTAAAAATTTCGAAGGTGTCCAGTTGGTATTGTCGGTAAATGTGTTTCCTCCCACTCTTGGTATTTTTTGGGTATTGCCAAAAACTTGGTGAGGGTCGAGATTCGCAACAACGGGAGATGTACGGTGGTTGTGCAAGCGTTGACCGGGCTAGATAGTGAAAACCTTTACGTTATTTCAACGGGTGATCAACTTTATACTCCCTCCGTTTCATTTTAGTCTGCATATTAGTTTTGTTTAAAGTCAAACTCTTCGAAGTTTGATAAAGTTTACATAAAATATTATTGATATTCACAATACAAATACAATATCATTAGATACATTGTGGAGTATATTTTCATATGATATTTTTTTGATATTGTAGATCTTTATAATTTTTTATATAAGTATGGTAAACTTGACTTTGAAGAAATCTAATACTCCCTCCGTCACGGTTTAGAAGGCACAGTTAAATTTGCATGCGTTTTCACAATAGACAAGGTTTAGGGCGCATTGCATTTATTTTAGTAACTAATTAGTACTCCGTATACTATTTCTATATGCATGCATAGTGTGAATGCTATTTTTTAGCCTATCTCACAACCAATAGATAACCACCTAGGTCCCAGAGAATTTCCAAGCGTGCCTTCTAAACCGTGACGGAAGAAGTACGCGAAGTAAAAAGAACCTCTATCTCAAAAAACAACAACCACTATCTAAAAAAAAGTAAAAAAAACCTGAGGGAGTATTTCCCGGCAACAAAAAAGAAACAATGAATTTGCAGCGGACCGCTCGCGGAATTGGATTGCGGCCGGGTTGGCGGAAAACTGGGAGCGCCCAGACAGATAGCCAACAGAACAGAGGGCACACTCACTCACACGCTCCTCCTATGAGGCTATGATGCAGCACCTACGCACGAACAGGAACACGCTCCCTGCCAACCCCGATCGATCCTGTCCATGGCCATTTTTAATTCGTCATTAGTTGGGCGCACGGGCCCACCCTTGAAATCAGGGGGGGGGGGGGGGGGGGGGGGGGGGGGGGGGCAGTTTGATTAGCATTTTTAGAAGATTACTCTCCGTTAGCAATTTCGTTACCTGTATACTAGTTGCAGTGCAGTGGTCATCAAAAACTATCAGCGGCGTGTCACGTGGGATGGTTTTTATATGCGAACCATCTGTCCTCTGCCGCGTCGATCGTGTGAAACCCACGGTCTCGCTTCCCACCTTATCAGCCTTCCTCTCCGCGCGCACGCCGGTTTCGCGGTTTCTCGCAGCCTAGCTATAAATCTGGGCGGAGCACCAGCTCTGCCCCATCCAACCTCACTTCACTACCACTCGTACAGTCGTACTACGCGTGCTAGTTCACTTCCTTCGGATCATCTTGCCAGTTGCCACTAAGCTCTGCCCCCGAGAAGATGTCTACGGTGACCCGCGCCTACCTCGACCAGAGGCTCGCCGCCGTCGCCAAGCGCTGCTCCAGAGGTACTAACCAAAACGACATGCTGGCCTGTCGGTTCACCATGCCGGCAATGCTCTTGCCGCTCTGTTCTACTAGTACATTGTAGCCATTAACATCCTGCACGGCGACCCACTCACCCTGCTGAAACTTGGTCGTCATTAACATCCCGGTGTTGATTCGAAACTACGGAGGCCACCATGGCGGGAGCCTAGGCCGCGACCATCGCCACCGTCGCTGCCGCAGTCCCCACCGTGAGTACTTCATCAGAAGCAACCACTCACCCTGCACGGCAAATACATTTCCTGAGAATACGGTCTGATGTGGTCCGTGCGATTTCTCTGCAGCTGGCGAGCGTGAGGATGTTGCCGTGGGCGAGGGCGCACCTGAACCCCACCGGCCAGACGCTTATCATCTCCACGGTCGCTGGGATGGCCTACTTCATCGTCGCCGACAAGACCATGCTGTCCATGGCCAGAAAGCACTCCTTCGATGACGCACCTGACCACCTCAAGAACACCTCCTTCCAGTAGTCAGACTATAATAGATCCATTAGTAGTGCGTAATAAGCTGTATACGCCAGCCCGTACGTGTCTGCTGAAAGATGGTGTATAACGTTCAGCACTTATGCGAGATCAGGCGAGGCTTGCAGACAGTGAGTGGTGTGGTGTATTGGTCTTCTCTGCGTGCAATTAGCACTTATCTGATCAAGTAATCATCATGTATCCAGCCAGCAGTAATCTTGAATTAATAACAACTTGCCTTTGTCTAACTTAGGTTCACCTATCATCACCCATCTTGCATTTTCTTGTTTGTGGTTATCATTTGACATGTGGCAGTGTCAGAGCATGCAGGAGACCGAAATAACTCTCCATTCTTTTTGACTCCCTAATTACCCCCTGTTTTGCTATGCACATCGGGATCATGCCACCTCACTTGTTAAATCTTTTGATAAGGTTTAATAGATGGCATGGCAAATAAGGAAAGTTTATAGAGGAAAAACATGCATCTATATCTATATCATCAATATAAAAAGATCCAATAGGGCAGATCCAGCAGATCTTGGCCATCCATTAGTGTTAATCGGATAGTCCTTATTGTCCTAATGGTGAGCAACTAAACATGTTTAGTGCTAAACGCGTTTACAGCTAATCAATCATTTCTCTCCCCGATCCCCTTCCTTATGTACCCTTTCACACGAAAGAAAACTACCACAACGAACCATCTTGCGATCCCCTTCCTTACGTACACTTTCACACGAAAGGAAACTGTCACAACGAACCATCGCGCGATCCCCATCCTTACGTACCCTTTCACATGAAAGGAAACCACCATAATGAACCATCATGCGATTCCCTTCCTTACGTACCCATTCACACGAGAGGAAACTGCCACAGTGAACCGCCCCGCAGCGCCGCCCCATCACCTCGCTTCAGCAACGCATGCCGTCCCCATCGCCTCAACCCATAACAGCTTCAAGGACGCCGCCCCTCACGTCTCCGTGCCACCTCTACCTATCGCCTTTGCGTGGCCTCGGCCATAGCGACGCCGCCGCAACTTCAAAGACGCCGACTGTCGGGAACACCGCCTAGACCGCCTGCCGACCGGCGGGGGCGCGTCGGAGGCACCGCCTGGACCGCCCATCGCCGTCGGACCTGTCAGGGATGCGGCGTCCGTTGGCGTCGGGCCGTTGGACCATCATGGACACTTCCTGGACCGTATGCCCGTCCCTCTCCGTCAGGCCTAGGTCGTCAGTGCCGCCTTAGGGGACACGCCACCGTCAAACACGCATTGATTCACGTTTCACTGAACAGAAAAGCATCATGTATGCACTGAAAATTGAACCCAAATCAGGCTTCATAAAACTGAACCAACATAAGTCTTGTGTGCACACATTCAACAGTTATTAAGCTTCATTACCAACGTGCGCTATGAAACAACTAGGTTACATAGTGATATGGAACTTTTGGTAGCAGCTGGGTAGTGGATCAGTTGTGCTGATTTCAATGGATTGTGCTTAGATTTTTGGATTTCTCTTTTAGTGGCATGAGGATAAGATATGTGCCCCCTCCCCTGGTCACTTGCATATACCCTTAACTACGTTGGATTAGTACAATTTTCAACCCATTTGAAGGAAGAGATGGACCTGCCACTGGTGGTGCTTACACAAACTATTTTTTATGTTACTTTTCTAAAGAAAATTCAGGTATATTTTCAAGCCGGATTAAGATTACACGTGTGTTGAACGTGCACATTTACTAGTTTCAACAAAGGAGAGAACGAGAGTTGTCATTGTGTGCAAAAATCCCTCTTGAACCTGAAGTAGGAATCATGCACCTCCACTTTCAATGTTGGTTCAGGTTGAAAGCAGTCCTTGTGGAGCAATCGTGCACCAGGCCGAGTATTGATTTTGAATGAAATTTGACCAAAGTTTGACGAGTGCCTACAACTCTTTTCCACTTCCACTTTCTAACCTAGCCGCTGCCACAACTATCACTACAGCTTCGGTCCCCCTCCTCTTCTCCATTCGGCGGTCTCGTCGGCGGAAAGAGGAATGGGGACCTGTCCTTCTCTTTTTTCGTTAGGTTTTTACTTCTCCGGCGACATCGACGAGGTGGTGCCGACAATGGCGTATTAGAATAAGGTCTCTCTAGTCTTTCCCTACCTCGACGACGTTCGATCTAGCACCACCGAAGAGCCCGTGAGAGTTTGTGTCCCCAGATGTGTTGGTTCCTTTCAGATCTTGGCAGTTCGTGTGTCTTTTAAGGAGAGCTTATGGCTGGCTATTGGTGTGACAACTTCGACATCTTCTTCTGTGTTGTTCTGTGGCTTGGGCCGATTTCTCCATCCCTCGGTACTGATGGTGATGGATTGCAAGCCTCTTCTATGTTGGGTGATACTCCAGCCGGTGTTGCTTCAACGATTTTTAGATCATGTCTCAGGGGCAAGTGGCGATTGGCGGTCTTCAAAGCCTGGTATGGCAAGGGTGATTGCAGATTTCGAGTTTCTTTGCTTTCCATATAGTGCAATTTTCAATCTACAGCGGGCGGCATGCAATCAGAGAAAGAAGAAGACTAGTATGCCTTTTAATTTAATTTAATTTTGTACTGGTTGTTCTACGTCCAATTGTTTTCCTCGATATAGATTGGATCTTAGATGCCCTTTGGGTGTCTATATTAAAGAAAGAACGCTAAGGTCACGCGTTTGACTCTTTGCAACAGTAGCCTTTTCCCATTGAATTTGAGCATAAAATATATTATTGTATTGTAAAAATAAATCCAGCCCATGTGGGACCAAACTCAACACCTAAGCCCTTGAGGTGCCGAAAGACAACAACTGTGATGCTAGCGAAACTAAAATGAGTACATCGCATGGTTATACCTAGTAGCACAAGTAAATTTGAATTTGAATTTCATTTGTAAATTTTGAACGGTGACCACTTGGTATTTTTCAGTAAACACGTTTCTCGTACCCTCTTGGTATTTTTTTTTGTTATTGCCCAAACCTTGGGCGAGGGTCGAGATTCGCGACAACGGGAGATCTACGGTGGTGGTGCAAGCAGTGACCGGGCTAGCTAGTGGAAAATTTGAACAGATGGCCAACTTTATATTCCCCCACAACCAAAGGGATCAACAAAGGATTTGCAGCGAACCGCTCAGCTCTGCCCCCATCTCATCTCACACACCACTACTCATCTTGCCTCACACACTTCACTGCTAGCTACTAGTTCATTTGCTTGCGTTCTCGTGCCACCAACCTCGATCGCCAAGATGTCTACGGTGAGCCGCGCCTACCTCGACCAGAGGCTCGCCGCCGCCAACCGCTGCTTCAAAGGTAATCACTGACGGCATGCTCCTAAGGCCAACAGACTCTTGCCATTTTTTGCTGCTTTCTCTCTGTGCCGACACTTGACTTGATCCTCTGACATCGGGCTTACCATTTAACTCAAACTGCAGAGGCTGCCATGGCCGGAGCCAAGGCCGCGGCTGTCGCCACCATCGCCGCCGCAGTCCCCACCGTAAGTACACGTTTCTTGCAAGCACCCCCAAGATCCATCCAACAATCATGCATCTCACTGTCTTCTTCCTCCGTGCCTTTCTCTGCAGCTGGCGAGCGTGAGGATGCTGCCGTGGGCGAGGGCGCACCTGAACCCGACCGGGCAGGCCCTGATCATCTCCACCGTCGCCGGGATGGCCTACTTCATCGTCGCTGACAAGACCATCCTCTCCATGGCCAGGAAGCACTCCTTCGAAGACGCGCCGGACCACCTCAAGAACACCTCCTTCCACTAGTTTGATCCATTATTAGTAATGCCCAATAAACCTTGTACGCCAAAGTGCATAGCGTACTGATCAGCAAGGGAGGTCAGGGATGCTCCCGTCCCGGATAGTCTTGTACTGCGAGTGCAATTGCTCATTTCGTAATATATTTTTCATCATGCAAGTAGCCATGTACAGTATCTTTTGAGCTGGCAATACTGAATGATGCACCAGCATTTGTTTAACCAAATTTTTCCAACTATCGTGGCTATTTTTATGAATCAGTCAGATTATATAAAAAGTTAAGCAACCTCAAGTTGACGTTTAGTTTAATCTTGTTGGCTCGCTGCCACCCACGTGACTAGGACATCAACTTTTTTTTAATAGTACATACACAAGCGCTCATACATACGCGCATGCACTCACATCTGTGAATGCACACACGCACCAGGGCATTGACTTGATCAGCTAAGAACATCTAGTACTCACATCCTAGTTTCCACTTAGCAAATTCACCGACAGTGCTGTTTTGATCCGAGGTGATCTCAGAAAGATGCCGAAATTTCTCAAAGCGGGGTATATACACACCATGCATCATGTCAAAAACCAGTATTACATTTTCATTGCTTGCTGCCAGTGATCTTCCCAGAATATATAGTTGTTTAACTATCAATAAGTCAGTCCACACAACTGAATCGTCATGTTCGGTGGCGTTTGGTTGTGTGGTTATCCACCATAGGGACAGGGATAACCAGTTTTCCTGAGGATGCCACTCGTTTGGTTGGAGAGCAAGAGAGGATATAGATAGCCAGATGCCTGGGAATATTCGGCTAAAAGCTGGCTGAGGAAAGTCGCGAGATTCTCGCGGATGAGGGCAGCCACTCGCGTGCGAATCGTTTTCCTTTTCCTTCTTCTGTCTTACCCCTCACCCGAGCGAACCTTGACAGCTCCCTCGCCCGAACAAAGAAGCGGCGGCGATGATTTGGATCGGGGTGGCGGTACGAGTCAACAAGGACTCCGGTGCATTTCAGGTTCAAATCCTCAGCGTCTCTCCTCCCCCTCTCTCTTCTCCGTCTCCTAGTGGCGAGATGTGGCCATGGGCTGGTGGGGAGTGGGAAGCGCCGGCGGCTGGGAACGGGGAGATCTGGCGGCGGGGAACGTTAAGCTCCGGTGGCTGGGAACCGCGAGATATCTGGTTGTGGGGATTGGAGAGAGCTTTGGCTAATTAGGAACACGAGAGGCAAGCTTCTCTGTTCTTTCTGTACATGTGACCTGATGCTCTTCTCTGTCTCGTTTCTTTTTGCAGGTCAGACGAAGACACCCGTAGCATCGTGCCAGTGAAGAAAATAGTTGTAACTTGTCTATGATGTTGGACTATAGTGTTGAGTGTTGGATTATGAAGTTCAACTTTAATTCTATTCACAGCAAACATACAAATGCCTATCCCTAGCCACCTCTTATCCTCCCAACCAAACAATAAGATGTGGTCATCCAACTCACCCAATCCCTCACAACCAAACGGCATAAATTGGCTATCCCCAACCACCTGGTTAAGGATATCCTCAGCCAAGTCATTCTCGCCCACGAACCAAACGCCAGCTTCGTGTTCAATCTGGCAATTACTCCGGCGAATCACACATCTCGTTTTGTATATGCATATGCGATGTATAATATGTTTTTTATGTGTACTTATTTATAGTACATAAATTTAAGTGAATGGCAGACATGCACATGTGATGTGCTCCCTTCATTTTTTTTTAGTCTGCATATAAAATTTGGTCGAAGTCAAACTTCGTCAATTTTGACTAAGTTTATATAAACATATATCAACATTTACAACATGAAATTAGATGCATCACGAAAAATTAATTTCATACCATATAGCTTTAATATTGTAGATTTTGATATTTTTCCTACAAAGTTAGTCAAACTTTTCAAAGTTTGACCGTGACCAAATTTTATATGCAGGCTAAAAAGAAATGGAGGGAGTATATATGTTTTTTTGTTATGAACACGATGCCATTGGTGTGAAAGTGGTCACAATTTTGTTTACTTAAATTTGGAATAGATTAGTGTAAATATTTGCACGACACCAAAATTATTTCAGATCTCACCAAAATCTCCGAATTTTATACGATGTAGAATTTAATGTAGAATCAGTTCGTCTAAAATTCTTTGGATTTGAACAACATTAGTCCAGTTATGACACGGTTCTCATATAAGTTATCATTGCTACATAACTTTCTTTTGCGATTTCATCCCTACAAGAAGGCTTGGACGTGCTTCGCTTTGCTGTTGCTGGATTTCAGAAAGATAGTTTTTGGTTTGGTGTGGAAGAAAGATGATGGAGTGGTTTTTAATGTGGTTGTTAGTGGGATTTGTTGGCGGTGTGATTATGTATTATCTTCTAATCAATAAATACTAATGTGAGGAAGTTCCGTTCAAAAAAAAAATACTTAGGAAAGTTTCTTGCGTTGGTAGCCTCATAAACTATATTGCCGCCATAGCGTCACATGCTGGCGCTTCTTTTTTTAGATGGCGAAAGGGTGCACAACACAGGACTAGTGTGCTTTTACAAGCTGGTTGTTGTCCATTAATTTGAGAAATCATTTACCCAGTCAAAATCATGAATCAAATACAAAATTGAATGCCTCAACTAAATGAAAGAGCTTGTTGAGAAATAGTTGACCTGATCAAAATTGTAAATCAAATTCAGAATTTAAAACTTCAATTCAGTAGGAGGGCTCCGAAATGAAGGAGCATAGTGAGTTAAATGATAGCTATAGTAAACAGCCTTTACATTTTCTGAATGAGCGATCAACACCTGGCAAAAGGGCTAGCATGAACACTGGGGAACGATACCAGCCAAACAAAGGATATGCAGGGAACCGCTGGTGGGGTATGATTGCCGTCGGGTTGGCGGTAAACTGGGAGCGCCCACCCCACACACATCGCCAACAAAACGGAGGGCACGCTGACAGACACTGCATTCACGCACATGCTCCTACCTATGTCTTATCCTACGCACGAACACGCTCCCTGCCAACCCCAATCATCGATCCACGCCTTATCTTTACGCGGTTGCAGAGGCGAGGCGCGTGTGCTCTGCCGCAGCGCCGGCCATCCCGCCTGCCGACAGGGGCAGGCCCACGTTGGCCCAGGAGGTAGCCCATGACACCGGGTAAAAAATCATCTTACCTTATACTACATTAGAGCCCATGTAGGCTTAGACACCCCTAAATTTCCTAAAGGGACACCCCGTCCAGACCAAACGGCTACAACTAGCCAACTAGGGCCCAGACGGCCCAGCCGACAGGCAGCGCGTGACGCCCTGGAAAAGGCCCACTACACACATTGATCGATACGTACCTGCCTTCGCCTGTCGCCTCGCCTGTTCCTCTAATCGCCGCTGCGCTTCGTGCCCCTGTACGCCTCGCTCGCAGTCGCCGCCAATCGTCAGATCGCCCCAATTCGCCCAATCAGTGTAGAAACAGATAATAGGTATCTTGCACTATGCGTCCGCCTCTATTGCAATTTCCAAATTCTGTTCTAATTCTTGCGTTCTTTCTCTAACCCTAGGAAATTAGGGCTACTGGATAAGACTAGAAATTTTGATTGTATTGGCTGTTGGACTATTTGGCTATTGTAGTGGTAAGTGGAGAAGAATATTTCAATACTCTAGGAGACTAAGACGGCTGGAAGCACCGGCAACATGTAAGTAAGTTTTATTTTACAGCCATGCAATTGCAATTCAAGTAGACATGATTCGTAGTTTTATACAGTTTGCCAAAAAATTGAACTACTTGTCTGCTCGGCGGCTTTGATCCCACATGAATCATTTCATGATTTCAACTTAGAGCATTTGATGAGTCTAGCTAAACATTATCCAAAAGATATCGATGATGGAGAACTCACGGACCTCAGACATCACCTTCATCTTTACATTGCGTATGTCCGAGCAAATGACCGCTCCTCTGGTATATCCCTTAGTTTATCGACTTTTGAAGCTAGTACTAATATTGCCTGTTGCCACTGCTACAGTTGAGATATATTTTTCAGCTATGAAAATTGTGAAGACATATTTGCGGACTCGTCTTGGTGGCGACGCCTTGATGCACAACCTTATTTGTTATGTGCAGAAAAATGAAATGAGGAAGGTTAGTAATGATCCGGTAATTGTGATCGCTTTGAGGCCATCAAAGAATTTAGGAAACCATTATAGAAAGGTAATGGTTTTAACTTACTTATTACATAACTGTAATTAATATGTATACCTGGTTGCTAAGTGGTTTCATTTCTTTTAATTTGTAGGCAATCAAGATCAAGTGCTGCATTTCCTCGTCATCAGTTATACTTTATTCACTAATTGGGGACTTTAATTTGATTTCCTTTACCGTTCAATTTCCTACAGTGAATAAATATTTCCTTTACCGTTTAATTTTCTACAGTGAATATTATGACTTGATATTCACATATATGTGATAGACATGTGACCCCGGGTCATTTTTGTCCTGGGTCCGCCCCTGCCTGCCGATACCACCGCTCGTCTCGAAACCACGTTCTCGCTTCCCGCCGTATCAGCTGAGCTCACCGTCCTCTCCGTGCGCCGGTTTCGCGGTTTCTTGCATCCTATAAATCCGGCCAGAGCACCGAGCTGTGCCCCATCCCATCTCACATACCACTACTCGTCTTGCCTGACACGCTTCACAACAGTTCACTTCCTTGGGTTCTCGTACCACCAACCTCTCTCGCCAAGATGTCTACGGTGACCCGCGCATACCTCGACCAGAGGCTCGCCGTCGCCAAGCGCTGCTCCAGAGGTACTAACCAAAACGATATGATGCATGGCCCGCCGGTTCACCATGCTGGCGATGCTCTTGCCACTCTGTTCTACTCCAGTACATTGCGGGTTTGTGTAATGTTTGCGCTGAAACTTGGTCATCGTTAACATCCCGGTGTTGATTCGAAACTGCAGAGGCCGCGGCTGTCGCCACCGTTGCAGCAGCAGTCCCCACCGTAAGTGCACATTGCTCAGCCGGCACGGCTAGTTGCAAGGACGAACAATCTCACCAAGTTCTTCCTCCGTGCCTTTCTCTGCAGCTGGCGAGCGTGAGGATGCTGCCGTGGGCCAAGGCACACATCAACCCAACTGGGCAGGCGCTCATCATCTCCACCGTCGCCGGGATGGCCTACTTCATCGTCGCCGACAAGACCATCCTCTCCATGGCCAGGAGGCACAACTTCGAGGAAGCGCCGGAGCACCTCAAGAACACCTCCTTCCACTAATTAGGCTGTAATAGATCCATATTAGTAGTGCGCAATAAGCCGTATGCGCCGGCTCTATCGTACGTATCCGCTGAAAGATAGTATAATGTTCAGCACTTACCCGAGATCAGGCGAGGCTTGCAGACAGTGAGTGGTGTGGTGCACCTGCTCTTCTCTGCGTGCAATTAGCACTTATCTGATGAACAGTGGCGGAGCTTGGGCAAGAATCATGGGGGGGCCACTGGCTGGGGGGGCAAACAAATTCACTATAGGTTGATTTTTGGTGCAAAAATAGGCCTAAAACTAAGATATATACATGTATTTTTCTGTGAGCTGGGGGGCCACCACCCAGGTTGGCCCCCATGAAGCTCCGCCACTGCTGATGAAGTAATCATGCATGTATCCAGCCAGTAATCTTGAACTAATTATAACTTGCGTTTGTCCAACTTAGGTTCACCTACCATCACCCATATTGCATTTTCTTGTTTGTGGTTATCATTTGACATGTGGCAGTGTCAGAACATGCACAAGACCGAAATAACTCTGCATTCTTTGGACCCCTGATAATCCTCCCCTGTTTTGCGATGCACATGGGGATCATGCCATCTCACTTGTTAAATCGGATTTGTCTAGGACACATCTAGATGTGCCTTACTTATTGCATATCTAAGTGACACAATCAAACATAAAAAGGAAAAGAAAAAGAAAAAAGAAAATATCCACACGAATCTTCGCGTAAGATCAATGACATAGGACTTAGATGTGCAATACTTACGACACATCTAGATGTGCTTTAGCACAGCTGTAAATCATTTGATAAGATTTAATAGATGTTGTGGCAAATTAGGAAAGTTTTTAAAGAAAAAGGAAAAGAAAATCTCATAGCACTCCTTCATTTTAACAAAGCAGAGCACAAGAGCAAGACGTACGCATACGGCGTTTCCCCGATGTTGATCATCATCATCAACTCTACATCATCGTCGTCCAATTCCGATGAATCGATGAACTCTTTTCGAATGAATTCATCAAGCTCCTTGTCTTTATACTCCCCATCCAATGAGCTCGACGAATCCATCGTTTTACCTACAAAAGAATCCATGAACTCTTTTCGAATAAATTCATCAAGCTCCTTGTCTTTATACTCCCCATCCAATGAGCTCGACGAATCCATCGTTTTACCTACAAAAGAATCCATGAACTCTTTTCGAATGAATTCATCAAGCTCCATGTCTTTATACTCCCCATCCAATGATGTGACGCCCCCGATTTAATCGTACACTAATCATACACGCAAACGTGTACGATCAAGATCAGGGACTCACGGGAAGATATCACAACACAACTCTACAAATAAAATAAGTCATATAAGCATCATATTACAAGCCAGGGGCCTCGAGGGCTCGAATACAAGAGCTCGATCATAGACGAGTCAGCGGAAGCAACAATATCTGAGTACAGACATAAGTTAAACAAGTTTGCCTTAAAGAAGGCTAGCACAAACTGGGATACAGATCGAAAGAGGCGCAGGCCTCCTGCCTGGGATCCTCCTAACTACTCCTGGTCGTCGTCAGCGGGCATCACGTAGTAGTAGGCACCTCCGGTGTAGTAGGGGTCGTCGTCGACGGTGGCGTCTGGCTCCTGGGCTCCAACATCTGGTTGCGACAACCAGGTAGAAGGGATAGAGGGAAAGAAGGAGAAAGCAACCGTGAGTACTCATCCAAAGTACTCGCAAGCAAGAAGCTACACTACATATGCATGGGTAAATGTGTAAAGGGCCATATCGGTGGACTGAACTGCAGAAAGCCAGAATAAGAGGGGGATAGCTAATCCTTTCGAAGACTACGCTTCTGGCAGCCACCGTCTTGCAGCATGCAGAAGGGAGTAGACTGAAGTCCTCCAAGTATCATCGCATAGCAATAATCCTACCCGGCGATCCCCTCCTCGTATCCCTGAGAGAGAGCGACCACCGGTTGTATCTGGCACTTGGAAGGGTGTGTTTTATTAAGTATCCGGTTCTAGTTGTCATAAGGTCAAGGTACAACTCCAAGTCGTCCTGTTACCGAAGATCACGGCTATTCGAATAGATTAACTTCCCTGCAGGGGTGCACCACAATACCCAACACGCTCGATCCATTTGGCCGGACACACTTTCCTGGGTCATGCCCGGCCTCGGAAGATCAACACGTCGCAGCCCCACCTAGGCACAACAGAGAGGTCAGCATCGCCGGTCTAAACTAAGCGCACAGGGGTCTGGGCCATCGCCCTTAGCACACCTGCACGTTGCGACGCGGCGAAAGCAACCTAGCCTAGTGGCATTTCAGTCCAATCCGGCGCGCGCCACTCAGTCGCTGACGTCACGAAGGCTTCGGCTGATACCACGACGCCGGGATACCCATAACTACTCCCGCGTAGATGGTTAGTGCGTATAGACCAAATGCAAACTCAGATCAAATACCCAGATCTCGTTAAGCGTGTTAAGTATCCGCGAACGTCGACCAGGGCCAGGCCCACCTCTCTCCTAGGTGGTCGGAACCTGCCCTGTCGCTCCGCCTCAAAGATCCACTCGCGGGTGCTCCTCAAGCCGACCCGTCTTTAGTCACCACATGTATCATGTATAAAGTATATAGTATATACCCGTGATCAACTCCCGAGTGATCACGGCCCGATAGTATAGCATGGCAGACGGACAAGGATGTAGGGCCACTGATGATAAACTAGCATCCTATACTAAGCATTAGGATTGCAGGTAAAGGTAACAACAGTAGTAGCAAGGACAGGCTATGCATCAGTATAGGATTAACGGGAAGCAGTAACATGCTACACTACTCTAATGCAAGCAGTATAGAGAAGAGTAGGCGATATCTGGTGATCAAAGGGGGGGCTTGCCTGGTTGCTCTGGCAAGAGAGAGGGGTCGTCAACACCGTAGTCGTACTGGGTAGCAGCGACGTCGGTCCCGGTGTCTAGCGAGAGAAGAGGGGGGAGAAACAATAAATATTTAAGCAAGCATATGCATAGTGATGCATGACATGACAAGTAGCGGTGCTAGGGGTGCCCTATCGCGGTATGAGGTGATACCGGTGAAGGGGGGAAACATCCGGGAAAGTATCCCCGGTGTTTCGCGTTTTCGGACAGATGAAACAGAGGGGGAAAGTTGCGCGTTCGCTATGCTAGGGATGCGTGGCGGATAAACGGGCTGCGTATTCAAATTCGCCTCGTCGTTCTGAGCAACTTTCATGTTGAAAATATCTTAATCCGAGTTACGGATTAAAAGATATGATTTTCTAAAGATTTTATTAATTTCTGAGATTTAATTAATTATTTAATTAATTCGAAAATGATTTAATGACATCAGCATGATGTCATGCTGACATCAGCAGTCAACAGAGTTGACTTGGTCAACCTGACATGTGGGTCCAGGGGGGGACCCACCTGTCATCCTCTAATTAGGTTAATTAGGGTTTAGGTTAATCTAATTACAGTTTAATTAAACTTAACTAGTTAATTAAATTAATTAAACCGGATTAATTAACTTAATTAATTTCTTAATTAATTAATTAATTAATAATTAATTTAATTAAATCATTTTTATTTTTATTAATTATATTTATTTTATTTTTATTTTTTTTATTCCTTTTTTTTAATAAAACGTTCTGGGCCGTGGGGCCACCCGGTCAGTGACCCAGGGGGCATAACGGGCGCGCGGGCGTGCGGGCGCTGGCGCCCAGCCCGAACGGGCGCACACCCAGGGGCGGCCAGATCCGGCGCGGCACCGGGCGGGGACGCAGCACCAGGGGGGGTCGCGGGCGGCCAAGCGCGTGCTCGCGCGGCGAGGCACGGGCGAGGCCAGGAGAGCGCGGGGGCGACCGGAGGCGAGGCCAGGGGGGCCAGCGTCGGCGGTGGCGGACAGCAAGGGCAGGGGCGGGAGCTCGTGACGCGGGGAGCAGGGGAGCGGCCAACGCGAGCGCGCGCGTCGCGCGGGACGCAGCCAACGCGTGCGGTGAAGGGCAAAGCAGGGCTTGGTCGACGCGGGGCACGCCGGCCGAACGCAGCACGGGCGAGGCGAGCGCCGGCGAGAGGGGACGGGGAGAAGGAGGACCGGGGTCCTCACCGAGGGAGCGTAGGGCACGGGGCAGCGGTGGTCGAGGGGGGCGACGGGGACGAGCGCGGAGAGGAAGCGGGCCGGCGACAACGGGCGAAGGCGCAGGGGATGGGCGCCGCAGTCGAGGCGCGTCGGGGCGGCGCGGGACCTCCCCGATCCAGTCGAGTGGGGGCGCCTGGGAGGAGGCAGGGGGCGGCGTCCGACGGGGTGGAGGTCCGGCGGCGGCGGGCGTCGTCAGGGGGGCGGGGTGCTCCAGGTGGCGGCGATGGGCGCTCGATCCCGATTGGATCAGGCGAGAGGGAGAGACGAGGGAGAATGTGGGGAATCGGGGGAGTGGGTAGTGGGGGATCTGGGGGTTAGGGTTTCGGGGCGTGGGGGTTATGGGGGTGGCCGACTGGGCCTGGGGTCGGCCCAGTTGGGCCAGGGTCCAGGGGGGGTTTCTCTTCCTTTTTTTGTATTGTTTTCTGTTTTCTTTTTATTTATTTTCTTTTCTGTTTTTATTTATTTATAAACACTTAGGCATTTTATAAAATTGTGAACCTTACACCATAATTATCTTTGTAATATTTGGCAACCACCGAACATTTTTGTTTTAATTTTTGAAAACTTTTATTGTTTTCTTTTATTTAAATTTTGAATTTGTTTCGGTTCTGAACTATCGAGAGTTTATCACAGTAACCGTGGTGACGTGGCATCATTAGCGGGGAATCACTGTAGCTTAATTATCCGGGCGTCACAATTCTCCTCCACTACAAGAAATCTCGTCCCGAGATTTAGGATCGGTTATAAGGGGGAAGGGGTCTGGTTACGAAATTCTAACGATTCTTCTCGGTCATAGTAGCTCTTCTCGAAGAGGTCGACCCATTACATTGATGTCTTCAGTCCTCTCCTTCAGGTCATCATGATGAAGTTTGTTGTCCTTTCTTCGGGGGTTCCGTCGTACTTACGAAAGGATAAAGGGTGGGTATTCCGAGAGAATGGACCTCTGCAGGTTTGACTATCTGGTCGATAACATCGGGGAGGGTGGCGGAAGTAACTCTCGAATTGAAACTTAAGAAAATATCAAGAGCAGAGTAAGGAGGTATCCTGGGAAGTTTCGAGCGGGCAGGCAATGGTTCGATGCCTGATATGTGGCGTGAAAGGGGTTCGAAGCCACGAGAATAAGTATTTGTCTGATACCAGATTGAAGGTGGCTCATGAATTACATACGAGGCCACGCGCGAGGAACAACCTTGGGTACAGGGGGGTACAGGAGAGTCAGGTTTCGATCCTGTGGAACTGTGGGTTATGGGCCCACCATGTGGATTAAAAGTAGGAAGGACAGTGACATCTTGCACGATCATGTAAGCAAGGCATGCCAGAGGATAGTCTGTCGGTTATGTCGGCAACAACATCGGTACCAAGGGCGAGGGACGAAGAGAACCATTTTCCTGCTCGTTGAACGAGGCGGGCCAATAGGCAAGGTTCTCGTCCATCGGTGGCTACCGAAATGTCATCAACAATAGTAACAGGGTCTTACTGACACGGTCGTACACCAAGGTGTTTACCTAAGTAGGAGAAAACTACTGCTTACATCATATAGATCACAAGAAGGTTTAAACAATCCCAATGGAAAGGAAAAGTGATTGTCAGGTTTAAGCAGAACAATGGAAAGGAAAATGTGTTTAAACACATATTTCAAGGGTATATCCTTCCCAAGGACAAGCAGAGTATGATATCCATGACAGGATATAATGTAGAAAACCCTTTAGAAAAGGGGAGAGAAACTTCATGACATTACCCATACAGCGGTGTTTGGATAATTTAGCAGGAAACATTTAGCATTGGCTTCAAATGTCCTTGTTGACAATCGGAGTACCACAAACATGCTTCGAGATAGCATTACATGGTCTTCAAGCAAGTTCAGACTTTGGAAACAAAAAGGGTCCATCAGGAAGAACTTATAGAATAAGTCTTACAATTTCCTCATGGAAGAAAGGATAGCCTGGCTGAAAAGGGAAACTTTAACAATTGGGCCTCCAGCCAGGTGTGCTAGGCATGACATCACCTTATCGGGTCACATAAGGACCATTGTTGTAACTCTTGGAAATATGTTCCAACCATCAAATTTGACCTAGATTCAGATCTGATTAGTGCCAGGATACCTCCGACTTAGTAAGCCTGAGAAGAAAGGTGCAACACAATTGACGAGAGGACAATGTAAGATTCTCGGGAAATGAACTATGAAGTGATTTCCGTTAACAAGAGTTCATCATTAATCCAAGGAGAGGACAAAGAGGTGTCTGGTGAACTCAACGGCAATTCATCGAGATTTCCAAAAGATGGATTTCCACAATTAAGTGAACAAGGAGATAACATTTGTCAGATCAAATGATATAAGGAAGTATGCTCACGGAAAACATACACAATTAAACATTGGTTGAAAGGTGCGCCCAAAATATGGGTTGGGTTGCACGACCAATGTCAGAATGGTGATTCAATAATCAATAGTCTAAGAACGAACGGCCGACCATTAACTTCAAAGCAATAGGGTTGCTAGAAGTGCAGAATCCAAACAACACCGTTCACTTGTTGGTACCCCGGTTGGAATCAACACGAGGACCAAGAAAGAATGGTGATGGTGAGAAGTATCACGATACCAAGAATTCTTAAGAGGTGGTGAAATTCTCACAACATTCTTGACATAAAAGATGGCAATACTCCAAGGTAAAGGAGAACAAATGCTGGATAGCAAGGATCTCAAGGTATAACACAAAACACGAACAAGTTTGTGTTGAACGGAAGGCAATCGAGTGGTCGATGATAACACAAATCATCAAGGGCAAGGATGGTATTTCTCATCAGGAATTCAATTGATATCCTTGAGGAGCTCGAAATGTTGATGATGATCATGACAATTTCTGTCGAGAGGTTTCATGGAGATGTAATCGGTCGGCGATGACATCAAGTCAAATGAATGATGAAGCGAAAGGTTATTGGAACCATGGGTACGTCACAAACTTGAAATCAAGTTTGTTGTTTGAGGTGAAACGATAAGACAAGGAAGATCGACGTAAGCTTAGCCCATCGTCGAAATTGTGCTCCGGAAAGAAGGACCAGGTGGCACAGTTAAAATTTGGCACGATAATGATATAGTCGAGTAGGCTCGGAATGACGTGATTGAGTTCAAACTCGTACTTAAAGAAGATTACTAAGAGTTGTTGAACCATAGTGTGGACTCGGTTCAGTTATCGGTGTCTTTGAGTGTTTAATAACTTAGAGCCCATGAAAAATTGGAACCAATGAGAATGTAGCACTTGATGAAGAACTCATAAGAAGTTATGCAGTTCCGTGATAATCTTGAGATACCAGGGGGTAATACTCGACGGCAAATCAAAGTAGAGGTTGGACTGGGGTATTACCCCGTAGAAGACAAGTGCTTAAACTTGCATGAGAAATGTTATTTAAAGGAGAGCATGGTCAGAACCACGATTGAAAAAGGCCAGATCCCAGATATAATATGAACTTATACCAAGGGAGTAATTAATTTAAGAGAAGCTTTAATAATAAGATCTACATCGTGTCCATGGGCATGAACACAAAGTTCAAGGTCGACTCCCACTTCTTCAATGCATAACCTTACATTTACCTCCCCTTTTCGAAGTTGTAGTGTTGAAAAGTTATCTGACGAAGCGTCAGCAGGGTATAACCCGCATAACTTTCGAGGTCACACAAATTAAGGAAGGCATAGGTTCAACCCGTCAGGGTATCATGGAAACATATACCACAAGCTTTGAGAGTAAATATTACCAGCTCGAAAGCAAAGCATGGTTGGCAAAAGGAGAGGATACAAATTACCAAAGGCATTATGTATCGGAGAAAGAACTCACAAGGTGATTAATTATGAAGGACATGGTCGGATAATAATCCAACAGTGGATATGGTGATCCACAATGGAGCTGATGTGAGTATCGATACACAATCAAAGGAAGAAAGAATGCAAATGCATCGTTTTACAGAACATCTGAATAATTCAACGTTTAAATAACAAAGGAATTATGATTTTCAAATCAAGGGATCAGGAGCAAACGCTCTGATCAAGGACGAAAAAGTTGAATAGACTTAGGGGTACAATCGATGGCAATCTGATTGGCCGAGGACCAGCTCACGTTTTAAATGACATCTGAGCTGGAAGGATGAATTCTATGATCTGAGTGAGGATTGCGAGCTTCGCAACATATTGAGTCAATGGACTCAAAATGATATTGACAAGGTTGCCAATAAGATTACTATACTTATGGGATTAACCATAATGCAAGCAAGCAAGAATTTCAGGAGCAATAGGTTGCTCAGGATTTTCGGAAGACCGAATGGTATTTCGAAGAATTTTGTGAACTGCATGAATATCTGGGGATGAGCGGATACTCGATGAGTGCGAGAATTATCCGTAGGGGTATTCAGGTGACAAAGAACAGCAAGGCAGTAAGCTCAAAGGATTCTCGAAAATACGACGACTATTTCGGGGTATCTTGTAATAACAAGACCAACTAGGGATGTATGCAAGCATAACAACTGCAAGTATTTATCCATAGGGGTTGATCGGTGGTCGGGAATTGCAAAAGCAACGGGCACAAGGTCTCGAGAGAAAATCGGAGAGTATCTTCGAAATCTTCTGGTGCAGCCGGCGATCACCTGGACTGAAGGGGCTCTCCGGGAGAAAGTATTTTCCAGAACCTAAAGTTAGATTTTAGAAAAATCATTTAACCCGAATAGAAGAGAGATCAGAGTCCCAGAGTATAGGTCGAGGAATAAAAGATCCTAATACCACCCAAATGGCGACGTGGGCCCGTAAGCCACACAACCATGTTAGTAAACAGTTTTCACTGACTAGACTCGACTTCGGCCAAGGAGTTTGGAAGGGGGATTCCTACAGGCAGTCGGCTCTGATACCAACTTGTGACGCCCCCGATTTAATCGTACACTAATCATACACGCAAACGTGTACGATCAAGATCAGGGACTCACGGGAAGATATCACAACACAACTCTACAAATAAAATAAGTCATACAAGCATCATATTACAAGCCAGGGGCCTCGAGGGCTCGAATACAAGAGCTCGATCATAGACGAGTCAGCGGAAGCAACAATATCTGAGTACAGACATAAGTTAAACAAGTTTGCCTTAAGAAGGCTAGCACAAACTGGGATACAGATCGAAAGAGGCGCAGGCCTCCTGCCTGGGATCCTCCTAAACTACTCCTGGTCGTCGTCAGCGGGCATCACGTAGTAGTAGGCACCTCCGGTGTAGTAGGGGTCGTCGTCGACGGTGGCGTCTGGCTCCTGGGCTCCAACATCTGGTTGCGACAACCAGGTAGAAGGGATAGAGGGAAAGAAGGAGAAAGCAACCGTGAGTACTCATCCAAAGTACTCGCAAGCAAGAAGCTACACTACATATGCATGGGTAAATGTGTAAAGGGCCATATCGGTGGACTGAACTGCAGAAAGCGAGAATAAGAGGGGGATAGCTAATCCTGTTGAAGACTACGCTTCTGGCAGCCTCCGTCTCGCAGCATGTAGAAGAGAGTAGACTGAAGTCCTCCAAGTAGCATCGCATAGCATAATCCTACCCGGCGATCCCCTCCTCGTCACCCTGTTAGAGAGCGATCACCGGGTTGTATCTGGCACTTGGAAGGGTGTGTTTTATTAAGTATCTGGTTCTAGTTGTCATAAGGTCAAGGCACAACTCCAAGTCGTCCTGTTACCGAAGATCACGGCTATTCGAATAGATTAACTTCCCTGCAGGGGTGCACCACATACCCCAACACGCTCGATCCCATTTGGCCGGACACACTTTCCTGGGTCATGCCCGGCCTCGGAAGATCAACACGTCGCAGCCCCACCTAGGCACAACAGAGAGGTCAGCACGCCGGTCTAAACCTAAGCGCACAGGGGTCTGGGCCCATCGCCCTTAGCACACCTGCACGTTGCGTACGCGGCCGGAAGCAGAACTAGCCCCCTTAATACAAGAGCAGGCTTACGTTCCAATCCGGCGCGCGCCACTCAGTCGCTGACGTCACGAAGGCTTCGGCTGATACCACGACGCCGGGATACCCATAACTACTCCCGCGTAGATGGTTAGTGCGTATAGACCAAATGGCCAAACTCAGATCAAATACCCAGATCTCGTTAAGCGTGTTAGGTATCCGCGAACGTCGACCAGGGCCAGGCCCACCTCTCTCCTAGGTGGTCGGAACCTGCCCTTCGCTCCGCCTCAAAGATCCACTCGCGGGTGCTCCTCAAGCCGACCCGTCTTTAGTCAACACATGTATCATGTATAAAGTATATAGTATATACCCGTGATCAACTCCCGAGTGATCACGGCCCGATAGTATAGCATGGCAGACGGACAAGGATGTAGGGCCACTGATGATAAACTAGCATCCTATACTAAGCATTAGGATTGCAGGTAAAGGTAACAACAGTAGTAGCAAGGACAGGCTATGCATCAGTATAGGATTAACGGGAAGCAGTAACATGCTACACTACTCTAATGCAAGCAGTATAGAGAAGAGTAGGCGATATCTGGTGATCAAAGGGGGGGCTTGCCTGGTTGCTCTGGCAAGAGAGAGGGGTCGTCAACACCGTAGTCGTACTGGGTAGCAGCGACGTCGGTCCCGGTGTCTAGCGAGAGAAGAGGGGGGAGAAACAATAAATATTTAAGCAAGCATATGCATAGTGATGCATGACATGACAAGTAGCGGTGCTAGGGGTGCCCTATCGCGGTATGAGGTGATACCGGTGAAGGGGGGAAACATCCGGGAAAGTATCCCCGGTGTTTCGCGTTTTCGGACAGATGAAACAGAGGGGGAAAGTTGCGCGTTCGCTATGATAGAGATGCGTGGCGGATAAACGGGCTGCGTATTCAAATTCGTCTCGTCGTTCTGAGCAACTTTCATGTTGAAAATATTTTAATCCGAGTTACGGATTAAAAGATATGATTTTCTAAAGATTTTATTAATTTCTGGAATTCAATTAATTAATTATTTAATTCGAAAAATGAATTTATGACGTCAGCATGATGTCATGCTGACGTCAGCAGTCAACAGGGTTGACTTGGTCAACCTGACGTGTGGGTCCAGCGGGGCCCACCTGTCATACCCTGTTTAGGCTAATCAGGTTTTAGCTAAACTAATCACAGTTTAATTAGACTAATTAGTTAATTTGATTAATCTAATTATGATTAATTAACTTAATTAATTCCTTAATTAATTAATTAATTAATTATTTTTATTATTATTAATTTTAATTCCCTTTTTTTTATAAAATGTTCTGGGCCGTGGGGCCACCCGGTCAGTGACCCAGGGGCATAACGGGCGCGCGGGCGTGCGGGCGCTGGCGCCCAGCCCGAACGGGCGCACACCCAGGGGCGGCCAGATCCGGCGCGGCACCGGGCGGGGACGCAGCACCAGGGGGGGTCGCGGGCGGCCAAGCGCGTGCTCGCGCGGCGAGGCACGGGCGAGGCCAGGAGAGCGCGGGGGCGACCGGAGGCGAGGTCAGGGGGGCCAGCGTCGGCGGTGGCGGACAGCAAGGGCAGGGGCGGGAGCTCGTGACGCGGGGAGCAGGGGAGCGGCCAACGCGAGCGCGCGCGTCGCGCGGGACGCAGCCAACGCGTGCGGTGAAGGGCAAAGCAGGGCTTGGTCGACGCGGGGCACGCCGGCCGAACGCAGCACGGGCGAGGCGAGCGCCGGCGAGAGGGGACGGGGAGAAGGAGGACCGGGGTCCTCACCGAGGGAGCGTAGGGCACGGGGCAGCGGTGGTCGAGGGGGGGCGACGGGGACGAGCGGCGGAGCGGGAGGCAGTCCGGCGGGGGAGCGTGCCGGCGCGGTCCAGGCGGCGTGGGGGCGGCGCAGTCGTCGCCGCAGGGTCCGTTCCCCCGATCCGAT
>NC_053028.1:681076404-681088477 GCF_003073215.2 Triticum urartu
CAATGGGTAAGTCAATCAAAGTCCATACTTTGTTCTCATACATGGATCTCATCTCAGATTTCATGGCCTCAAGCCATTTCGCGGAATCTGGGCTCATCATCGCTTCCTCATAGTTCGTAGGTCGTCATGGTCAAGTAACACACTGTGTGCGGATCTCACTCTGGTTTACCTACGAGGTTTCGGTAGTAACTTGATCTGAAGTTACATGATCACCATCATTAGCTTCCTCACTAATTGGTGTAGTAGTCACAGGAACATATTTCTATGATGAACTACTTTCCAATAAAGGAGCAGGTACAGTTACCTCATCAAGTTCTACTTTCCTCCTACTCACTTCTTTCGAGAGAAACTCCTTCTCTAGAAAGGATCCATTCTTAGCAATGAATATCTTGTCTTCGGATCTGTGATAGAAGGTGTACCCAACATTTTCTTTTGGGTATCCTATGAAGACGCACTTCTCCGATTTGGGTTTGAGCTTATCAGGTTGAAACTTTTTCACATAAGCATTGCAACCTCAAACTTTAAGAAACGACAGCTTAGGTTTCTTGCCAAACCATAGTTCATACGGTGTCGTCTCAACGGATTTAAATGGTGCCCTATTTAACGTGAATGTAGTTGTCTCTAATCCATAACCCCAAAACGATAGCGGTAAATCAGTAAGAGACGTCATAGATCGCACCATATCTAATAAAGTACGGTTACGACGTTCAGACACACCATTACTGTGGTGTTCCAGGTGGCGTGAGTAGTGAAACTATTTCACATTGTTTTAACTGAAGGCCAAACTCGTAACTCAAATATTCTCCTCCACGATCAGATCATAGAAACTTTATTTTCTTGTTACGATGATTTTCCACTTCACTCTGAAATTATATGAACTTTCCAAATATTTCAGAATTTTTGTTTCATCAAGTAGATATACTCATATCTCCTCAAATCATCTGTGAAGATCAGAAAATAATGATACCTGCCGTGAGCTTCAATATTCATCGGACCACATACATCAGTATGTATGATTTCCAACAAATCTGTTGCTCGCTCCATTGTTCCAGAGAACGGAGTCTTAGTCATCTTGCCCATGAGGCATGGTTCACAAGCATCAACTGATTCATAATCAAGTGATTCCAAAAGCCCATCAGCATGGATTTTCTTCATGCGCTTTACACCAATATGACCTAAACGGCAGTGCCACAAATAAGTTGCACTATCATCATTAACTTTGTTGGGGAACGTAGTAATTTCAAAAAAAAATCCTACGCACACGCAAGATCATGGTGATGCATAGCAACAGAGGGGAGAGTGTGATCTACGTACCCTTGTAGATCGACAACGGAAGCGTTTGGTTGATGTAGTCGTACGTCTCCACGGCCCGACCGATCAAGCACCGAAACTACGGCACCTCCGAGTTCTAGCACAACGTTCAGCTCGATGACGATCCCCGGACTCCGATCCAGCAAAGTGTCGGGGAAGAGTTCCGTCAGCACGACGGCGTGGTGACGATCTTGATGTACTACCGTCGCAGGGCTTCGCCTAAGCACCGCTACAATATTATCGAGGACTATGGTGGAAGGGGGCACCGCACACGGCTAAGAATATGATCACGTGGATCAACTTGTGTGTCAAGGGGTGCCCCCTGCCCCCGTATATAAAGGATCAAGGGGAGGAGGCCGGCCGGCCCTCTATGGCGCGCCAAGGAGGAGTCCTCCTCCTAGTAGGAGTAGGACTCCTACTAGGAGGGGGAAAGAAGTGGGGAGGGAGAAGGGAAAGGGGGGCGCCGCCCCCCCTCTCCTAGTCCAATTCGGACCAGGGGGGAGGAGGCGCGCGGCCCACCTTTGGCTGCCCCTCTCTCTCTCCACTAAGGCCCATATGGCCCATTACTTCTCCCGGGGGGGTTCCGGTAACCCTCCGGCTCTCCGGTTTTCTCCGAAATCACCCGGAACACTTCCGGTGTCCGAATATAGCCGTCCAATATATCAATCTTTATGTCTCGACCATTTCGAGACTCCTCGTCATGTCCGTGATCACATCCGGGACTCCGAACTAACTTCGGTACATCAAAACTCATAAACTCATAATATAACTGTCATCGAAACCTTAAGCGTGCGGACCCTACGGGTTCGAGAACAATGTAGACATGACCGAGACACGTCTCCGGTCAATAACCAATAGCGGAACCTGGATGCTCATATTGGCTCCTACATATTCTACGAAGATCTTTATCGGTCAGACCGCATAACAACATACGTTGTTCCCTTTGTCATCGGTATGTTACTTGCCCGAGATTCGATCGTCGGTATCTCAATACCTAGTTCAATCTCGTTACCGGCAAGTCTCTTTACTCGTTCCGTAATACATCATCTCGCAACTAACTCATTAGTTGCAATGCTTGCAAGGCTTATGTGATGTGCATTACCGAGAGGGCCCAGAGATACCTCTCCGACAATCGGAGTGACAAATCCTAATCTCGAAATACGCCAACCCAACATGTACCTTTGGAGACACCTGTAGAGCACCTTTATAATCACCCATTTACGTTGTGACGTTTGGTAGCACACAAAGTGTTCCTCCGGCAAACGGGAGTTGCATAATCTCATAGTCATAGGAACATGTATAAGTCATGAAGAAAGCAATAGCAACATACTAAACGATCGGGTGCTAAGCTAATGGAATGGGTCATGTCAATCAGATCATTCACCTAATGATGTGATCCCGTTAATCAAATAACAACTCTTTGTTCATGGTTAGGAAACATAACCATCTTTGATTAACGAGCTAGTCAAGTAGAGGCATACTAGTGACACTCTGTTTGTCTATGTATTCACACATGTATTATGTTTCCGGTTAATACAATTCTAGCATGAATAATAAACATTTATCATGATATAAGGAAATAAATAATAACTTTATTATTGCCTCTAGGGCATATTTCCTTCAGTCTCCCACTTGCACTAGAGTCAATAATCTAGATTACACAGTAATGATTCTAACACCCATGGAGCCTTGGTGCTGATCATGTTTTGCTCGTGGAAGAGGCTTAGTCAACGGGTCTGCAACATTCAGATTCGTATGTATCTTGCAAATCTCTATGTCTCCCACCTGGACTAGATCCCGGATGGAATTGAAGCGTCTCTTGATGTGCTTGGTTCTCTTGTGAAATCTGGATTCCTTTGCCAAGGCAATTGCACCAGTATTGTCACAAAAGATTTTCATTGGACCCGATGCACTAGGTATGACACCTAGATCGGATATGAACTCCTTCATCCAGACTCCTTCATTTGCTGCTTCCGAAGCAGCTATGTACTCCGCTTCACATGTAGATCCCGCTACAACGCTTTGTTTAGAACTGCACCAACTGACAGCTCCACCGTTTAATGTAAACACGTATCCGGTTTGCGATTTAGAATCGTCCGGATCAGTGTCAAAGCTTGCATCAACGTAACCTTTTACGATGAGCTCTTTGTCACCTCCATATATGAGAAACATATCCTTAGTCCTTTTCAGGTATTTCAGGATGTTCTTGACCGCTGTCCAGTGATCCACTCCTGGATTACTTTGGTACCTCCCTGCTAGACTTATAGCAAGGCACACATCAGGTCTGGTACACAGCATTGCATACATGATAGAGCCTATGGCTGAAGCATAGGGAACATCTTTCATTTTCTCTCTATCTTCTGCAGTGGTGGGCATTGAGTCTTACTCAACTTCACACCTTGTAACACAGGCAAGAACCCTTTCTTTGCTTGATCCATTTTGAACTTCTTCAAAACTTTGTCAAGGTATGTGCTTTGTGAAAGTCCAATTAAGCGTCTTGATCTATCTCTATAGATCTTAATGCCAATATGTAAGCAGCTTCACCGAGGTCTTTCATTGAAAAACTCTTATTCAAGTATCCCTTTATGCTATCCAGAAATTCTATATCATTTCCAATTAGTAATATGTCATCCACATATAATATCAGAAATGCTACAGAGCTCCCACTCACTTTCTTGTAAATACAGGCTTCTCCAAAAGTCTGTATAAAACCAAATGCTTTGATCACACTATCAAAGCGTTTATTCCAACTCCGAGAGGCTTGCACCAGTCCATAAATGGATCGCTGGAGCTTGCACACTTTGTTAGCTCCCTTTGGATCGACAAAACCTTCTGGTTGCATCATATACAACTCTTCTTCCAGAAATCCATTCAGGAATGCAGTTTTGACATCCATCTGCCAAATTTCATAATCATAAAATGCGGCAATTGCTAACATGATTCGGACAGACTTAAGCATCGCTACGGGTGAGAAGGTCTCATCGTAGTCAATCCCTTGAACTTGTCGAAAACCTTTTGCGACAAGTCGAGCTTTGTATATAGTAACATTACCGTCAACGTCAGTCTTCTTCTTGAAGATCCATTTATTCTCAATTTCTTGCCGATCATTGGGCAAGTCAACCAAAGTCCACACTTTGTTCTCATACATGGATCCCATCTCAGATTTCATGGCTTCAAGCCATTTTGCGGAATCTGGGCTCACCATCGCTTCTTCATAGTTCGTAGGTTCATCATGATCTAGTAGCATGACTTCCAGAACAGGATTACCGTACCACTCTGGTGCGGATCTTACTCTGGTTGATTTATGAGGTTCAGTAGTAACTTGTTCTGAAGTTTCATGATCATCATCATTAGCTTCCTCACTAATTGGTGCAGGTGTCACAGAAATTGGTTTCTGTGACGTACTACTGTCCAATAAGGGAGCAGGTACAGTTACCTCATCAAGTTCTACTTTCCTCCCACTCACTTCTTTCAAGAGAAACTCCTTCTCTAGAAAGGATCCATTCTTAGCAACAAATGTCTTGGCTTTGGATCTGTGATAGAAGGTGTACCGAACTGTCTCCTTTGGGTATCCTATGAAGACACATTTCTCCGATTTGGGTTCGAGCTTATCAGGTTGAAGTTTTTTCACATAAGCATCGCAGCCCCAAACTTTCAGAAACGACAACTTTGGTTTCTTGCCAAACCATAGTTCATAAGGCGTCGTCTCAACGGATTTTGATGGTGCCCTATTTAACGTGAATGCGGCTCGTCTAAAGCATAACCCCAAAACGATAGCGGTAAATCAGTAAGAGACATCATAGATCGCACCATATCTAGTAAAGTACGATTACGACGTTCGGACACACCATTACGCTGTGGTGTTCCGGGTGGCGTGAGTTGCGAAACTATTCCGCATTGTTTCAAATGTACACCAAACTCGTAACTCAAATATTCTCCTCCACGATCAGATCGTAGAAACTTTATTTTCTTGTTACGATGATTTTCAACTTCACTCTGAAATTCTTTGAACTTTTCAAACGTTTTCAGACTTATGTTTCATTAAGTAGATATACCCATATCTGCTTAAGTCATCTGTGAAGGTGAGAAAATAACGATATCCGCCACGAGCCTCAATATTCATCGGACCACATACATCTGTATGTATGATTTCCAACAAATCTGTTGCTCTCTCCATAGTACCGGAGAACGGTGTTTTAGTCATCTTGCCCATGAGGCACGGTTCGCAAGTACCAAGTGATTCATAATCAAGTGGTTCCAAAAGTCCATCAGTATGGAGTTTCTTCATGCGCTTTACACCGATATGACCTAAACGGCAGTGCCACAAATAAGTTGCACTATCATTATCAACTCTGCATCTTTTGGCTTTAACATTATGAATATGTGTATCACTACTATCGAGATTCATCAAAAATAAACCACTCTTCAAGGGTGCATGGCCATAAAAGATATTACTCATATAAATAGAACAACCATTATTCTCTGATTTAAATGAATAAACGTCTCGCATCAAACAAGATCCAAATATAATGTTCACGCTTAACGCTGGCACCAAATAACAATTATTTAGGTATAATACTAATCCCAATGGTAGATGTAGAGGTAGCGTGCCGACTGCGATCACATCGACTTTGGAACCAATTTCTCATGCGCATCGTCACCTCGTCCTTCGCCAATGTTCTCTTAATCCGTAGTACCTGTTTCGAGTTGCAAATATTAGCAACAGAACCAATATCAAATACCCAGGTGCTACTGCGAGCTCTAGTAAGGTACACATCAATAACATGTATATCACATATACCTTTGTTCACCTTGCCATCCTTCTTATCCGCCAAATACTTGGGGCAGTTCTGCTTCCAGTGACAGTCTGCTTGCAGTAGAAGCACTCAGTTTCAGGCTTAGGTCCAGACTTGGGTTTCTTCTCCTGAGCAGCAACTTGCTTGCTGTTCTTCTTGAAGTTCCCCTTCTTCTTCCCCTTGCCCTTTTTCTTGAAACTAGTGGTCTTGTTGACCATCAACACTTGATGCTCCTTCTTGATTTCTACCTCCGCAGCTTTTAGCATTGCGAAGAGCTCGGGAATTGTTTTACCATCCCTTGCATATTATAGTTCATCACGAAGCTCTTGTAGCTAGGTGGAAGTGATTGGAGAATTCTGTCAATGACGCAATCATCCGGAAGATTAACTCCCAGTTGAATCAAGTGACTATTATACCCAGACATTTTGAGTATATGCTCACTGACAGAACCGTTCTCCTCCATCTTGTAGCTATAGAATTTATCGGAGACTTCATATCTCTCAATTCGTGCATTTGCTTGAAATATTAACTTCAATTCCTGGAACATCTCATATGCTCCATGGTGTTCAAAACGTCGTTGAAGTCCCGGTTCTAAACCGTAAAGTATGGCACATTAAACTATCGAGTAGTCATCAGCTTTGCTCTGCCAGACGTTCATAACATCTGGTGTTGCTCCAGCAGCAGGCCTGGCACCCAGCGGTGCTTCCAGGACGTAATTCTTCTGTGCAGCAATGAGGATAATCCTCAAGTTACGGACCCAGTCCGTGTAATTGCTACCATCATCTTTCAACTTTGCTTTCTCAAGGAACGCATTAAAATTCAACGGAACAACAGCACGAGCCATCTATCTACAAACAAGCATAAACAAGCAAGATACTTATCAGGTACTAAGTTTCATGATAATTTAAGTTCAGTTAATTTACTTAAAGAACTCCCACTTAGATAGACATCCCTCTAATCCTCTAAGTGATTACGTGATCCAAATCAACTAAACCATGTCCGATCATCACGTGAGATGGAGTAGTTTTTTCATTGAACATCATTATGTTGATCATATCTACTATATGATTCACGCTCGACCTTTCGGTCTCCGTGTTCCGAGGCCATATCTGTATATGCTTGGCTCGTCAAGTATAACCTGAGTATTCCGCGCGTGCAACTGTTTTGCACCCGTTGTATTTGAACGTAGAGCCTATCACACCCGATCATCACGTGGTGTCTCAGCACGAAGAACTTTCACAACGGTGCATACTCAGGGAGAACACTTCTTGATAATTAGTGAGAGATCATCTTAAAATGCTACCGTCAAACTAAGCAAAATAAGATGTATAAAAGATAAACATCATCAATATAAGTGATATGATATGGCCATCATCATCTTGTGCTTGTGATCTCCATCTCCGAAGCACCATCGTGATCACCATCGTCACCGTCACGACACCTTGATCTCCATCGTAGCATCGTTGTCGTCTCGCCAAGTTTGTGATTCCACGACTATCGCTACCGTTTAGTGATAAAGTAAAGCATTACAGCGCGATTGCATTGCATACAATAAAGCGACAACCATATGGCTCCTGCCAGTTGCTGATAACTCGGTTACAAAACATGATCATCTCATACAATAAAATTTAGCATCATGTCTTGACCATATCACATCACAACATGCCCTGCAAAAACAAGTTAGACGTCCTCTACTTTGTTGTTGCAAGTTTTACGTGGCTGCTACGGGCTTAAGCAAGAACCAATCTTACCTACGCATCAAAACCACAGCGATAGTTTTTTCAAGTTGGTGCTGTTTTAACCTTCGCAAGGAACAGGCGTAGCCACACTCGATTCAACTAAAGTTGGAGAAACTGTCACCCGCAAGCCACCTATGTGCAAAGCACGTCGGGAGAACCGGTCTCGCGTAAGCGTACGCGTAATGTCGGTCCGGGCCGCTTCGTCCAACAATACCGCCGAACCAAAGTATGACATGCTGGTAAGCAGTATGACTTATATCGCCCACAACTCACTTGTGTTCTACTCGTGCATATAACATCAACATATAAAACCTAGGCTCGGATGCCACTGTTGGGGAACGTAGTAATTTCAAAAAAATTCCTACGCACACGCAAGATCATGGTGATGCATAGCAACGAGAGGGGAGAGTGTGATCTACGTACCCTTGTAGATCGACAACGGAAGCGTTTGGTTGATGTAGTCGTACGTCTCCACGGCCCGACCGATCAAGCACCGAAACTACGGCACCTCCGAGTTCTAGCACACGTTCAGCTCGATGACGATCCCCGGACTCCGATCCAGCAAAGTGTCGGGGAAGAGTTCCGTCAGCACGACGGCGTGGTGACGATCTTGATGCACTACCGTCGCAGGGCTTCGCCTAAGCACCGCTACAATATTATCGAGGACTATGGTGGAAGGGGGCACCGCACACGGCTAAGAATATGATCACGTGGATCAACTTGTGTGTCAAGGGGTGCCCCCTGCCCCCGTATATAAAGGATCAAGGGGAGGAGGCCGGCCGGCCCTCTATGGCGCGCCAAGGAGGAGTCCTCCTCCTAGTAGGAGTAGGACTCCTACTAGGAGGGGGAAAGAAGTGGGGAGGGAGAGGGAAAGGGGGGCGCCGCCCCCCTCTCCTAGTCCAATTCGGACCGGGGGGAGGAGGCGCGCGGCCCACCTTTGGCTGCCCCTCTCTCTCTCCACTAAGGCCCATATGGCCCATTACTTCTCCCGGGGGGGTCCGGTTAAACCCCTCCGCTCTCCGGTTTTCCGAAATCACTCGGAACACTTTCGTGTCGAGAATATAGCCGTCCCAATATATCAATCTTAATGTCTCGACAATTTCGAGACTCCTCGACATGTCCGTGATCACATTGGGACTCCGAACTAACTTCGGTACATCCAAATCATAATTCATAATATAACTGTCATCGAAACCTTAAGCGTGCGGACCCTAACGGGTTCGAGAACAATGTAGACATGACCGAGACATGTCTCCGGTCAATAACCAATAGCGGAACCTGGATGCTCATATTGGCTCCTACATATTCTACGAAGATCTTTATCGGTCAGACCGCATAACAACATACGTTGTTCCCTTTGTCATCGGTATTTTACTTGCCCGAGATTCGATTGTCGGTATCTCAATACCTAGTTCAATCTCGTTACCGGCAAGTCTCTTTAATCGTTTCGTAATACATCATCTCGCAACTAACTCATTAGTTGAAATGCTTGCAAGGCTTATGTGATGTGCATTACCGAGAGGGCCCAGAGATACCTCTCCGACAATCGGAGTGACAAATCCTAATCTCGAAATACGCCAACCCAACATGTACCTTTGGAGACACCTGTAGAGCTCCTTTATAATCACCCAGTTACGTTGTGACGTTTGGTAGCACACAAAGTGTTCCTCGCAAACGGGAGTTGCATAATCTCATAGTCATAGGAACATGTATAAGTCATGAAGAAAGCAATAGCAACATACTAAACGATCGGGTGCTAAGCTAATGGAATGGGTCATGTCAATCAGATCATTCACCTAATGATGTGATCCCGTTAATCAAATAACAACTCCTTGTTCATGGTTAGGAAACATAACCATCTTTGATTAACGAGCTAGTCAAGTAGAGGCATACTAGTGACACTCTGTTTGTCTATGTATTCACACATGTATTATGTTTCTGGTTAATACAATTCTAGCATGAATAATAAACATTTATCATGATATAAGGAAATAAATAATAACTTTATTATTGCCTCTAGGGCATATTTCCTTCAAACTTTGCATCTTTTTGGCTTGCATATGAATATGTGTATCACTACGATCGAGATCCAACAAACCATTTTTGTTGGTGTGTATGAACATCGAAGGTTCTATTCATGTAAACAGAACAACAATTGTTCTCTAACTTAAATGAATAACCGTATTGCAATAAACATGATCAAATCATATTTATGCTCAACGTAAACACCAAATAACACTTATTTAGGTTCAACACTAATCCCGAAAGTATAGGGAGTGTGCGATGATGATCATATCAATCTTGGAACATTCCAACACACATCGTCACTTCACCCTTAACTAGTCTCTGTTTATTCTGTAACTCCTGTTTCGAGTTGCTAATTTTAGCAACCGAACAAGTATCAAATACTCAGGGGCTACTAAACACTAGTAAGGCACACATCAATAACCTGTATATCAAATATACCCTTTGTTCACTTTGCCATCCTTTCTTATCCACCAAATATTCAGGGAATTTCCGCTTCCAGTGATCATTTCCTTTGCAGTAGAAGCACTCAGTTTCAGGCTTTGGTCCAGCTTTGGGCTTCTTCACGGGAGTGACAACTTGCTTGTCATTCTTACTTGAAGTTCCCTTTCTTTCCCTTTGCCCTTTTCTTGAAACTAGTGTTTGTCAATCATCAACACTTGATGCTCTTTCTTGATTTCTACCTTCGTCGATTTCACATCGAAGAGCTCGGGAATCGTTTTCGTCATCCCTTGCATATTATAGTTCGTCACGAAGTTCTACTAATTTGGTGATGGTGACTAGAGAATTCTGTCAATCACTATTTTATCTGGAAGATTAACTCCCACTTGATTAAAGCGATTGTAGTACCCAGACAATCTGAGCACATGATCACTGCTTGAGCTATTCTCCTCCATCTTTTAGCTACAGAACTTGTTGGAGACTTCATATCTCTCAACTTGGGTATTTGCTTGAAATATTAACTTCAACTCTTGGAACATCTCATATGGTCCATGACGTTCAAAACGTCTTTGAAGTCCCTATTTTAAGCCATTAAGCATGGTGCACTAAACTATCAAGTAGTCATCATATTGAGTTAGCCAAACGTTCATAACGTCTGCACCTACTCCTGCAATAGGTCTGTCACCTAGCGGTGCATCAAGGACATAATTCTTCTGTGCAGCAATGAGGAATATCCTCAGATCATGGATCCAATCCGCATCATTGCTACTAACATTTTTCAACATAGTTTTCTCTAGGAATATATAAAAAATTAACAGGGGAGCAAACGCGAGCAATTGATCTACAACATAGATATGCTAATACTACCAGGACACTAAGTTCATGATAAATTAAAGTTCAATTTAATCATATTACTTAAGAACTTCCCACTTAGATAGACATCCCTCTAATCCTCTAAGTGATCACGTGATCCAATCAACTAAACCATGTCCGATCAACACGTGAGATGGAGTAGTTTAATGGTGACATCACTATGTTGATCATATCTACTATATGATTCACGTCGACCTTTCCGGTCTCCGTGTTCCGAGGCATTATCTGTTATATGCTAGGCTGTCAAGTTTACTGAGTATTCCTACGTGTGCAACTATTTTGCACCCGTTGTATTTGAACGTAGAGCCTATCACACCCGATCATCACGTGGTGTCTCAGCACGAAGAACTTTCGCAACGGTGCATACTCAGGGAGAACACTTATACTTTGATAATTTAGTGAGGGATCATCTTATAATGCAACGGTCAATCAAAGGAAGATAAGATGCATAAAAGATAAACATCACATGCAATCAATATAAGTGATATGACATGGCCATCATCATCTTATGCTTGTGATCTCCATCTCCGAAGCACCGTCATGATCACCATTGTCACCGGCGCGACACCTTGATCTCCATCGTTAGCTCGTTGTCGTCTCGCCAATCTTATGCTTCTACGACTATCGCTACGCTTAGTGATAAAGTAAAGCATTACAGGGTGATTGCATTGCATACAATAAAGCGACAACCATATGGCTCCTGCCAGTTGCTGATAACTCGGTTACAAAACATGATCATCTCATACAATAAAATTTAGCATCATGCCTTGACCATATCACATCACAACATGCCCTGCAAAAACAAGTTAGACGTCTCTACTTTGTTGTTGCAAGTTTTACGTGGCTGCTACGGGCTGAGCAAGAACCGTTCTTACCTACGCATCAAGA
>NC_053028.1:681089477-681105488 GCF_003073215.2 Triticum urartu
TCTAGAAAGGATCCATTCAAAGCAACGAATATCTTGCCTTCGGATCTGTGATAGAAGGTGTACCCAACATTTTCTTTTGGGTATCCTATGAAGACGCACTTCTCCGATTTGGGTTTGAGCTTATCAGGTTGAAACTTTTTCACATAAGCATTGCAACCTCAAACTTTAAGAAACGACAACTTAGGTTTCTTGCCAAACCATAGTTCATACGGTGTCGTCTCAACGGATTTAGATGGTGCCCTATTTAATGTGAATGCAGCTGTCTCTAATGTATAACCCCAAAACGATAGTGGTAGATCGGTTAGAGACATCATAGATCGCACCATACCTAATAAAGTATGGTTATGACGTTCGGACACACCATTTCACTGTGGTGTTCCAGGTGGCGTGAGTAGTGAAACTATTTCACATTGTTTTTAACTGAAGGCAAACTCGTAACTCAAATATTTTACTTCTGCGATCATATCGTAGAAACTTTTATTTTTGTTACAATGATTCTCCACTTCACTCTGAAATTCTTTGAACTTTTCAAATGTTTCAGACTTGTGTTTCATCAAGTAGATATACTCATATCTGCTCAAATCATCTGTGAAGATCAGAAAATAATGATACCTGCCGCGAGCCTCAATATTCATCGGACCACATACATCAGTATGTATGATTTCCAACAAATCTGTTGCTCGCTCCATTGTTCCGGAGAACGGAGTCTTAGTCATCTTGCCCATGAGGCATGGTTCGCAAGCATCAACTGATTCATAATCAAGTGATTCCAAAAGCCCATCAGCATGGATTTTCTTCATGCGCTTTACACCAATATGACCTAAACGACAGTGCCACAAATAAGTTGCACTATCATTATTAACTTTGCATCTTTTGGTTTCAATATTATGAATATGTGTATCACTACGATCGAGATCCAACGAACCATTTTCATTGGGTGTGTAACCATATAAGGTTTTATTCATGTGAACACAACAACAATTTATTCTCTTACTTAAATGAATAACCGTATTGCAATAAACATGATCAAATCATATTCATGCTCAACGCAAACACCAAATAACACTTATTTAGGTTCAACACTAATCCCGAAAGTATAGGGAGTGTGCGATGATGATCATATCAATCTTGGAACCACTTCCAACACACATCGTCACTTCACCCTTAACTAGTCTCTGTTCATTCTGCTACTCTCGTTTCGAGTTACTATTCTTAGCAACTGAACCAGTATCAAATACTGAGGGGTTGCTACGAACACTAGTAAAATACACATCAATAATATGTATATCAAATATACCTTTGTTCACTTTGCCATCGTTCTTATCTGCCAAATACTTGGGGCAGTTCCGCTTCCAGTGACCTGTCCCTTTGCAGTAGAAGCACTTAGTCTCAGGCTTAGGACCAGACTTGGGCTTCTTAACTTGAGCAGCAACTTGCTTGCCGTTCTTCTTGAAGTTCCCCTTCTTCCCTTTGCCCTTTTCTTGAAACTAGTGGTCTTGTCTACCATCAACATTTGATATTTTTCTTGATTTCTACCTTCGTTGATTTCAGCATTACGAAGAGCTTGGGAATCGTTTCCGTTATCCCTTGCATATCATAGTTCATCACGAAGTTCTACTAACTTGGTGATGGTGACTAGAGAATTCTATCAATCACTTTCTTATCTGGAAGATTAACTCCCACTTGATTCAAGCGATTGTAATACCCAGACAATCTGAGTACATGCTCATTGCTTGAGCTATTCTCCTCCATCTTTTTAGCTATAGAACTTTGTTGGAGACTTCATATCTCTCAACTCGGGTATTTGCTTGAAATATTAACTTCAACTCTTGGAACATCTCATATGATCCATGACATTCAAAACATCTTTGAAGTCCCGATTCTAAGCCGTTAAGCATGGTCCACTAAACTATCAAGTAGTCATCATATTGAGCTAGCCAAACATTCATAACGTCTGCCTCTACTCTTGCAATAGGACTGTCACCTAGCGGTGACTCAAAGACATAATTCTTGTGTGCAGCAATGAGGATAATCCTCAGATTACGGATCCAATCCGCATCATTGCTACTAACATTTTTCAACATAATTTTTCTCTAGGAACACAATAAACTGGGAGCAACATCGCGAGCTATTGATCTACAACATAGATATGCTAATACTACCAGGACTAAGTTCATGATACATTTAAGTTCAATTTAATCATATTACTTAAGAACTCCCACTTAGGTAGACATCCCTCTAATCCTCTAAGTGATCACGTGATCCAAATCAACTAAACCATGTCCGATCTCCGATCATCACATGAGATGGAGTAGTTTCAATGGTGAACATCACTATGTTGATCATATCTACTATATGATTCACGCTCGACCTTTCGGTCTCCGTGTTCGAAGGCCATATCTGTTATATGCTAGGCTCGTCAAGTTTAACCTGAGTATTCCGCGTGTGCAACTGTTTTGCACCCGTTGTATTTGAACGTAGAGCCTATCACACCCGATCATCACGTGGTGTCTCAGCACGAAGAACTTTCGCAATGGTGCATACTCAGGGAGAACACTTGTACCTTGATAATTAGTGAGAGATCATCTTATAAAGCTAACGTTGAACTAAGCAAAATAAGATGTATAAAAGATAAACATCACATGCAATCAAAATATGTGACATGATATGGCCACCATCATCTTGTGCCTTTGATCTCCATCTCCAAAGTATCGTCATGATTTCCATCGTCACCGGCATGACACCATGATCTCCATCATCTTGATCTATATCAATGTGTCGTCACATGGTCGTCTCACCAACTACTGCTCTTGCAACTATTGCTATCGCATAGCGATAAAGTAAAGCAATTATTTGGCGCTTGCATCTTATGCAATAAAGAGACAACCATAAGGTTTCTGCCAGTTGCCGATAACTTCAACAAAACATGATCATCTTATACAACAACTTATATCTCATCACGTCTTGACCATATCACATCACAACATACCCTGCAAAAACAAGTTAGACGTCCTCTACTTTGTTGTTGCAAGTTTTACGAGACTGCTACGAGCCGAGAAAGAACCGTTCTTACCTACGCATCAAAACCACAACGATAGTTTGTCAAGTTAGTGCTGTTTTAACCTTCTCAAGGACCGGGCGTAGCCACACTCGGTTCAACTAAAGTTGGAGAAACTGACACCCGCTAGTCACCTGTGTGCATAGCACGGCGGTAAAACCAATCTCGCGTAAGCGTACGCGTAATGTCGGTCCGGGCCGCTTCATCCAACAATACCGCCGAACAAAAGTGTGACATGCTGGTAAGCAGTATGATTTATATCGCCCACAACTCACTTGTGTTCTACTCGTGCATATTACATCAACGCATAAAACCTAGGCTCGGATGCCACTGTTGGGGAACGTAGTAATTTCAAAAAAATTCCTACGCACACGCAAGATCACGGTAATGCATAGCAATGAGAGAGGAGAGTGTTGTCTACGTACCCTCGTAGACTGGCAACGGAAGCGTTGACACAACGTAGAGGAAGTAGTCGTACGTCTTCCCGATCCGACCGATCCATGTACCGAACGTACGACACTTCCGAGTTCTGCACACGTTCAACTTGGTGACGTCCCTCGAGCTCCGATCCAGCAAAGTGTTGAGGGAGAGTTTCGTCATCACGATGGCGTGATGATGGTGATGATGTTCTACCGATGCAGGGCTTCGCCTAAGCACCGCTATGATATGACCGAGGTGGAATATGGTGGAAGGGGGCACCGCACACGGCTAAGGAATGATCACGAAGATCAACTTGTGTCTATGGGGTGCCCCCCCACCCCCGTATATAAAGGAGTGGAGGAGGGGGAGAGGGCCGGCCCCTATGGTGCGCCCTGGAGGAGTCCTACTCCCACCGGGAGTAGGATTCCTCCCTTCCCTAGTTGGAGTAGGAGAGGAAGGGAAGGAGGAGTAGGAGAGAAGGAAAGGGGGGGCACCCCCCAAACCTTCTCCAATTCGGCCTCCTGCCCAAAGGGGGCGCACCAGCCCCTTGTGGGTTGGTGTTCTTCCTTCTTATGGCCCATAAGGCCCATAACTTCTCCCGGGGGGTGACGGTAACCTCCCGGTACTCCGAAAAAATGCCTGAACCACTCGGAACCCTTCCGATGTCCAAACATAGTCATCCAATATATCAATATTTATGTCTTGACCATTTTGAGACTCCTCGTCATGTCCACGATCTCATCCGGGACTCCGAACAACCTTCGGTACATCAAAACACAAAAACTCTTATTACGATCGTCACCGAACTTTAAGCATGCGGACCCTACGGGTTCGAGAACTATGTAGACATGACCGAGACACGTCTCCGGTCAATAACCAATAGCGGAACCTGGATGCTCATATTGGCTGCCACATATTCTACGAAGATCTTTATCGGTCAAACCGCATAACAACATGCGTTGTTCCCTTTGTCATCGGTATGTTACTTGCTCGAGATTCGATCGTCGGTATCTCAATACCTAGTTCAATCTCGTTACCGGCAAGTCTCTTTACTCCTTCCGTAACACATCATCCCGCAACTAACTCATTAGTTGCAATGCTTGCAAGGCTTATAGTGATGTGCATTACCGAGTGGGCCCAGAGATACCTCTCCGACAATCGGAGTGACAAATCCTAATCTCGAAATACGCCAACCCAACAAGTACCTTCGGAGACTCCTGTAGAGCACCTTTATAATCACCCAGTTATGTTGTGACGTTTGGTAGCACACAAAGTGTTCCTCGGGTAAACGGGAGTTGCATAATCTCATAATCATAGGAACATGTATAAGTCATGAAGAAAGCAATAGCAACAAACTAAACGATCAAGTGCTATGCTAACGGAATGGGTCAAGTCAATCACATCATTCTCCTAATGATGTGATCTCATTAATCAAATGACAACTCATGTCTATGGTTAGGAAACATAACCATCTTTGATCAACGAGCTAGTCAAGTAGAGGCATACTAGTGACACTCTATTTGCCTATGTATTCACACATGTATTATGTTTCCGGTTAATACAATTCTAGCATGAATAATAAACGTTTATCATGATATAAGGAAATAAATAATAACTTTATTATTTCCTCTAGGGCATATTTCCTTCACAAGGTTCCGCCAGCCCCGAAGAACCAAGTCCGGCAACGGTCTGGCCAGTTCATTTTCTCTGGTTCGATCCCTTTATCAAGCAGATCATTCTCAGCCTTGGCGCACTTAGGCCGGGCTTTGAGGTAGCCACCTGACCCCGTGCGATGGTGAAGCTTCTTCTTTGCAGCATTTTTCTTGTTTGTCACCGACATCTTCTTACTCTTTTTCGATGTCTTGTAGGCCACAAATGCGGGCCAGTGATCTCTGATCTTCTCATATCTGCCGATGAATTCTGGTGTTTCTTCTTTGTCGACAAACGTTTTCAGCTCATTCTTCCACCTCCTGAATAGGTCTGCCATCTTCATAAGAGCATGAGACTTGATTAACTGCTCTTTAACTGGCTTCTCTGGATCCTCTTCTGGTGGTAGGGTGAAATTTGCCTTCAGCTCAGTCCAAAGATCATCTTTCTGCATATCATTGACATAAGACACCTCAGGGTCTTCGTTCTTCGGCTTACACCATTGCTGGATGCTGATCGGGATCTTGTCCCTAACAAGAACCCCACACTGAGCAGCAAATGCTTCCTTTGTCCGGATGGGTTCAATCGTCATGCCATCATGCGCGATTGCTGTGATCTCAAACCTTTCATCCGAGCGCAAGTTTTTCTTCGGGCCTCGTCTCTTTACCGAAGTTGTGCTCGATCCGGAGGGCTAGAAAAAAGAAGAATTAGACGAGATTTAATTAATATGTGTACATACCAAAACAATCAATGCATCAATTAGCTAGTCATCACATGCTTAACTAATATATTTACCTGGCCGAACTCTGTTCGGTCACCGGAGCCGTCACCACGGGCTCCTTCTTGCACTAGCATTGGGTCACCGGAGCCATCATAATCATGTCTTTCCTCCTCCATTCTTCGATCACCGTAGCCTGCTTCTTCTTCACCCTGTTCTACTTCCAGACCATCATTGTCGTTAAGATACGACATGACATCACCTCCGGCTAAGATTATGTCCCCCAACACCTTTTCTTGTTCCTCGTCTCGTCTGAACTCCATTGTTTCCGCAAAATATTACAACATGGCAATTATTACACAAACATGACAACATGTGGATATATTAGTGGCAAACGTAGACCTAGCTTATTCCGGGTTTGGGGTGGCCTCGGCAACGCTTCAAGGGTAGGGGCGCGGCGGGAGGGGGTAGGAGACCGACATCATTTTTTTCTAGGGTTTGGGTGTCCTCGAGAGTTTTGGTCGAGCAAGAGGGCCGGGGGGTGCTCCCATGGTATAAGTTATCACGGTCAAATTTATCCGGGAGGGGGTTATATCGACAATGATGACATACATACATGGGAAAATAATGTTATCGGGGAGGGGGTAGGTCGAACCCCCCCCTTGTGTTGAAGTTATCGGGACACGGGGTATATCGACAACGACATATCCGATAAAAAATAAGAAGACAAAGAAGAACTAAAAAGAGGAGAAGAAGATATTAATAGAGGAGAAGATTGAAGAAAAAAAAGAAGAAGAAAAAAGAGGAGAAGATGAAAGAAATAGAGGAGAAGAAGAGAAAATAGAATATTATATTTTCTCTTCTTCTCCTCTATTCCTTTCTTCTTCTCCTCTTCTTTTTCTTCTTTTTTCTTTTTCTTATTTATTTCTTCTCTTCTTCCTCTCCTCTTCTTCTCGTTTCTTCCTCTTCTTATTTTCTTTTCCCTCTCATTCATTTTCTTCTTCTTCCTTTCCTAGCTAGATATATAAACTTTTCTAAAAATGTAACTTCTGCATGCATACATGGGAAAAAATATTATTGGGGAGGGGGTAGGTCGAACCCCCCCCCCCTCGTGTTGAAGTTATCGGGACACGGGGTATATCGACGATGATAGACCCGATAAAAAGTAAGAAGACGAAGAAGAAATAAAAAGAGGGGAGAAGAAAGAAAGGAGAGGAGAAGATCGAAGAAATAAAAAGGAAAAAAAAGGAGAATAAGAAAGGAATAGAGGAGAAGAAGAAAAAATAATTCTAGAAAAAAAAATAATTCCTATTTTTTTCTTCTTCTCTATTCCTTTCTTCTTTCTCCTATTTTTTTTCTTCTTTTTTCCTCTTCTTATTTATTTCTCCTCTTCTTCTCCTTTCTTCCTCTTCTTATTTCCCTTTTCCTCTCATTCTTTTTCTTCTTCTTCCTTCTTAAAAATAAATGAAGTAGTATTGCTTGATTTTTTTAAAATAATGTTCAAAAATAAAAGTAGTATTGCTTCCTTTTTCCTCCCATTCTTTTAAAATAAGGTTTTGCCTAATTCATTGTTCATATTAATATACAAACATTTGCATATTTAAAATAATTAATATCACCAAAAAATTCTATGAACAGAAAAAAAATCCTATTTTTTCTAAAAATCTATCTTTTGCATATATTGAAGAAATATGCCCTAGAGGCAATAATAAAGTTATTATTTATTTCCTTATAATCATGATAAGTGTTTATTATTCATGCTAGAATTGTATTAACCGGAAACATAATACATGTGTGAATACATAGACAAACAAAGTGTCACTAGTATGCCTCTACTTGACTAGCTCATTAATCAAAGATGGTTATGTTTCCTAACCATGAACAATGAGTTGTTATTTGATTAACAGGATCACATCATTGAGAGAATGATCTGATTGACATGACCCATTCCATTAGCTTAGCACCCGATCGTTTAGTATGTTGCTATTGCTTTCTTCATGACTTATACATGTTCCTATAACTATGAGATTATGCAACTCCCGTTTACCGGAGGAACACTTTGGGTACTACCAAACGTCACAACGTAACTGGCTGATTATAAAGGAGTACTACAGGTGTCTCCAAAGGTACATGTTGGGTTGGCGTATTTCGAGATTAGGTTTTGTCACTCAAATTGCCGGAGAGGTATCTCTGGGCCCTCTCGGTAATGCACATCACTTAAGCCTTGCAAGCATTGCAACTAAATGATGTTAGTTGGGATGATGTATTACAGAACGAGTAAAGAGACTTGCCAGCAACGAGATTGAACTAGGTATTGGATACCGAGATCGATCTCGGGAAGTAATATACCGATGACAAAGGGAAACAACGTATGTTGTTATGCGGTCTGACCGATAAAGATCTTCGTAGAATATGTAGGAGCCAATATGGGCATCCAGGTCCCGCTATTGGTTATTGACCGGAGACGTGTCTCGGTCATGTCTACATTGTTCTCGAACCCGTAGGGTCCGCACGCTTAAGGTTACGATGACTGTTATATTATGAGTTTATGCATTTTGATGTACCGAAGGTTGTTCAGAGTCCCGGATGTGATCACGGACATGACGAGGAGTCTCGAAATGGTCGAGACATAAAGATTGATATATTGGAAGCCTATGTTTGGATACAGGAAGTGTTCCGGGTGAAATCGGGATTTTACCGGAGTACCGGGAGGTTACCGGAACCCCTCGGGAGCTAAATGGGCCATGATGGGCCTTAGTGGAAAAGAGAAGAGGCAGCCCTACATGGGCCGCGCGCCCCTCCCCTCCCTTGGTCCGAATTGGACAAGGAGAGGGGGCCGGCCCCTCTCTCTCTTTTCCCCCCTCCACAAGTCCTATTCCAACTAGGATTGGGGGGGGGGGGAATCCTACTCCCAGTGGGAATAGGACTCTCCTGGCGCGCCCTATGTGGCCGGCCAGCCTCCCCTTTTTGATCCTTTATATACTGAGGCAGAGGCACCCTAGAAACACACAAGTTGATCCACATGATCTATTCTTTAGCCGTGTGCGGCGCCCCAGCCACCATAGTCCTCGATAATATTGTAGCGGTGCTTAGGCGAAGCCCTGCAGCAGTAGTACGTCAAGATCGTCACCACGCCGTCGTGCTGACGGAACTCTTTCCCCGACACTTTGCTGGATCGGAGTCCGGGGATCGTCATCGAGCTGAACGTGTGCTAGAACTCGGAGGTGCCATAGTTTCGGTGCTTGATCGGTCGGATCGTGAAGACGTACGACTACATCAACCAAACGCTTCCGTTGTCGATCTACTAGGTATGTAGATCATACTCCCCTCTCGTTGCTATGCATCACCATGATCTTGCATGTGCGTAGGAAATTTTTTGAAATTACTACGAATCCCCAACAGTGGCATCCGAGCCTAGGTTTTATATGTTGATGTTATATGCACGAGTAGAACACAAGTGAGATGTGGGCGATATAAGTCATATGCTTACCAGCATGTCATACTTTGGTTGGCGGTATTGTTGGACGAAGCGGCCCGGACCGACATTACGCGTAACGCTACGCGAGAACCGGTCTCCCGACGTGCTTTGCACAGAGGTGCTTGCGGGTGAACAGTTTCTCCACTTTAGTTGAAAACCAAGTGTGCTACGCCGTCCTTGCGAAGGTTAAAACGGCAGTCCAACTTGACAAACTTATCGTTGTGGTTTTGTGCGTAGGTAAGATTGGTTCTTGCTTAAGGCCCGTAGCAGCCACGTAAAACTTGCAACAAACAAAGTAGAGGACGTCTAACTTGTTTTTGCAGGGCATGTTGTGATGTGATATGGTCAAGACATGATGCTGAATTTTATTGTATGAGATGATCATGTTTTGTAACCGAGTTATCGGCAACCGCAGGAGCCATATGGTTGTCGCTTTATTGTAAGCAATGCAATCGCGATGTAATGGTTTACTTTATCACTAAACGGTAGCGATAGTCGTGGAAGCACAAGCTTTGCGAGTCGACAACGATGCGACGATGGAGATCAAGGTGTCACGCCGGTGACGATGGTGATCACGACGGTGCTTCGGAGATGGAGATCACAAGCACAAGATGATGATGGCCATATCATATCACTTATATTGATTGCATGTGATGTTTATCTTTTATGCATCTTATCCTGCTTTGATTGACGGTAGCATTATAAGATGATCTCTCACTAAATTATCAAGAAGTGTTCTCCCTGAGTATGCACCGTTGCGAAAGTTCTTCGTGCTGAGACACCACGTGATGATCGGGTGTGATAGGTTCTACGTTCAAATACAACGGGTGCAAAACAGTTGCACACGCGGAATACTCAGGTTATACTTGACGAGCCAAGCATATACAGATATGGCCTCGGAACACGGAGACCGAAAGGTCGAGCGTGAATCATATAGTAGATATGATCAACATAATGATGTTCACCAATGAAACTACTCCATCTCACGTGATGATCGGACATGGTTTAGTTGATTTGGATCACGTAATCACTTAGAGGATTAGAGGGATGTCTATCTAAGTGGGAGTTCTTTAAGTAAATTAACTGAACTTAAATTTATCATGAAACTTAGTACCTGATTAGTATCTTGCTAGTTTATGTTTGATTGTAGATAGATGGCTCGTGCTGTTGTTCCGTTGAATTTTAATGCGTTCCTTGAGAAAGCAAAGTTGAAAGATGATGGTAGCAATTACACGGACTGGGTCCGTAACTTGAGGATTATCCTCATTGCTGCACAGAAGAATTGCGTCCTGGAAGCACCGCTGGGTGCCAGGCCTGCTGCAGGAGCAACGCCTGATGTTATGAACGTCTGGCAGAGCAAAGCTGATGACTACTCGATAGTTCAGTGTGCCATGCTTTACGGCTTAGAATCGGGACTTCAACGACATTTTGAATGTCATGGAGCATATGAGATGTTCCAAGAGTTGAAGTTAATATTTCAAGCAAATGCCCGGATTGAGAGATATGAAGTCTCCAATAAGTTCTATAGCTGCAAGATGGAGGAGAACAGTTCTGTTAGTGAGCATATACTCAAAATGTCTGGGTATAATAATCACTTGATTCAATTGGGAGTTAATCTTCCAGATGATTGCGTCATTGACAGAATTCTCCAATCACTGCCACCAAGCTACAAGAGCTTCGTGATGAACTATAATATGCAAGGGATGAATAAGACTATTCCCGAGCTCTTCGCGATGCTGAAAGCTACGGAGGTAGAAATCAAGAAGGAGCATCAAGTGTTGATGGTCAACAAGACCACTAGTTTCAAGAAAAAGGGCAAAGGGAAGAAGAAGGGGAACTTCAAAAAAACGGCAAGCAAGTTGCTACTCAAGAGAAGAAACCCAAACCTGGACCTAAGCCTGAAACTGAGTGCTTCTACTGCAAGCAGACTGGTCACTGGAAGCGGAACTACCCCAAGTATTTGGCGGATAAGAAGGATGGCAAGGTGAACAAAGGTATATGTGATATACATGTTATTGATGTGTACCTTACTAATGCTCGCAGTAGCACCTGGGTATTTGATACTGGTTCTGTTGCTAATATTTGCAACTCGAAACAGGGACTACGGATCAAGCGAAGATTGGTTAAGGACGAGGTGACGATGCGCGTAGGAAACGGTTCCAAAGTCGATGTGATCGCAGTCGGCACGCTACCTCTACATCTACCTTCGGGATTAGTATTAGACCTAAATAATTGTTATTTGGTGCCAGCGTTAAGCATGAACATTATATCTGGATCTTGTTTGATGCGAGACGGTTATTCATTTAAATCAGAGAATAATGGTTGTTCTATTTATATGAGTAATATCTTTTATGGTCATGCACCCTTGAAGAGTGGTCTATTCTTGTTGAATCTCGATAGTAGTAACACACATATTCATAATGTTGAAGCCAAAAGATGCAGAGTTGATAATGAGAGTGCAACTTATTTGTGGCACTGCCGTTTAGGTCATATCGGTGTAAAGCGCATGAAGAAACTCCATACTGATGGACTTTTGGAACCACTTGATTACGAATCACTTGGTACTTGCGAACCGTGCCTCATGGGCAAGATGACTAAAACGCCGTTCTCCGGTACTATGGAGAGAGCAACAGATTTGTTGGAAATCATACATACAGATGTATGTGGTCCGATGAATATTGAGGCTCGTGGCGGATATCGTTGTTTTCTCACCTTCACAGATGATTTAAGCAGATATGGGTATATCTACTTAATGAAACATAAGTCTGAAACATTTGAAAAGTTCAAGGAATTTCAGAGTGAAGTTGAAAATCATCGTAACAAGAAAATAAAGTTTCTATGATCTGATCGTGGAGGAGAATATTTGAGTTACGAGTTTGGTGTACATTTGAAAAATTATGGAATAGTTTCGCAACTCACGCCACCCGGAACACCTCAGCGTAATGGTGTGTCCGAACGTCGTAATCTAACTTTACTGGATATGGTGCAATCTATGATGTCTCTTACTGATTTACCGCTATCGTTTTGGGGATACGCTCTAGAGACGGCCGCATTCACATTAAATAGGGCACCATCAAAATCCGTTGAGACGACGCCTTATGAACTGTGGTTTGGCAAGAAACCAAACTTGTCGTTTCTGAAAGTTTGGGGCTGCGATGCTTATGTGAAAAAGCTTCAACCTGATAAGCTCGAACCCAAATCGGAGAAATGTGTCTTCATAGGATATCCAAAGGAAACTATTGGATACACCTTCTATCACAGATCCGAAGGCAAGATTTTTGTTGCTAAATTCGGAAACTTTCTGGAGAAGGAGTTTCTCTCGAAAGAAGTGAGTGGGAGGAAAGTAGAACTTGACGAGGTAACTGTACCTGCTCCCTTATTGGAAAGTAGTACATCACAGAAAACTGTTTCTATGACACCTACACCAGTTAGTGAGGAAGCTAATGATGATGATCATGAAACTTCAGAACAAGATACTACTGAACCTCGTAGATCAACCAGAGTAAGATCCGCACCAGAGTGGTACGGTAATCCCGTTCTGGAAGTCATGCTACTAGATCATGATGAACCTACGAACTATGAAGAAGCGATGGTGAGCCCAGATTCCGCAAAGTGGCTTGAAACCATGAAATCTGAGATGGGATCCATGTATGAGAACAAAGTATGGACTTTGGTTGACTTGCCCGATGATCGGCAAGCAATTGAGAATAAATGGATCTTCAAGAAGAAGACTGACGCTGACGGTAATATTACTGTCTACAAAGCTCGACTTGTCGCAAAAGGTTTTCGGCAAGTTCAAGGGATTGACTACGATGAGACCTTCTCACCTGTACCGATGCTTAAGTCTGTCCGAATCATGTTAGCAATTGCCGCATTTTATGATTATGAAATTTGGCAGATGGATGTCAAAACTGCATTCCTGAATGGATTTCTGGAAGAAGAGTTGTATATGATGCAGCCAGAAGGTTTTGTCGATCCAAAGGGAGCTAACAAAGTGTGCAAGCTCCAGCGATCCATTTATGGACTGGTGCAAGCCTCTCGGAGTTGGAATAAACGCTTTGATAGTGTGATCAAAGCATTTGGTTTTATACAGACTTTTGGAGAAGCCTGTATTTACAAGAAAGTGAGTGGGAGCTCTGTAGCATTTCTGATATTATATGTAGATGACATATTACTAATTGGAAATGATATAGAATTTCTAGATAGCATAAAGGGATACTTGAATAAGAGTTTTTCAATGAAAGACCTAGGTGAAGCTGCTTACATATTAGACATTAAGATCTATAGAGATAGATCAAAACGCTTAATTGGACTTTCACAAACCACATACCTTGACAAAATTTTGAAGAAGTTCAAAATGGATCAAGCAAAGAAAGGGTTCTTGCCTGTGTTACAAAGTGTGAAGTTGAGTAAAACTCAATGCCCGACCACTGCAGAAGATAGAGACAATATGAAAGATGTTCCCTATGCATCAGCCATAGGATCTATCATGTATGCAATGCTGTGTACCAGACCTGATGTGTGCCCTGCTATAAGTCTAGCAGGGAGGTACCAAAGTAATCCAGGAGTGGATCACTGGACAGCGGTCAAGAACATCCTGAAATACCTGAAAAGGACTAAGGATATGTTTCTCATATATGGAGGTGACAAAGAGCTCGTCGTAAAAGGTTACGTTGATGCAAGCTTTGACACTGATCCGGACGATTCTAAATCGCAAACCGGATACGTGTTTACATTAAACGGTGGAGCTGTCAGTTGGTGCAGTTCTAAACAAAGCGTTGTAGCGGGATCTACATGTGAAGCGGAGTACATAGCTGCTTCGGAAGCAGCAAATGAAGGAGTCTGGATGAAGGAGTTCATATCCGATCTAGGTGTCATACCTAGTGCATCGGGACCAATGAAAATCTTTTGTGACAATACTGGTGCAATTGCCTTGGCAAAGGAATCCATATTTCACAAGAGAAGCAAGCACATCAAGAGACGCTTCAATTCCATCCGGGATCTAGTCCAGGTGGGAGACATAGAGATTTGCAAGATATATACGGATCTGAATGTTGCAGACCCGTTGACTAAGCCTCTTCCACGAGCAAAACATGATTAGCACCATGGCTCCATGGGTGTTAGAATCATTACTGTGTAATCTAGATTATTGACTCTAGTGCAAGTGGGAGACTGAAGGAAATATGCCCTAGAGGCAATAATAAAGTTATTATATATTTCCTTATAATCATGATAAATGTTTATTATTCATGCTAGAATTGTATTAACTGGAAACATAATACATGTGTGAATACATAGACAAACAAAGTGTCACTAGTATGCCTCTACTTGACTGGCTCGTTAATCAAAGATGGTTATGTTTCCTAACCATGAACAATGAGTTGTTATTTGATTAACGGGATCACATCATTGAGAGAATGATCTGATTGACATGACCCATTCCATTAGCTTAGCACCGGATCGTTTAGTATGTTGCTATTGCTTTCTTCATGACTTATACATGTTCCTATAACTATGAGATTATGCAACTCCCGTTTACCAGAGGAACACTTTGGGTACTACCAAACGTCACAACGTAACTGGGTGATTATAAAGGAGTACTACAGGTGTCTCCAAAGGTACATGTTGGGTTGGCGTATTTCGAGATTAGGTTTTGTCACTCCAATTGTCGGAGAGGTATCTCTGGGCCCTCTTGGTAATGCACATCACTTAAGCCTTGCAAGCATTGCAACTAAATGAGTTAGTTGCGGGATGATGTATTACAGAACGAGTAAAGAGACTTGCCAGCAATGAGATTGAACTAGCTATTGGAATACCGACGATCGAGTCTCGGGCAAGTAACATACCGATGACAAAGGGAACAACGTATGTTGTTATGCGGTCTGACCGATAAAGATCTTCGTAGAATATGTAGGAGCCAATATGGGCATCCAGGTCCCGCTATTGGTTATTGATCGGAGACGTGTCTCGGTCATGTCTACATTGTTCTCGAACCCGTAGGGTCCGCACGCTTAAGGTTACGATGACTGTTATATTATGAGTTTATGCATTTTGATGTACCGAAGGTTGTTCGGAGTCCCGGATGTGATCACGGACATGACGAGGAGTCTCGAAATGGTCGAGACATAAAGATTGATATATTGGAAGCCTATGTTTGGATATCGGAAGTGTTCCGGGTGAAATCGGGATTTTACCGGAGTACCGGGAGGTTACCGGAACCCCCCGGGAGCTAAATGGGCCATGATGGGCCTTAGTGGAAAAGAGAAGAGGCAGCCCTACATGGGCCGCGCGCCCCTCCCCTCCCTTGGTCCGAATTGGACAAGGAGAGGGGGCCGGCCCCTCTCTCTCTTTTCCCCCCTCCACAAGTCCTATTCCAACTAGGATTGGGGGGGGGAATCCTACTCCCAGAGGGAGTAGGACTCTCCTGGCGCGCCCTATGTGGCCGGCCAGCCTCCCCCCTTTGGTCCTTTATATACTGAGGCAGAGGCACCCTAGAACACACAAGTTGATCCACGTGATCTATTCCTTAGCCGTGTGCGGCGCCCCCAGCCACCATAGTCCTCGATAATATTGTAGCGGTGCTTAGGCGAAGCCCTGCAGCAGTAGTACGTCAAGATCGTCACCACGCCGTCGTGCTGACGGAACTCTTCCCCGACACTTTGCTGGATCGGAGTCCGGGGATCAAGTCAT
>NC_053028.1:681106488-681178572 GCF_003073215.2 Triticum urartu
TATTTCATCACAGAAATATCAAATACTTCAACAAAATAGTACAACAACAAATAGTTCAATACAAATTATATAGTTCAACAAATAAAAACTCATATTTCATCACACGTCGTGCCCGGCGTCGCCCTTGAGCCTCCATAGATGCTCTATCAGATCTTGCTGCAGTTGATGATGTACCTGTGGGTCTCGGATCTCCTGACGCATATTGAGATAGGCAGTCCAGGTTGCCGGTAGCTGGTGATCAACTTTGGCTAGAGGACCCTGCCTGTAGTATGGTTCAGTGTCAAACACTGGGTCTTCTTACTCGCTTTCGATGATCATGTTGTGCAAGATGACACAACAAGTCATAATCTCCCACATTTGATTTTTCGACCAGGTCTGAGCGGGGTACCAGACAACAGCAAATCGAGATTGGAGCACACCAAATGCCCGCTCGACATCCTTCCTGCAAGCCTCCTGAACCTTCACAAACCAGGCGTTCTTGCCTCCTGGCACATGGTTTGAGATCGTCTTCACAAATGTTGATCATCTCGGATAGATGCCATCAGCTAGATAGTACCCCTTGTTGTGTGCCGCCCATTGATCTCGAAGTTCACCGGAGGAGAATGACCTTCAACAAGCTTGGCAAAGACAGGAGAGCACTTCAGCACGTTGATGTCACTGTGAGTTCCTGGCATACCAAAGAAGGAGTGCCAAATCCAGAGGTCCTGTGTGGCCACCGCCTTAAGTACCACACTACAACCGCCTTTGGCGCCTTTGTACATCCCCTGCCAAGCAAATGGGCAATTCTTCCATTTCCAATGCATGCAGTCGATGCTTCCAAGCATCCCAGGAAATCCTCTTGCTGCATTCTGTGGTAGAATCCGAGCAGTGTCTTCTGCATTGGGTGTTCTCAAGTATTGCGGTCCAGATACTGCCACCACTGCCCGATAGAACTTGTAGAAACACTCTATGCTGGTGGACTCGGCCATGCGCCCATAGTCGTCGAGTGAATCACCGGGAGCTCCATATGCAAGCATCCTCATCGTTGTCATGCACTTTTGGATGGAGGTGAATCCAAGGGGCGCCGGTGCAATCCATCTTGCACTTGAAGTAGTTGTCGAACTCCCGGATGGAATTCACAATCCCGAGGAAGAGCTTTTGGCTCATCCGATAATGGCGCCGAAATGTTTTGTCGCCGTGAAGTGGAGCATCGGCGAAGTAGTCGAAGTAGAGCATGCAGTAGCCTTCAAGACGATGCCGGTTCTTTGCTTTCACCTGCCCCAGCACCGAGCCGCATCGCCGCGGCTTTTCATTGCTCGCCAGCAGCTGGGCGAGGGCGGCGAGCACCATGAGACGCTCTTCTTCCTAGACGCCGGCCTCGGCTTCCTCCTCCAGCAGCGCGGCGAGCGCTTCCTCGTCATCCAAGTCCATCGCCGAGGCAGGCAAATCACCGAACACCTTGTGCCCAGTGGGCGTGTACCCGCCGCTAAACTGCCCCTCCGCGGCCGGAAACGCCCAGCTGCTGTTGGAGGGGCTGCCGCGGCGAAGCTCTGCTATTTTTCCGGCGTGGAATGGCTATCTAGCGGTGAAAGGCGGCGGGCGGTGCCAGGATATAGCTACTGGCGGCCGAGGGCGCGGGGGTGGGAGGTGAGTCGGGAAAGAAAACCTTGACTTTTCCCCTGACGGCGTGGGCCAGCCGCGCTTTTCCCTTGCACCGGAGCCCCCAATTGCCCCCCAGTGCGCTGGGTTCGGCGTGTGACCGCCGGGCGGAAAAAAGGGCCGAACCGGCGTTTTTCGGTGTCCTGGGGACGTGACTGGGGCGTTTTTTTTGGCGTCGATGCTGAAAAAGTGGCCGGGGGGGGGGGGGGGGGGTTGGGGGCGCGGCTGGAGATGCTCTAATTTAATTAAAGTTACCTAAGATTAAGTGGTCAAAGTGTGGCAAGATATGGCTAGGAACCAAACAGCCTCGTAGGCTCAACAACAGATTGACTTTTGCCTCATTGGCTAACCAAAACTTGTACTTTGGTGCTCGCTGCGTTACTAGCTAACAAACTTACTCTTGTTGGCAATACATATATACTGACTGTGAAGTGGCAGTATGTAAAGAATGTGGACATTGGTTGCCGACCCTTTCTTAGTGTTCACAAGCAGGAAACGATGTGTCGGCGTTGCCATTGACGCTGCATATTGTTGCTTCAGTCCTCTTTGTCTAGCCAGCATGCTTCTTTTTTTTGGGAAAATATCCGGCAAAATCCACATATTTGACCTGAAAACGAAATCAAATCACAAACTAATCTGATTTTGAAAAAAAATTCACTCTGCTGACCTTTTCGTGTGGCGCCCGACAGCTAGGCGCCGCACACTACTATGCAACGCCTCTGCCTTAGGCGTCGCACCTCCTGTCAGCGTGGCAGCCCTGGTCCAGTTGCGACCCCACAGACATCACTGCAGCGCCTAAGCCTTAGGCGCCACACTTGTAATGTGCAGCGCCTAGCGCTTAGGCGCTGCACAGTGACTTAAAGCGCATCAGCCCAGCCTGACCAGGCAGTTCTTCCCCCTCTCCGCTCTCTGTCCAGAGAGCAGCGGCGGCGTCCCCATCGAATCCCCTCCCCCCATCCCTCTCAGATCTGAAGATTTGATCTGTGGATTCGATCTCCAATCCATCCTACTAGGTAAACTCCTCCGTTCCTTTTCTTTTCCTCCGTAAATTTGTTGCCATTTTAGAGATTTGTCCAAGATTTGATGGAACCCTTGATTTGCTTGATTTAGGATGTGTAGTTATAGTGGTAGTACCATAGTGTTGTTGCTTAGTTCACAATATATGGTTCTTGTTAGTCAAACCCTAGATTGATTAGTTTTTTTAGATATATATGAGATGCCTATTTTTATAGATAAATATGAGATGTTGAGTTTTGTAGACATATATGAGATGTTTGTTTAGATATATATATTAGATGTTGAGTTTATTTGAAATATTAGATGTTGAGTTTATTTGAACACATATGACATATTCATTGTGTGAGAAGGAGATGTTGAGATTCTTGTAATTGAACACATATTAGATGTTTAGTGTATACCGATATTTGGGATGAAGATGAACTCATATATGTTTATTGTTTGAACTTTATAAGGATGGTTTGGCTTCTCAACGATGTCTACGACATGAAACACCGGGCCTACATGATGCGCGAGAAGGAGATGGTAATAAAGAGTAATCTAAATATTTTGCAAATTTTCCTTAAGTTGAAATTTATATGCCCTAAGATTTGTCATTACTTGTTTTTTGCAGAAGCTTGAACCTTTGAAGATTCGGTATCACGGGGTCTCTGGTCCTGCCATGCCTTACAATGAGCGGTACACACCGTACATCAAGCAGGCAGGACTACTCCCGTGGATTCAGTTGGTCAGCCGGTACAAGTCATACTGCTTACCAGCATGTCATACTTTGGTTCGGCGGTATTGTTGGATGAAGCGGCCCGGACTGACATTACGCGTACGCTTACGCGAGACTGTTTCTACCGACGTGCTTTGCACACACATGGCTGGCGGGTGTCAGTTTCTCCAACTTTAGTTGAACCGAGTGTGGCTACGCCCGGTCCTTGAGAAGGTTAAAACAACACTAACTTGACGAACTATCATTGTGGTTTTGATGCGTAGGTAAGAATGGTTCTTGCTCAGCCCGTAGCAGCCACGTAAAACTTGCAACAACAAAGTAGAGGACGTCTAACTTTTTTTTGTAGGGCATGTTGTGATGTGTGAAGGAAATATGCCCTAGAGGCAATAATAAAGTTATTATTTATTTCCTTATAATCATGATAAATGTTTATTATTCATGCTGGAATTGTATTAACCGGAAACATAATACATGTGTGAATACATAGACAAACAAAGTGTCACTAGTATGCCTCTACTTGACTAGCTCATTAATCAAAGATGGTTATGTTTCCTGACCATGAACAATGAGTTGTTATTTGATTAACGAGGTCACATCATTAGTTGAATAATCTGATTGACATGACCCATTCCATTAGCTTAGCACCCGATCGTTTAGTATGTTGCTATTGCTTTCTTCATGACTTATACATGTTCCTATGACTATGAGATTATGCAACTCCCGTTTGCCGGAGGAGCACTTTGGGTGCTACCAAACGTCACAACGTAACTGGGTGATTATAAAGGAGCATTACAGGTGTCTCCAAAGGTAGATGTTGGGTTGGCGTATTTCGAGATTAGGATTTGTCACTCCGATTGTCAAAGAGGTATCTCTGGGCCCTCTCGGTAATACACATCACATAAGCCTTGCAAGCATTACAACTAATATGTTAGTTGTGAGATGATGTATTACGGAACGAGTAAAGAGACTTGCCGGTAACGAGATTGAACTAGGTATTGGATACCGACGATCGAATCTCGGGCAAGTAACATACCGATGACAAAGGGAACAACGTATGTTGTTATGCGGTCTGACCGATAAAGATCTTCGTAGAATATGTAGGAGCCAATATGGGCATCCAGGTCCCGCTATTGGTTATTGACCGCAGACGTGTCTCGGTCATGTCTACATTGTTCTCGAACCCGTAGGGTCCGCACGCTTAAGGTTATGATGACAGTTATATTATGAGTTTATGCATTTTGATGTACCGAAGGTTGTTCGGAGTCCCGGATGTGATCACGGACATGACGAGGAGTCTCGAAATGGTCGAGACATAAATATTGATATATTGGAAGCCTATGTTTGGACATCGGAAGTGTTCCAGGTGAAATCGGGATTTTACCGGAGTACCGGGAGGTTACCGGAACCCCCCGGGAATCATATGGGCCTTAGTGGGCCTTAGTGGAAAGGTGAAAGGGCTGCCCACAAGGGCTGCGCGCCTCCCCCATCCCCTAGTCCTATTAGGACTAGGAGAGGTGGCCAGCCACCCCTCTCCCTCTTTCCCCCTTGGGAATCCTATTTGGAATAGGATTGGGGGGGAGTCCTACTCCCGGTAGGAGTAGGACTCCTCCTGCGCCTCCATAGGGCTGGCCGCGCCCCTCCCCCTTGGCTCCTTTATATACGGAGGCAGGGGGCACCTCTAGACACACAAGTTGATCATCGAGATCGTTTCTTAGCCATGTGCGGTGCCCCTTGCCACCATATTCCACCTCGATCATATCGTTGTAGTGCTTAGGCGAAGCCCTGCGTCGGTAGAACATCAAGATCGTCACCACGCCGTCGTGCTGACGGAACTCCTCCCCGAAGCTTTGCTGGATCGGAGCCCGGGGATCGTCATCGAGCTGTACGTGTGCTAAGAACTCGGAGGTGCCGGAGTAACGGTGCTTGGATCGGTCGGATCGGGAAGAAGACGTACGACTACTTCCTCTACGTTGTGTCAACGCTTCCGTTGCGATCTACAAGGGTATGTAGATCAGACTCTCCCCCTCGTTGCTATGCATCACCATGATCTTGCGTGTGCGTAGGAAATTTTTTGAAATTACTACGTTCCTCAACAGTGGCATCCGAGCCTAGGTTTTATGGTTTGATGTTATTTGCACGAGTAGAACACAAGTGAGTTGTGGACGATAGAAGTCATACTGCCTACCAGCATGTCATACTTTGGTTCGGCGGTATTGTTGGACGAGACGACCCGGACCAACCTTACGCGTACGCTTACGCGAGACCGGTTCCCTCGACGTGCTTTGCACATAGATGGCTTGCGGGCGACTGTCTCTCCAACTTTAGTTGAAACGAGTGTGGCTACGCCCGGTCCTTGCGAAGGTTAAAACGGAGTCTATTTGACAAACTATCATTGTGGTTTTGATGCGTAGGTGAGATAGGTTCTTGCTTAAAGCCCGTAGCAGCCACATAAACTTGCAACAACAAAGTAGAGGACGTCTAACTTGTTTTTGCAGGGCATGTTGTGATGTGATATGGTCAAGGCATGATGCTGAATTTTATTGTATGAGATGATCATGTTTTGTAACCGAGTTATCGGCAACTGGCAGGAGCCATATGGTTGTCGCTTTATTGTATGCAATGCAATCGCGATGTAATGCTTTACTTTATTACTAAACGGTAGTGATAGTCGTGGAAGCATAAGATTGGCGAGACGACAACGATGCTACGATGGAGATCAAGGTGTCGCGCCGGTGACGATGGTGATCATGACAGTGCTTCGGAGATGGAGATCACAAGCACAAGATGATGATGGCCATATCATATCACTTAAATTGATTGCATGTGATGTTTATCTTTTTATGCATCTTATCTTGCTTTGATTGACGGTAGCATTATAAGATGATCTCTCACTAAATTATCAAGAAGTGTTCTCCCTGAGTATGCACCGTTGCCAAAGTTCGTCGTGCCCAGACACAACGTGATGATCGGGTGTGATAAGCTCTACGTCCATCTACAACGGGTGCAAGCCAGTTTTTGCACAAGCAGAATACTCAGGTTAAACTTGACGAGCCTAGCATATGCAGATATGGCCTCGGAACACGGAGACCGAAAGGTCGAGCGTGAATCATATAGTAGATATGATCAACATAAACGATGTTCACCATTGAAAACTACTCCATCTCACGTGATGATCGGTTATGGTTTAGTTGATTTGGATCACGTAATCACTTAGAAGATTAGAGGGATGTCTATCTAAGTGGGAGTTCTTTAGTAATATGATTAATTGAACTTAAATTTATCATGAACTTAGTCCCTGATAGTATCTTGCTTGTTTATGTTGATTGTAGATAGATGGCTCGTGCTGTTGTTCCGTTGAATTTTAATGCGTTCCTTGAGAAAGCAAAGTTGAAAGATGATGGTAGCAATTACACGGACTGGGTCCGTAACTTGAGGATTATCCTCATTGCTGCTCAGAAGAATTACGTCCTGGAAGCACCGCTGGGTGCCAGGCCTGCTGCTGGAGCAACACCAGATGTTATGAACGTCTGGCAGAGCAAAGCTGATGACTACTCGATAGTTCAGTGTGCCATGCTTTACGGCTTAGAATCGGGACTTCAACGACGTTTTGAACGTCATGGAGCATATGAGATATTCCAGGAGTTGAAGTTAATATTTCAAGCAAATGCCTGGATTGAGAGATATTAAGTCTCCAATAAGTTCTATAGCTGCAAGATGGAGGAGAACAGTTCTGTTAGTGAGCATATACTCAAAATTTCTGGGTATAATAATCACTTGATTCAATTGGGAGTTAATCTTCTGGATGATTGCGTCATTGACAGAATTCTCCAATCACTGCCACCAAGCTACAAGAGCTTCGTGATGAACTATAATATGCAAGGGATGAACAAGACTATTCCCGAGCTCTTCGCAATGCTGAAAGCCGCGGAAGTAGAAATCAAGAAGGAGCATCAAGTGTTGATGGTTAACAAGACCACTAGTTTCAAGAAAAACGGCAAAGGGAAGAAGAAGGGGAACTTCAAGAAGAACGGCAAGCAAGTTGCTGCTCTGGAGAAGAAACGCAAGTCTGGACCTAAGCCTGAAACTGAGTGCTTCTACTGCAAGCAGACTGGTCACTGGAAGCGGAACTGCCCCAAGTATTTGGCGGATAAGAAGGATGGCAAGGTGAACAAAGGTATATGTGATATACATGTTATTGATGTGTACCTTACTAGAGCTCGCAGTAGCACCTGGGTATTTGATACTGGTTCTGTTGCTAATATTTGCAACTCGAAACAGGGACTACGGAATAAGCGGGCACTGGCAAAGGAAGAGGTGACGATGCGCGTGGGAAACGGTTCCAAATTCAATGTGATCGCGGTCGGCACGCTACCTCTACATCTACCTTCGGGATTAATATTAGACCTAAATAATTGTTATTTGGTGCCAGCATTGAGCATGAACATTATATCTGGATCTTGTTTAATGCGAGACGGTTATACATTTAAATCAGAGAATAATGGTTGTTCTATTTATATGAGTAATATCTTTTATGGTCATGCACCCTTGAAGAGTGGTCTATTTTTATTGAATCTCGATAGTAGTAATACACATATTCATAATGTTGAAGCCAAAAGATGCAGAGTTGATAATGAAAGTGCAACTTATTTGTGGCACTGTCGTTTAGGTCATATCGGTGTAAAGCGCATGAAGAAACTCCATACTGATGGACTTTTGGAACCACTTGATTATGAATCACTTGGTACTTGCGAACCGTGCCTCATGGGAAAGATGACTAAAACACCGTTCTCCGGTACTATGGAGAGAGCAATAGATTTGTTGGAAATCATACATACCGATGTATGTGGTCCGATGAATATTGAGGCTCGTGGCGGATATCGTTATTTTCTCACCTTCACAGATGATTTAAGCATATATGGATATATCTACTTAGTGAAACATAAGTCTGAAACATTTGAAAAGTTCAAAGAATTTCAGAGTGAAGTTGAAAGTCATCGTAACAAGAAAATAAAGTTTCTATGATCTGATCGTGGAGGAGAAAATTTGAGTTACGAGTTTGGTGTACATTTGAAAAACTGTGGAATAGTTTCGCAACTCACGCCACCCGGAACACCACAGCGTAATGGTGTGTCCGTACGTCGTAATCGTACTTTACTAGATATGGTGCGATCTATGATGTCTCTTACTGATTTACCGCTATCATTTTGGGGTTATGCTCTAGAGACGGCTGCATTCATGTTAAATAGGGCACCATCAAAATCCGTTGGGACGACACCTTATGAACTGTGGTTTGGCAAGAAACCAAAGTTATCGTTTCTTAAAGTTTGGGGCTGCGATGCTTATGTGAAAAAGCTTCAGCCTGATAAGCTCGAACCCAAATCGGAGAAATGTGTCTTCATAGGATACCCAAAGGAAACTGTTGGGTACACCTTCTATCACAGATCCGAAGGCAAGACATTCGTTGCTAAGAATGGATCCTTTCTAGAGAAGGAGTTTCTCTCGAAAGAAGTGAGTGGGAGGAAAGTAGAACTTGACGAGGTAACTGTACCTGCTCCCTTACTGGAAAGTAGTTCATCACAGAAAACTGTTTCAGTGACACCTACACCAGTTAGTGAGGAAGCCAATGATAATGATCATGAAACTTCAGATCAAAATACTGCTGAACCTCGTAGATCAACCAGAGTAAGATCCGCACCAGAGTGGTACGGTAATCCTGTTCTGGAAGTCATGCTACTAGATCATGATGAACCTACGAACTATGAAGAAGCGATGGTGAGCCCAGATTCCGCAAAGTGGCTTGAAGCCATGAAATCTGAGATGGGATCCATGTATGAGAACAAAGTATGGACTTTGGTTGACTTGCCCGATGATCGGCAAGCAATTGAGAATAAATGGATTTTTAAGAAGAAGACTGACGCTGATGGTAATGTTACTGTCTACAAAGCTCGACTTGTCGCAAAAGGTTTTCGGCAAGTTCAAGGGATTGACTACGATGAGACCTTCTCACCCGTAGCGATGCTTAAGTCCGTCCGAATCATGTTAGCAATTGCCGCATGTTATGATTATGAAATTTGGCAGATGGATGTCAAAACTGCATTCCTGAATGGATTTCTGGAAGAAGAGTTGTATATGATGCAACCGGAAGGTTTTGTCGATCCAAAGGGAGCTAACAAAGTGTGCAAGCTCCAGCGATCCATTTATGGACTGGTGCAAGCCTCTCGGAGTTGGAATAAACATTTTGATAGTGTGATCAAAGCATTTGGTTTTATACAGACTTTCGGAGAAGCCTGTATTTACAAGAAAGTGAGTGGGAGCTCTGTAGCATTTCTGATATTATATGTGGATGACATATTGCTGATTGGAAATGATATAGAATTTCTGGATAGCATAAAGGGATACTTGAATAAAAGTTTTTCAATGAAAGACCTCGGTGAAGCTGCTTACATATTAGGCATTAAGATCTATAGAGATAGATCAAGACGCTTAATTGGACTTTCACAAAGCACATACCTTGACAAAATTTTGAAGAAGTTCAAAATGGATCAAGCAAAGAAAGGGTTCTTGCCTGTGTTACAAGGTGTGAAGTTGAGTAAGACTCAATGCCCGACCACTGCAGAAGATAGAGAGAATATGAAAGATGTTCCCTATGCATCAGCCATAGGATCTATCATGTATGCAATGTTGTGTACCAGACCTGATGTGTGCCTTGCTATAAGTTTAGCAGGGAGGTACCAAAGTAATCCAGGAGTGGATCACTGGACAGCGGTCAAGAACATCCTGAAATACCTGAAAAGGACTAAGGATATGTTTCTCGTATATGGAGGTGACAAAGAGCTCACCGTAAAAGGTTACGTTGATGTAAGCTTTGACACTGATCCGGACGATTCTAAATCGCAAACCGGATACGTGTTTACATTAAACGGTGGAGCTGTCAGTTGGTGCAGTTCTAAACAAAGCGTCGTAGCGGGATCTACATGTGAAGCGGAGTACATAGCTGCTTCGGAAGCAGCGAACGAAGGAGTCTGGATGAAGGAGTTCATATCCGATCTAGGTGTCATACCTAATGCATCGGGTCCAATGAAAATCTTTTGTGACAATACTGGTGCAATTGCCTTGGCAAAGGAATCCGGATTTCACAAAAGGACCAAACACATCAAGAGACGCTTCAATTCCATCCGGGATCTAGTCCAGGTGGGAGACATAGAGATTTGCAAGATACATACGGATCTGAATATTGCAGACCCGTTGACTAAGCCTCTTCCACGAGCAAAACATGATCAGCACCAAGGCTCCATGGGTGTTAGAATCATTACAGTGTAATCTAGATTATTGACTCTAGTGCAAGTGGGAGACTGAAGGAAATATGCCCTAGAGGCAATAATAAAGTTATTATTTATTTCCTTATAATCATGATAAATGTTTATTATTCATGCTAGAATTGTATTAACCGGAAACATAATACGTGTGTGAATACATAGACAAACAAAGTGTCACTAGTATGCCTCTTAACTCGGGTATTTGCTTGAAATATTAACTTCAACTCCTGGAACATCTCATATGCTCCATGACGTTCAAAACGTCTTTGAAGTCCCGATTCTAAGCCATTAAGCGGAGTACATAGCTGCTTCGGAAGCAGCGAACGAAGGAGTCTGGATGAAGGAGTTCATATCCGATCTAGGTGTCATACCTAATGCATCGGGTCCAATGAAAATCTTTTGTGACAATACTGGTGCAATTGCCTTGGCAAAGGAATCCAGATTTCACAAAAGGACCAAACACATCAAGAGACGCTTCAACTTTATCCGGGATCTAGTCCAGGTGGGAGACATAGAGATTTGCAAGATACATACGGATCTGAATGTTGCAGACCCATTGACTAAGCCTCTTCCACGAGCAAAATATGATCAGCACCAAGGCTCCATGGGTGTTAGAATCATTATAGTGTAATCTAGATTATTGACTCTAGTGCAAGTGGGAGACTGAAGGAAATATGCCCTAGAGGTAATAATAAAGTTATTATTTATTTCCTTATAATCATGATAAATGTTTATTATTCATGCTGGAATTGTATTAACCGGAAACATAATACATGTGTGAATACATAGACAAACAAAGTGTCACTAGTATGCCTCTACTTGACTAGCTCGTTAATCAAAGATGGTTATGTTTCCTGACCATGAACAATGAGTTGTTATTTGATTAACGAGGTCACATCATTAGTTGAATGATCTGATTGACATGACCCATTCCATTAGCTTAGCACCCGATCGTTTAGTATGTTGCTATTGCTTTCTTCATGACTTATACATGTTCCTATGACTATGAGATTATGCAACTCCCTTTTGCCGGAGGAACACTTTGGGTGCTACCAAACGTCACAACGTAACTGGGTGATTATAAAGGAGCATTACAGGTGTCTCCAAAGGTAGATGTTGGGTTGGCGTATTTCGAGATTAGGATTTGTCACTTCGATTGTCGGAGAGGTATCTCTGGGCCCTCTCGGTAAAACACATCACATAAGCCTTGCAAGCATTAAAACTAATATGTTAGTTGTGAGATGATGTATTACGGAACGAGTAAAGAGACTTGCCGGTAACGAGATTGAACTAGGTATTGGATACCGACGATCGAATCTCGGGCAAGTAACATACCGATGACAAAGGGAACAACGTATGTTGTTATGCGGTCTGACCGATAAAGATCTTCGTAGAATATGTAGGAGCCAATATGGGCATCCAGGTCCCGCTATTGGTTATTGACCGGAGACGTGTCTTGGTCATGTCTACATTGTTCTTAAACCCGTAGGGTCCGCACGCTTAAGGTTACGATGATAGTTATATTATGAGTTTATGCATTTTGATGTACCGAAGGTTGTTCGGAGTCCCGGATGTGATCACGGACATGACGAGGAGTCTCGAAATGGTCGAGACATAAAGATTGATATATTGGAAGCCTATGTTTGGACATCGGAAGTGTTCCGGGTGAAATCGGGATTTTATCGGAGTACCGGGAGGTTACCGGAACCCCCCGGGAATCATATGGGCCTTAGTGGGCCTTAGTGGAAAGGTGAAAGGGCTGCCCACAAGGGCTGCGCGCCTCCCCCCCTCCCCTAGTCCTATTAGGACTAGGAGAGGTGGCCGGCCACCCCTCTCCCTCTTTCCCCCTTGGGAATCCTATTTGGAATAGGATTGGGGGGGGGGGAGTCCTACTCCCGGTAGGAGTAGGACTCCTCCTGCGCCTCCATAGGGCTGGCCGCACCCCTCCCCCTTGGCTCCTTTATATACGGAGGCAGGGGGCACCTCTAGACACACAAGTTGATCATCGAGATCGTTTCTTAGCCGTGTGCGGTGCCCCTTGCCACCATATTCCACCTCGATCATATCGTTGTAGTGCTTAGGCGAAGCCCTGCGTCGGTAGAACATCAAGATCGTCACCACGCCGTCGTGCTGAAGGAACTCCTCCCCGAAGCTTTGCTGGATCGGAGCCCGGGGATCGTCATCGAGCTGTACGTGTGCTAAGAACTCGGAGGTGCCGGAGTAACGGTGCTTGGATCGGTCGGATCAGGAAGAAGACGTACGACTACTTCCTCTACGTTGTGTCAACGCTTCCGTTGCGATCTACAAGGGTATGTAGATCAGACTCTCCCCCTCGTTGCTATGCATCACCATGATCTTGCATGTGCGTAGGAAATTTTTTGAAACCGAGTTATCGACAATGTGATATGGCCAAAACATGATGCTATATTTTATTACATGTGATGATCATGTTTTGTAACCGAGTTATCGACAACTGGCAGGAGCCATATGGTTGTCGCTTTATTGTATGCAATGCAATCGCCCTGTAATGCTTTACTTTAGCACTAAGCGGTAGCGATAGTCGTAGAAGCAATAGTTGGCGAGACGGCAACGATGCTACGATGGAGATCAAGGTGTCGCGCCGGTGACGATGGTGATCATGACGGTGCTTCGGAGATGGAGATCACAAGCACAAGATGATGATGGCCATATCATATCACTTATATTGATTGCATGTGATGTTTATCCTTTATGCATCTTATTCTGCTTTGATTGACGGCTTACAAGTGGGATGTGGTTTTCGAGATGACGAACGATGTCAATCTCATGTACCAGAAGTACGTTGCCGAGTTGGACACGATTACACCTGAGCAGGTAACGAGGTCATTACTTCAGTCATTTCTCACGTTTGCTTGAAAAAAATTCACCAATTTTGCATTGTTGCCCTATTTCATAGGTGGAATGGCAGCCATATGGCGCCGATGACAGACTTGGGTACACCCCGGAGTTTACCATCAACCCGATGTGCTTGCGGGATAGGGATCTCTGGCGTATGCGGTGCCCACTGATATGCAACTGGGCTGTTGAGTTTCATTTGCCACATCGCGTGTGTCGTCAGTTTGGTCTGTTCCAGCCTCACCCGCCAGAATGGGTGGATACGGACAAAGCACTTCATAGGTAAGAGAGCATGAACCGTATTGACTAAGCATCGTCACTCCTTGATTTTGCTAATGTTTGGTTTTGTACCATGCAGGTTGGACAGGAGAAGGCGGCGGAAGATAAAGGACTGGGACAAGCATCATGCTTCGTATGTTACCCGCTTCCAGCTTTGTGTGGAGGAAGCTCGTAGCAGTGCACGCGCCAAGCTTCGTGAGCATAGTCCACTTGCTTTTGATAAATACATACGATGGCTTCTTGAAAATACTCGATTTGAGATATGCCCGTCGGCATATAATGAGGATATTCTTGAAGAACCTGTAAACTTTGAGGATCTATCAAAGGGGAAATACAACAGAGATGTTAGGGTAGGGCACAGAGTCCCTGCTGTTCCGGTGATTAACTATGTGGTAAAGTGTTTCTTCTTTACTTTCCTGTTGGCCGTATTACACATGTTTGAATGGCTAACGTGTTCATTCTTTCTCATCCACAGCGCACCGAGATCAAGAAAGCAGCTGATGAGAGCCAGTCTATTCTGGAGGAAACACCGGTTGAAAAAGGCAATGATGATGGTTCACTACGAGCATTTCTCAAGGTACATATCACATTCACTATGAGAGCCAGTCTATGTTGCAGAGTCTGATATCGTATACACTTGTTCATGTTACAGCGTCAGGCCAAGAAGTTAAGGCGGTTATCGAATCTTCTCGGTTGCCGCGATCCCGAATTTGATGAATCATCTGCCTCTAGGTCTGGTACACCATCAGACCCCTCATCTCACCATCAGAGGGACGATGTGAGTTCCTCACATGCTTATCTGGATGATTAGGGTGCGGTCACCCAAGAGGTATGACTAATCCTTTAGATGTGATTCTCACTTGATTACGACATCGGTCTTCACCATATTGTTTGATTGTGTGATAGGGCGATGAGCTTGATGATGACATGACTTTGGCGGATGCTCAACTTCGGTCCCCATATGTGTTCAAGCCTAGGCAGCCCAGACACCGGTACACGCCCAACGACTTTGACAACAGGGGCAACCCAAAGGTGGTCGTAGGGACCTCGCGGATGGCTAGCTTGGATCATGAGGCGGAGGCGGAGGCGGAGGAGGAAGTGCAGGAAGAGGAGGCTCGTCCACCCAGGAAGAAGAAGATTGCCTGCAGGCGTGGCACCAGGAACACGCGCGGAAGGCATTAGTGCTTGTGTTTGTTAGTGCTCTTGTAGCCGTTTCATTAGGTTGATGAACTTGTGATGTTATGTTATATGTTGGTGAACTATTACTAGTGTGGTATTTGTGTTTGCGAGCTAGTAGGAATGTTGAATTGTCCTAAATGATGTGATGTTCAAGTTATTAGTTGTCTTTGTTCAGTATGTGCAGTTTACAGTAATTTTAGCGATGTTCAAGCAAGTTATGTGAGTGCTGCATGAGGCCAAAATGGCATCTGTTTCTGTAGTTTGGCAGTTAACAGCACTGCAGCGCCCAACACCCAGGCGCTGCACTGTACTATGCAGCGCCCAACACTTAGACGCCGCACCATACAGTGCAGCGCCCGTTTCATAGGCGCTGCTCAACTAGCCATGGCTATCCAGAGAGCCACAGAAGGCTTGCAGCACTGACCGTCCATGAAAAATACCAAGTCAGAGTGCAGCGCCCAACTGCAAGAACCACTCCCAGTTATCATTGTTCTCCACCTCAACCAAAGCGAAAGCCAAAGGCAACACCCGGTTATTGGCATCACTTGCTATTGCAACCAACAAAGTGCCCTTGTATTGTCCGGTCAAGAACGTGCCATCAATGGCAATGACGGGCCGAAAATGCTCAAATGCCCTCATGCATTGCTCAAAGGCCCAAAATGCACAGCCAAATAGTCGGACGGTCCTCCCGTTATGAATCAATGTTTGGTGCCCATGAGGCTCAACCACGTGAACCATGCCTGGATTTGTGGCGGGCATAGCTAACAACAACCTAGGGAGTCGGTTGTATGCTTCCTCCCAATTGCCATACAACATCTTGAATGCGGCTTGCTTCGCCTTCCATGCCTTGCCGTACTTCACCTTGTAATGAAAGATGGCTTTCACAAGGTCAATTACACTCTTGATGCTCATTATTGGAAGTGTGGATATTTGGTTGGATAACCTGTAAGCAATGAACTCGGACGTGAGTTGTCTGTGTTGTTGGTACACAAGCTCGCCATCCGCATTCTTGTGCCGGCACATGCGAGTTGGTAGACAACTCACTATGCGCCAAGGGGGACCTCCTTTCCATGGCCTTGCACACACAATCCATGGACATCTTGGCACTTCACATTTGACTGTGTAATGCACATTGACGTCCGAGTTGGCCACTTTATGTGGACGGTAATGTGTAACCGAGTAGTTGTCGAGCCACATCTTCAATTCCAAGAAGGATTGAAACTCACAACCGGGATATATCCCGTTCTTGCCATCTTCCAAATCACGGTGAGAACTTGGCCTGGCTCCAAGAGATATGCATTTGCCACCATCCATAACGGCTTCATCCGTGAGACTAAGATCCTTGAACAATGGTGTCTTGTGATCCCGCCCGAATACCTTCTTGAATGCTTGGGCCTCCTTCGGCGTGAACCCCTCCTCATCAACTTCTTCATCGGGACCATCATCATCCGAGTCCGACGCATATGCACGGGAAAAATGGATGAATTGGTCCATTGTCTCTTGCACATGATATTGGTCGAGATCACCCACATTGTTGTCATGGAGATCAACTTCATTGTCATCCTCCTCGTATTCATCATTCTCCTCTTCAAAATCTTCATTTTGGTTGTTTGGAGTCAGGCTCAATGTTGGCCAATCTTGTTGCGTGAAATGAGGTTCACTCATTTGATCTTGGTTAATGGGTGGGGGAGTGCTAGCAACCAACGGGAGGGGTTCCGGTTCAAGTCCAAATTCAAAGTAGACTCAACCTTCTTGGAGGCAAATAACTCAAGAGCCTTGTCTAGAGATTCGGCAACCGTCTCCTTGTATGCAACCCAACGTTGCTCAGAGTTCACACGCATTGTCTTCCAACGGATGTGCATTCCAAAACCAACATTATGCCTTCCCTCGAACTCAACAACGTCACTTGGGTCCATCCAATTCAAATCCTTCCTCACTTGTTCCAAGACCTCCGCATAGCTAGGACTACTCTCAAACACCATGTCAAGCTCATCCGGATCCGTCTCAACATTGCCTTTCAAAAAGGCCTCTTTATCCAGATGATGAATATAAACACATGTTCTCCCCATCCCTATAATAATCAAAAACACACATATATCAAGTAAGTACTTAACAAAAATATTTGCACAAAATGCATATGCCCTAACATATATATGAATTAATAACCATAACCCCCACATAACAATTACCACAACCCTAAACATAGCATAACCCTAACACCAACATCAAACACACATAAACCTAACCCTAGCATACTATGAAAGCCTAACCATACCAAATTAGCAAAGAAACATAACATGATTCAACACAAATTTTCAAAACCAAGCCAAAACTAGGGTTTCCCCAAACTAGCTAGATTTGAGCAAATGTGACAATTCCTATGGATGAAAACGAGGGGATCGGAGGAGATTACCTTAAGGGAGGGGTTGGCTTCGAAATCCACGGTCAAATACTCCGGATTTGCAAGATTTGAGAAGGATTTGAGGGGGGGGGGGAAGAAGGGAAGAGAGGAGGGGCGCAAGGCTAAGGGTTTGGGGGGGGGGGGGGGGGGGGGGGAGAGAGGGTGGGGCCAGCCTAAGTGGCACACAAACTGTGCAGCACCTAAGCGCTAGGCGCTGCACATTACAAGTGTGGCGCCTAAGGCTTAGGCGCTGCAGTGCTGTCTGTGAGGCCGCAACTGGACCAGAGCTGCCACGCTGGCAGGAGGTGCGATGCCTAAGGCAGAGGCGCTGCATAGTAGTGTGCGGCGCCTAGCTGTCGGGCGCCACACGAAAGAGTCAGCAGAGTGAAATTTTTTCAGAAACAGGTTAGTTTGTGATTTGCTTTCGCCTTCAGGTCAAATATGTGATTTCTGCCAAAATATCCCATGCTCCGAAGGATCTGGTGCTCCCGATACTTCATGCACAGCCAAAACGTTGGATGCAGAATGTAGGGACAGGATGAAATCCCAACGCCCCACCCTTCAAATTTCGCAAAAAGAACCCCATGTAGGTACAGAATAGCAGTAACGTTTCTCCAACCTGTGCTGCCTCGCTTGAACGAACACGAACAGATAGGGCCAGGCTCCGGCAGTGAAGCTCGCCGACTGCTGCGCCGCAACCTCACCGTCTGCTCCGTTGCGACCTCGACCTGTTCCTACGTATAGCGGACTGACCACCCCATCCCCGCGCCACCATTCTCCACCTCGGCGCCATCCCGTCACCACACCCCGGCGGCTAGCTCCGCCATCGGTTGACGCCTACCTTCGCCACCAGCCGACGGCTAGATCCGCCATCCGCTGACGCTGGAGAAGACAACTCCAGCCTTCAGGTATCACTTTGGATGTTAAAACCTTTTGTTTTTGTTGTGTATTTTGGTTCTAATCCGCCATCCCCTTCATGCTGATTGTGTTAGATGTAGTTAATCCTAGCTGAGATTAACTGTGGTGATATTTCTCTGTATTTTTCTTAGACTACATTTTTTAGAAATCACTGAAACAACTTGCTATATTTTGCTTAGGCTAAATATCGAGAAATTACTTACAGAAAAATGTCCGTAATTTATGACCAGAGAAGAGTTTGAAATAATTTTATCCGATTCGAAGTAAAATATCAGCAACTTAGAACAAGTAATTTGGTCTGATGTGGATGAAGCATCTAGCACTTGTACAAATTAATGGAGGGTAATAATAGTAAGTCCACGCCCATCTAGTCAGATCAATTTGCTATTGAAGAGTGACACTGTTGAATTAAGAGATCATTTTCCTTGTGCTACTATACATGAACATGACCAAGATATAACAAGCAGTGTCTCTCAGATTGTTGCTTGCCCACAGATATGCAGAAGAACAATCGACACAGTTGACATATATATGTGCACAGATAGGAAATTAATGTCCCCTAACTTAAGTACCTTTCAGATCCAATGTGTATGGTATGCATCTGCTCCAGGCCACCTTCAGGGTTGCTGTTTTTGCAATGGTGAAACTGTGGCAGCGTATCAACAACGGCATTTATATTTGTTGTTGCCTGTTCTTCAGAGAAAATGGGAAGCAATCTATATTACAAGTTGCTTACTGAAATTCCATGTGGAACATAAATAGCTTTGCATGTAAGAATTTTTCAGATGTTGTTTAGCATTGCTATGAATAGTCTGTTTCCCAAAATCATGAGTTCTTGTTACTTGACAAAACTTTGGCATTCATGCTCATGTACACAAGGATAATAATGGATAAAGTATACTAAGAAATGGACAAGGTTATCATTATATATTGCATAGACAAATATTTGTAACAATGCGCACCACCAATGCAGTTCCACTATTTTGCTTATAACTGAGTACTTACAGAGCTATAACCTGCTGTCTTGCTAGAACATAGGAACTCCCCTGGAAGAGTATTGGCAGGCACAAGGTCCTGCAAAAAGAAACCGTGTGCCAATTTAGAGGATATTTGTTAATTATTCCTACAAAACTGGAGCTAATAAACTCCACTGCTACATATTCACTGTACTCTTACCACAAATGTTTTATATGGTGTCACATTTTATAACACAACTGATGAGTGCAACTCGGTTCCATCAGCCAGAGCTACCTACAGATTCTCAATCCTGTAAGTGATAGAAAGAAATGAATTGCACAATAGACATAATTACAAATCTCGGATCATGGACTTGCTAATTCTTTATTCTTAGAATTAGCTTACCTTCTCAAATCGACTTGCTGAATGTTTATGTTGTGCATTTCCTATGGAACATATATGTTTTTTATCTTGGAAAATCCACGATACTCTCTGTACCATAGACTTGTTGTATTTACGCACGATGAATGCATCAGCGTGAAGCTACAAGCTATGATGGTACATGATGTCCCTGATCTTTCTGTTCCAAAACTGGAATTTGCAAACATTTGACTAGAACTTGTTTGATACTTTGCAGCACAACCCATGGGAGCAGAGATCACTTCGCGATTAAATAATGGATGAGAAATGCCTTTATTCGTGTGCTATATGAAACTGGTTACATTATTGTAGACTTTTGGTACAGCTTGTACAACTAGTTGCCGCTGTGTTGCAGCTAGCGCCTCTTGTCCTTTTTCTTTTTTCTGTAACATGCACAAGAGTGTTGTTAGTTTCGTGAGTGTGACTACTGGCCTGGGAGACCGACGAAGTGAAAGAGGGCGTTGGCTGCTTCCTGAATATTGTTGTCTAGTTTCTCATCCTGTACAATAGTTTAGCTTCTTTTGATTGTAGCCTGGTTTCTATTTTGCTTGTTGTAAGCTGGCCCAGTTTGGAAATTCCACGAAACTATTTGTACTAGTATATTTCTGTGTTGGATGAAGCTGGAAGCATTAACACAAAGTAAGCACCTGCTGACGACACACGATGGACAGAAAGTACACTCTCAGTTCAAACTTGCTGGTTGATACTCCCAAAATAGATTGGGAATTAATTCTTATCAATGGTATATTCTTTTAGAAATGATTAGGAATGAATTCACGAAACCTGTTCCAAAGATGCTACACAGGGCGTGTTTCTGTTCCTGACTGGAGCAGCACATTTTTGGAGCAACTTGATGCAACTGTGACTGCTATTCTGTACCTACATGGTTTTTTTTTTTGCAAAATCTGAAGGGTGGGACGTTGAGATTTCATCCTGTCCCTACATTCTGCATCCAACGTTTTGGCTGTGTAGGGAGTACCTGGAGCACCAGATGCGTCGGAGCACAGGATATTTCCCCTCTCTTCTTTCACTGGGCATACAAGAGACTACTTGTTTGGATCTTAGATTGCATTTCTTCCATGTGAGAGAGGAATCAGGGCGCTTTGCTACTTGTTTATTTACAGCACACAGTCGTTGGCACGTGAAGCTAAAAATCTCACATCAGTTTCTTTATATCATCTGAACCTCAGCTTGTTGTCTGAAAGAAAAACAAAGTTACTCTGTGAATTGGGAATCTCCGCTTTTTTTAGAGATATACTCCAATCTCTGCTAGTCCTTTTGTTTTTAGCAAGTGAGCCTCTGTTTTCTTAGGCGAAAATCTCAGCAAGTCTAAGGCACTAATTTTTTTTGAGCGACGTCTAAGGCACTAATTAGTTTTTTCTTTTTCGTGGGACTGGTGGGTGCACTAACAGCCCAGTTCGTCCTAGCCGAAACAAACTGGGGCGATCGATATCTGTGGGCCGTGACCTTGTTGATGGGCTTCTAGGCAGGCCCCAAACAGTAGGAAGCACAGGCACAGAGCAGGTTATGCCGCGCATCTGTCCGGCTCGGCGAAGGACGAACGCAGCTTTGAGCTTTGACGCGTTGGTGGAATATATAATCCCATATCGCTACGCACCTCAGCGGAGGCGGTTTAGGGGACCAATAAAACAGGACAGTGGGTCACGGTTCAAATCATATCTTTCTCGACCTCTTGTCTAAGATCAAGTGTAGTATCTGTTCTTATCAATTTAATATCTGATACATGGATCTACGGATTCATGAGATGTTAAGTTAATTTTTTTGTGGAGAGGGCTCGTTATAGTGGCTTGCTACCGAGCCCTGAGTGTCACATGGGTGTTGCACTATAGCCCTTGATTGGCGCACCCCAACCAAACCAAGTCAAATAATTTTTTTCTTAACTAAATCAAAACCAATTTTCTTTTTTGAGGCTAAATCCAAATTATTTTACATAACTTTGTAGTTGTCTTCCCACATAGAAAGAAAACAAGGTAGCCTGTATTCATCATGAGGGGCTCAGATTGACTGACGTTATGTCACCTGACCAATGAGCTAGCTCACCTAAGTCAGCCGAGACAAAGTCACTGAAATCTCAAGCCCATCATGTGGTAGTTTGCCAGCTAATATTAGTCTACCGCCATTAAAGATGGTTCAACGCATTCAAAAATTTGAAATAACTAGACAAACACTAAGAGCCGACATTTTGGTAAATGTATCATTTATATCCCAAGAAATAGTGGGGTTGTTGTTTGATAGTTTATAGCATAATATATCTTGTAGCTAGGACCAAAGCAGATGTTGATTGAAAGGAGAAAAAACATAGGGAAGTGGTATTAACCATTTGACTGAAGGATTGAATTGATGCGCACAAATATTTAATAAATCACGTGGGAAAAGGCTTCATCAATCCACAAACAACCAGATACCTTACAACAACATCATTCTGTACATAACATCTTCTGGGTTGAACATGCCTGATTCATCAACAACCCGAAAATTCTTAAAGGTTGGCCAACAATCAGAAAAAGCTAAAATCAAGCATTTGAGATCACATAATCAAACGACATTAATTTTGCGATCATATAGTATGTCTGACTTTGAGATGCATGCAACATTCATCATCGTAGCAACGATAGAACTTTAGACAATGTCGAAGTTTAACATGTAAAAGATACTTGTGTAGTACGTGTAGCATAATTTACTCATGATTTACTTTTAATTTAAAATTTTCTTTCAATGTTAAGACATTAATCCAAGTGTCTGCAAGTTTATGGGTTCAACAGACTGAAAAGTATGACTTGTCGTGTTTAAGTTTATAAAAAGGTTAATAACTTTTTGTGTTTAACCATTCAGCTAGTTTTTTTTTACCCCTTTTTGCATCCAAGTGGCAATATCACTTTTCAGGCCAAGTCCATTCTCCTGGGTCTGCTACTACTGCTTTAGAATTTCAGAGTCAACTAGCACACTATGCTCTCTTGAAAGGGCTTCGGGCGTGTTCGGAGCTCCTCCCACTCCACGCTTCATAAATTCCTGGAGCAGATCTGAGCCGAACGAAATATCTCCGAGAAGCTAGCTTTAGGAAGCTATGACCGATTGCAGTGCAAAAACACGAATTGGAGAATGGTAAGTTTGCTCAATTTACAGGGTGTTGCCACCGCCAAAGAAAACGGTTTGCTGCCCCCTTGCTCGAAGAAAAGAATCTAGCGATCTCCAGTGAATCGATGCACTGGGCCTAAATTAGCTGCCTCTAGCTGGCCCAGTCGGTGCCAAATGGGCCACAACCCTCCTAGCTGGGCTCCAGCGCTACGAGAAGCTGTCAATTCAAGCAAAACGGTTTCTGGATCACCAGGTGAAGCTAGAAGCCACAAAAAGAAGCTGGATTTGAGAAGTTTTGTGAAGCTGGAGGAGATCCGAACACGCCCTTCATCGGACCGGACCCATCACCCATGTTCAAGAATTCATCCGATTAACCAGTTAACTTGCCGATTAATCCCTACTCATAGGGTCCTCGAGTAGCCGATTACCCGATAAATTGTCCGATTAATTGATTAAATGACCGATTAACTTGCCGATTAGCCTACTAATCCCCTACTCACCAGCCGACTGAGCAGCTACCAGTTAACGATTTCCTCAACAATGCCCATCACTCAGCTGGTCTTGCAATTGCTGCGTTTTTGACATCCTTCTTCTAATCTAGGGGAGCAAAAGTACCCCTGTTTTCAACCATGGCAATATTAGGCAGAAACTGATGGCAGTTGAGGAAGGGAAAGGATTTGGGGGTGTCATATTTATCTCGATTTGCATGTTTTGTTGATTTGATCCGTTCAAACATCGTGATTTCGTGGCACTTTTGCCATGGTGCCTGAAGGTTCTACAGGAACATAGAGGGGGAGGAACCAGATCCATGTGGGGGTGAAACGAAGGGGGGAATTCCTCGTCGGCAAGAAGGTAACGAAGAGTGAGGGAAAGTGTGGGTTTTGGGGGGTTGGCTGACAGTGTGGGGCCGAGCAGACCTAACAGGTCTCTTCATGCTTTCCGCACACGAGAGGGGGTCTGGTTGCTAACTCGATCCATTCGTCATCGGAGCTGAGGAGAAGCGAATGAAATCGTTCACTGGGAATGACCACCTAGTGGAAACGGCCATTCGTCGGAAAATACGGCCACAATTGACGGTCACTGAATATTCATGTCCTAAATTTGTAGTACTCCCTCCGGTCTTTTTTTACTTTGCATATAAGAATTGTTTGAAGTCAAACTTCATAAAGTTTGATCATATTTACATGAAAAAATATCAACATCTATCATGTTAAAATTATACAATATGAAAATTTAAGTCATGATGCATCTACTGATATTAATTCCATATTGTGAATGTTGACATTTTTTTTAGAAAGTTGATCGAACTTTAGAAAGCTTGATTTCAGACAAATCTTATATGCGAACTAAAAAGACCGGAGGGAGTATATACGTGGTGAACGTCTGGCCCAAGGTTGTCGACATGCATTTCGTGTTGTTGCTCCAAAACCCGGTGGGCCAAATACGGTATGTACTCCCCGCTGGGTTGTCGAGTACTTTACACCTCCCTCTCCTATAAAGAAATCTGTATGTTTTTTATTCAAACAAAAAAGAGGTCATATATTTTAAATGAGTTGTGTGATTTCAGAACCATTTTGACTGCCTTCTTTGCTTGGATGGTCTATTTGAATCAAGGTCAATATTAGGTATATTTAAAAAAAACACTTTATGCTTTTTGGAACTCGAAACTTGCGTGTAACATTTACATGTTTTGTAGTTTGTCGGTGAGAAATATCTGTCTTTCGCTCAGATGTGCGTCCCGCGTGCACATGCTTCCGGTACATCAAGTTCCGAGTCAAGTTTAAAAGAGAAAAAAATAATATTTCTTTAGATACACAGTGAACAATGATCTTATTTTGAAGATCTCATCAAGACAAAAATGACAGCCAAAACGGATCTTAAATCAAACATTTGGTCAAAAAAATATGGAAAACGCTTACTATCAATTGGCGGATTGCAGTGGCCGCGTCCGCCAACTTCCCTGAATGACAACATCAAGTGAGGGCCTACATACCATCCTGCATGTAACTGGGGTTATGCTTTTGAAACATATGTAGTGTTGCAATGGTCTATGGCGGGTTTATGTTTTACAAGAAAACTTGTGATTTTTTTTTGCAACAAGACCTAAGTTGAAATTTCTTTTTACAACAAAACCTTAGTTGCAAATATATTTTTGCAATCAAACAGTTGTTGCAAAAAAAGTCTGCAACAAGAGTTGTGTTGCAGAAATAATACTGCAACAAGGCCTATGTTGCAATGGTGGAGGCGTGCTCGGCCGGTCGATGCGGCAGATCTAACAGCTCGCGGCCCAGCTGGGCGGACGTGTAGCAGGCCCCCAAAAATATACAAACCTTCCCGAAAAGAAAAAAAAAACAAACCTTTTGTGTTTGGGCCAGAAAAATTACCTAACTCGTTCACTGGCTAGATCTAGTTTCATCTCCGCCCCCTCTGTGTGTTTCCGATCGATCTTGGCAAGCCGCTGTGATCGAGATGGACCTGGATACGGCGGCGACGAAGCGAGAATCCGAGGCCGAGGCAGATGAGCCACGGCGGAAGAAGGCGGCGGGGGCGACGAAGACGGTGAAGGTGGTGCCGTGGCTGATGGATTCGTTCGAGCAGGTGTTCGATGAGGATAGGCTGAAGCATGCGGTGGCGAGGCTGAACCAGGCGAACCCCGGCGCGCCGCCGGTCGTGCCGGAGGAGCTCACCGAGGAGAGGCGGGCGGCGCTGTTGCAGGAAGATACGGAGTGGAGGAGGAAGAACGGGGACAAGGAGCTCGCGCCGCGCGGAAATACGTAGCAGAGCAAGCCCGGGCGCCACCATCGCCGGAGGAAACTACCGACCCCAGCAAGGACAGGTGGCAGCTGGATTATGACCTTGGCCGCGAGGAACTGGAAATGAAACTGGCAAAAAGGGAGGACTTCGAGAGCTTCGACTTCGAGCGTAACAGTAAGTGCGATTGAATCATGTTCCTCCATGCTTGTAAAGCTCTCTATCGTCAAGCAATCATTGTAGATACAGACACAGATTTAGGGTTAAAACTGTGTGACAATTCCGTCGATTCGTGCATATGTCCCACTAGGATTTTCTGTAATCTTTAACTGAATTGACTTGTCTGCAGCGCGTATCCCTGCCATGTGTTTCGCGGACAACCCTATGCCTGATGACACCAAGCACAGGCTTACTGTGCAGATCTTTACTGTCAAGGTAGCGGGGTTAGATGGGGATTTGCAGTGGCCGCTGATGTGTTTGGGCATGGTCGCTGTGCGCGACAAGCTGGAATACAGTCGCAATGTTATTTTCAACCACACGAGGGACAACTGCCAAACCCTCACTCAACAGGTTCTTTTGTTTGGTCCTTGCTGTGGAGCATAGTGCAATGTTTTCTGTTAATTATCCCTTAGGTACCCGATAAATCATGAGTAGACATCCAGCCACGCGAGGTCGGAATCACGGCCGCCCGCTTTCACGTGATTCGTGCCGTTCAAATACATTGAGCCTCGAGCCTGTATAATGAATTCCATTGACTGTATACAAGTTGTATAGCTTGCTTATTATCTCTGACCTCGCTAGCAGATGGCCCACAAGGCATCGTCATGCATTGAATCGAGACGCGCATCGAGTACATGTCAGTCCCAGTGGTTATCTGCACCACGCTCCCCTCGCTCGTTTTAAACCTCCAGCTTGCTTGTTTCTGCTGCCCAACCATTCTTGTTCATGCTCACTCTTCATTCCTCAGAGTCTGGCCGGAGTTCACAAGCATGTGTTCACGTCTCAACGCAGCGCCACACCACACCACCTCCATTAGTGTGAAAGCCACGAGCGAGGCCGGTGCTTATGGATGGCTGCATGTCATGGTGTAAGTTCATCATCGATTTTTCAATCCATCCCGTGTACTCATCCCGGCTAACAAAATTTCGTTGCATGTAGGAGGATGCATGTTCTGTAAGTGGGAGGGCAAGTATATTCAGTCCACAGTCTACCACCACCTCTTGCACTCCACGGTCTGTAAGTGCACCGACACCTGATCTTCACCCACCACGTCTCACTTCTTGAAGACAACCAAGCTTGGCTGAAGAACATATTCATCACGTGCCTTGCCAATTTGGTATGGATGTATCTAGATGTATTTTAGTTTTAGATATATTCATTTCTGCAATGAGTAATTTGAAACGAAGGGAGTAATAGCTACTCCCCCCGTTCCAAATTACTCATCGAAGAAATGGATGTATCTAAAAGTAAAATACATCTAGATACATCCATACTTACGACAAGTAATTCGGAACGGAGGGAGTAGTAATTAGTTTTCCATCAAGCTCATCAATGTATGTTCTAGTATCTGCTGCCTGGTTCACCTACAGCGCAAACAGCTTTGTGTTATGGTCTCATGGTTCGTTAAGCAATAAACAAAGCAGGTGAGTTCAATTTCACCTTCACCATTACAAATTAATCAAGGTTTCCAGCAATATCTAACCATAATAATCTCCCGAGTCCTGACAAAGACTGACTGCACACAAAAAAACATCAACAATCACATTAATCATGATAATCTCCTAACAAATTAATCAAGGTTCATATATGATACAATTTGCACATGCTGCCGACATTCCTTTAAATGGCTGTCACCCCGCTGTAAATGCATGGCAGGCAATCAAGGAACCCTGGAATGATTAAAATCATCATTTATCATAGACGAACCTGTATCTCCCACGATCCCCGGCCCTAGAACGTCCCAAACCAGAACAAAAGATGATACGGCAAATAAAAAAGATGAAGTATAGTGTTCAGTCGTAACCAAATAAACAAAAGACTCCAGATCAAGTATAGTGTCGATACACTAGCCTGTTAATCTCTGTTTCTGCTGAAGCCATCTCCTCTTGTTATGCACACCCACTGAAGGACGAGAGTTACCCCATCTCCCGGGCCGGGGCTTTGTTTCTCGTCTGATCCATTGAATGCTGCCTGTACCTTGAACCATGCCTGGTCCACTACTGAGTTGTATAGCGTATTCTTGTGAAGTGGGAATTCACGCGGCGCGCGTATTGCAGAAGTCCTATTAAAAGTAGCAATCGCAGCGCCCTGGCGGACGACCAGGATATCGGCAACGCGTAGCCGCATGTCCCAAAAATTCACATCCTTGCGTACCTACCTATCTTCTTTTTTACCCCCATACATAGAGATCATGTTATTGTTATGCTCATTGAAGCAACTCTGACCGGTTTAATTGAATTGGTTGCCTTCTTAATGAGCTTTTAGAGGGTACTGTATATTGTACTATAGTACTTGACATGTGACTATCCAACTTTATTGCTTTTTGGCAAATACCATGCTTCCCAAGTGTAAAATTTCTATCCGCACTGCTTAATCCAGAACAATATAGACAACTTGATCTATTGTGAACCGAACAAAACTAAGGAAATTATGTAAAAGTTCTGGTCATATAGGAGTTCAATATGAGTGGTTAACTATGAAGATTGAATGCATACTAATTTATAGATTCTATAAGCTATAACATTATGCCATATAATCAATCACCATGAAGACTACGTCACATATTAGAATGCATGACAGTCGATCTTACTTTCTATATTGTATTCTTCCATTTACCAGTGTAAAAAAAATCTGAACAAGATTATAGTCTATGCCATTCTGGATGTCAACTTAACCACTTGTGTTGTATGTAGGATCCATATTTAGTACTGGTAGGTCCTACCCGTGTCGTGGTCTATAATGGGTATGTGTACTTCGAGGCCATGCTGAAAGTGAAGGGAAGTACAGAATCTGAGGACACCGATCTAAGCCTTGTATTCAAGCGGACGTGGATTTTTAGAACACCTGCACCCTGGCTCTGGTATCCTGGCTGTCCAATATTGCTTTAAGATATGTGCAACACAACTAACTTTCTATATGAAATTTTCTCTTTTTTGTTTCTCTCGCATAAAACATGTCTTGAAGTTCAAATCTTTGCGGTGTGGCAAAGCTTTCTAACTAGATCATTTTTTGTATATTTATGTTCGACAAAAAATTCTTAAAGATTTATCCTAGATTCTAGACAGAAAGCTTTGCCACGTTGCAAAGGTTTGAACTTCAAAACATGTTTTATGTGAGAAACAAAAAAGAGAAATCTATTTGCACGAATCGCGATGCAGGGAATGGATGGCTAGATAGAGAGGGCCTGGGTGCAGGTGTTCTATTATATATTTTTGGTATTCGAGCGCTTCTTATGTTGTGAAAAGATCAATTTATGCGTAAGCTTTGGATAGTGCATGCTCTGATCCTGCGTGAGTAGCAGTCTCTACACCAGCAAGCATAGTACATTGGAGTTAACATGTGGCCTCGTGGTGTCTTCCGTTGAGGCCATCATCGCTGTGCAGATCGTCAAGGGGTCATGGCCAGATGGGTCCCGAGGCCAGCTTACTGCATGTATCGGCAGTGTGGGTGACATGAATGTCATGCTGCTCGACTCTGGAGAAGAGAAGGCGCTTGTTGTTGCTGACGATCGTCAATTGAGCTGTCGCGTCGTGTTGTGTCTGTTGAGAGGTTTGGGCAACTGATAGTCCGCGGCGTGGTGAGTCGAGGTGGTCGTGACCATGATGAGGTTCTGGCAGAGGGTAAGGCATCCTTTGCGCCTCTGGATGCAGGTCAAAGCCGTGGCATGCTTGATCTCGGTGGCATGTGTAAGCTGGAAATCACCGTCACCTGGTCGCGTATCCTGTGGTCTACCTCCAACCGGTTAATCAAGGGAGGCCTTTAGCAGGAGATTGACCATGGCTTGGCCTAATTCTGGGAGGAAGGAGTTGTTTCACTTAGGTTTCATCAGTGAGTGGTGGTGCCATACGAATTGTATATGCAAAAACAGCATGCTGAGTTGCTGACAGGCAGGCAGACAGATTTTGGGTTGGCTAGCTGGGAAGGGGAAGCTAGCTTGCATTCAATTTGATGCTGCTGTCTAAAGAAAAGGGAGTGACTTGCAGAAAATCACCACATTGAAACGCCGGGTTGTAGAAAACACTCTTCTATGAATTTGGGTCTAATCTTTTGAAGAAAGCATTGATCGGTCCCCTTGGGCATTTTAATTGCGATTATGACATGTGGGTGCCGCAATCGATGACGTGGCATAACGTTCACAATAGACGATGTTAGATTGGACTTTTAAAAAAAAACCTCCCTAAAAAACATATGTCCCTCCTCTACTCGATCCAATCGGGATCAGGCCCCCGCCGCCATTCCCGCAGGCCACCGCCGCCGAACTACACCGCTGCCGCGGCCTGGGTCAAGGTGCTAGCCGCCTCCTTGACGTGCAGTGGCGACTCTAGCCTCGCGCCTGCCATGACCACGACGTAGTCCCGGTCGAGATTGGCGGCCATGGCCGAGGCACACAAGTTGGCTGACGCCTGCTCCTGGAAGCATGGGGTGTGGGACTAGGGTCGGCTCTGGCTCCGAATCACTACACAGAACGGCCGTGACCTCCAGGCAGTGATGGCGGCAGCGCAACGACCTGCACACGGAGCCTCCGCGACCTCCCACCAGTGACGACAGCATCGAAACAAGGAACAGCGGTGGGGCGTAGCACGAGCGCGAGCAGCGCGCGGCCGCGGCACGCAGAACCGGAGCAGCCTGCGACATGCCGGCGCAAGCAGCGGCGGCAGCGGCGTGCGGAACCGGAGCAGGCAGCGGCATGTCGTCGCAAGCAACAACAGCAGTGCACAAGCAGAAGCAGTGGCGCGGCGGCGCGCACCACGGGTGCAGCCAAGCAGCAACCCTCGCTAGTGAGCTCCGCCGTCGTCGAGGCACCGACGTGGGCGGCAACGCTCAGCCGTGAGATGGCCGGCGAAAGAGTACATCCGAGCTTGGCATGTCAAGGGCCTGATTGCATTTTTGTTTTCTGGTCGAAGGGTGAAGGAAATATGCCCTAAAGACAATAATAAAGTTATTATTTATTTCATTATTTCATGATAAATATTTATTATTCTTGCTAGAATTGTATTAACCAAAAACATAATACATGTGTGAATACATAGACAAACAGAGTGTCACTAGTATGCCTCTACTTGACTAGCTCGTTAATCGAAGATGGTTGAGTTTCCTAGCCATGGACATGAGTTGTCATTTGATTAACGGGATCACATCATTAGGAGAATGATGTGATTGACTTAACCCATTCCGTTAGCTTAGCACTTGATCATTTAGTATGTTGCTATTGCTTTCTTCATGACTTATACATATTCCTATGACTATGAGATTATGCAACTCCTGTTTACCGGAGGAACACTTTGTGTGCTACCAAATGTCACAACATAACTGGGTGATTATAAAGGTACTCTACAGGTGTCTCCGAAGGTATTTGTTGGGTTGGCGTATTTCGAGATTAGGATTTGTCACTCTGATTGTCGGAGAGGTATCTCTGGGCCCACTCGTAATGCACATCACTATAAGCCTTGCAAGCATTGTAACTAATGAATTAGTTATAGGATGATGTGTTACGGAACGAGTAAAGAGACTTGCCAGTAACGAGATTGAACTAGGTATTGAGATACCGACGATCGAATCTCGGGCAAGTAACATACCGATGACAAAGGGAAACAACGTATGTTTTTATGCGGTTTGACCGAGAAAGATCTTCGTAGAATATGTGGGAGCCAATATGAGTATCCAGGTTCCGCTATTGGTTATTTGCCGGAGACGTGTCTCGGTCATGTCTACATAGTTCTCGAACCCGTAGGGTCCGCACGCTTAAAGTTTTGGTGACGATTGTATTATGAGTTTATGTGATTTGATGTACCGAAGGTAGTTCGGAGTCCCGGATGAAATTGGGGACATGACGAGGAGTCTCGAAATGGTTGAGACGTAAAGATCAATATATTGGACGACTATATTCGGACATCGGAAAGGTTCCGAGTGATTCGGGTATTTTTGGAGTACCGGGGAGTTACGGGAATTCACTGGGAGAAGTATTGGGCCTTATTGGGCCATACGGGAATAGAGGAGAGAGGCCAAAAGAAAGGAGGCGCGCGCCCCCCTCTGGTCCGAATTGGACAAGGGGTGCAGCCCCTTTTTCCTTCTCCCTCTCCCCTCTTTCCTTCTCTCCTACTCCGGAAAGGAAAGGGGAATCCTACTAGGACTTGGGAGTCCTAGTAGGACTCCCCACACTTGGCGCGCCCCTCTAGGGCCGGCTTCTCCCTCCCTCCTTTATATACGGGGGCAGGGGCACCTCTAGACACAGCAATTGATCTCTTGATCTCTTAGCTGTGTGCGGTGCCCCCCTCCACCATATTCCACCTCGATCATATCGTAGCGGTGCTTAGGCGAAGCCCTGCGTCGGTAGCGTCATCATCACCGTCACCACGCCGTCGTTCTGATGAAACTCTCCCGTGAAGCTCTGCTGGATCGGAGTTCGCGGGAGGTCATCGAGCTGAAACGTGTGCTGAACTCGGAGGTGCCGTACGTTCGGTACTTGGATCGGTCGGATCGTGAAGACGTACGACTACATCAATCGCGTTGTCATAACGCTTACACTTTCGGTGTACGAGGGTACGTGGACATACTCTCCCCTCTCGTTGCTATGCATCACCATGATCATGTGTGTGCGTAGGAAAATTTTGAAATTACTACGTTCCCCTACAGTGGCATCCGAGCCTGGTTTTATGCTAGATGTTATATGCACGAGTAGAACACAAGTGAGTTGTGGGCGATACAAGTCATACTGCTTACCAGCATGTCATATTTTGGTTCGGCGGTATTGTTGGATGAAGCGGCCCGGACTGACATTACGCGTACGCTTACGCGAGACTGGTTCTACCGACGTGCTTTGCACACACATGGCTGGCGGGTGTCAGTTTCTCCAACTTTAGTTGAACCGAGTGTGGCTACGCCCGGTCCTTGAGAAGGTTAAAACAACACTAACTTGACGAACTATCGTTGTGGTTTTGATGCGTAGGTAAGAACGGTTCTTGCTCAGCCCGTAGCAGCCACGTAAAACTTGCAACAACAAAGTAGATGACGTCTAACTTGTTTTTGTAGGGCATGTTGTGATGTGATATGGCCAAAACATGATGCTATATTTTATTGCATGTGATGATCATGTTTTGTAACCGAGTTATCGACAACTGGCAGGAGCCATATGGTTGTCGCTTTATTGTATGCAATGCAATCGCCCTGTAATGCTTTACTTTAGCACTAAACGGTAGCGATAGTCGTAGAAGCAATAGTTGGCGAGACGACAACGATGCTACGATGGAGATCAAGGTGTCGCGCCGGTGACGATGGTGATCATGACGGTGCTTCGGAGATGGAGATCACAAGCACAAGATGATGATGGCCATATCATATCACTTATATTGATTGCATGTGATGTTTATCCTTTATGCATCTTATTCTGCTTTGATTGACGGTAGCATTATAAGATGATCTCTCACTAAGGGCCTGTTCTGAACTCATCTGGCTTCACAAAACTTCTCAAAAACCAGCTTCTTATCATAGCTTCTACTCCACGTAGTGATCCCAGGTCCGTTCTACTGCATCGGCAGCTTCTCTAGCGCTGCAGCCCAACTGAGACACAGTGCCTGTTCGGGATAGATTGGGCTGGCTGGAGGCAGCCCAATAAGGCTAGCGAACACACATATTCGAGGAGGAAGTGGGTCAGCGAGGCAAGGGGTGTCGCTACGGTAGCGAAACATTCTATTTTCTCGAGGGGGAGAAGCGAACCGGTATCTTTAGCGGTGGCAAGCTCCTGTAAATTACGTGAACTCCAGCTTTTTCATTCTGTGGAGCTGGGCCGAGCTCGCTTCTGATTTTTGCACTATGGTCGGGCTTAGCTTCGAGAATCCAGCTTCTTGGAGCCCAAGTGTTCGGGTCAAAATCATCTGCGAAGTTTTTGAAGCGTGGAGTTGGAGGAGTTCAGAACATGCCCTAAATTTCAAGATAAAAGTGTTCTCCCTGAGTATACACCGTTGCAAACTTCGTCGTGCCGAGACACCACATGATGATCGGGTGTGATAAGCTCTACGTTCATCTACAATGGGTGCAAGCCAGTTTTGCACACGCAGAATACTCGAGTTAAACTTGACGAGCCTAGCATATGCAGATATGGCCTCGGAACACTGAGACCGAAAGGTCGAGCGTGAATCATATAGTATATATGATCAACATAGTGATGTTCACCATTGAAAACTACTCCATCTCACGTGATGATCGAACATGGTTTAGTTGATTTGGAGCACGTGATCACTTGGATGATCAGAGGGATGTCTATCTAAGTGGGAGTTCTTAAGTAATATGATTAATTGAACTTTAATTTATCATGAACTTAGTCCTGATAGTATTAGCATATCTATGTTGTAGATCAATAGCTCGCATTTAGCTCCCCTCTTTTTATTTTTTATATATTCCTAGAGAAAAATAAGTTGAAAGATGTTAGTAGCAAAGATGCGGACTAGCTCCTTGATCTGAGGATTATCCTCATTGCTGCACATAAGTATTATGTCCTTGATGCACCGCTAGGTGACAGAACTATTGCAGGAGCAGATGTAGACGTTTTGAACGTTTTGACAAAAGCTCGGTATGATAACTACTTGATAGTTTAGTGCACCATGCTTTACGGCTTAGAACCGGGACTTCAAAAATGTTTTGAACACCACAGAGCATATAAGATGTTCCAAGAGTTGAAATTGGTATTTCATACTCATGCTCGTGTCGAGAGGTATGAGACCTCTGACATTACTTTGCCTACAAAATGGAGGAGAATAGCTCAACCAGTAAGCATGTGCTCAGATTGTCTGAGTACTACAATCACTTGAATCAAGTGGGAGTTAATCTTCCAGATAAGATAGTGATTGACAGAGTTCTCTAGTCACTATTGATACGTCTCCATCGTATTTTCTTTTCCAAACACTTTTGCCCTTGCTTTGGACTCTAACTTGTATGATTTGAATGGAACTAACCCGGACTGACGCTGTTTTCAGCAGAATTACCATGGTGTTGTTTTATGTGCAAAAAACAAATATTCTCGGAATGACCTGAAACTCCACGGAACATCTTTGAAAAAATAATAAAAAATCCTCGCCAAAGATGAAGACCAGGGGGCCCACACCCTTCTCACGAGGGTGGGGGGCGCCCCCCTAGGGTGCGCCCCCTACCTCGTGGGCCCCCTGAAAACCCTCCGACGCCAACTCCAACTCTATATATTTGCTTTCGGAGAGAAAAGAACCAGAGAGAAGAAATCATCGCGTTTTACGATACGGAGCCGCCGCCAAGCCCTAAAACCTCTCGGGAGGGTTGATCTGGAGTCTGTTCGGGGCTCCGCAGAGGGGGATTCGTCGCCGTCATCATGATCAACTATCCTCCATCACCAATTTCATGATGCTCACCTCCGTGCATGAGTAATTGCATCATAGGCTTGCTGGACGGTGATGGGTTGGATGAGATTTATCATGTAATTGAGTTAGTTTTGTTAGGGTTTGATCCCTAGTATCCATTATGTTCTGATATTGATGTTGCTATGACTTTTCTATGCTTAATGCTTGTCACTAGGGCCCTAGTGCCATGATTTCAGATCTGAACCTATTATGTTTTCATGAATATATGTGAGTTCTTGATCCTATCTTGCAAGTCTATAGTCACCTACTATGTGTTATGATCCGGCAACCCCGAAGTGACAATAATCGGGACCACTCCCGGTGATGACCATAGTTTGAGGAGTTCATGTATTCACCATGTGCTAATGCTTTGTTCCGGTTCTCTATTAAAAGGAGGCCTTAATATCCCTTAGTTTCCAACAGGACCCCACTGCCACGGGAGGGTAGGACAAAAGATGTCATGCAAGTTCTTTTCCATAAGCACGTATGACTATATACGGAATACATGCCTACATTACATTGATGAATTGGAGCTAGTTCTGTGTCACCCTATGTTATGACTATTACATGATGAACCGCATCCGACATAATTATCCATCACTGATCCGGTGCCTATGAGTTTTCCATATACTGGTTTACGCTTATTTACTTTTCCGCTGCTACTGTTACAACCACTACGAAATACCAAAAACATTACTTTTGTTGTCTTTACTTTTGTTGCCGCTACCACCACTATCATATTACTTTGCTACTAAACACTTTGCTGCAGATACTAAGTTTCCATGTGTGGTTGAATTGACAACTCAGCTGCTAATACTTGAGAATATTCTTTGGCTCCCCTTGTGTCGAATCAATAAATTTGGGTTGAATACTCTACCCTCGAAAGCTGTTGCGATCCCCAATACTTGTGGGTTATCAAGACTAATTTCTGGCGCCGTTGCCGGGGAGCATATCTCTATTCTTTGAGTCACTTGGGATTTATATCTGCTTATCACTATGAAGAGCTTGAGAGATCCAAAAACTAAGATCTATCCCTCAACTACGAGGGGAGGTAAGGAACTGCCATCTAGCTCTGCACTTGATTCACCTTCTGTTATGAGTAAGTTAGCGACACCTACACCTGCTTCTGCTATTCGTTCTGATATGTCGCATGTTATTGATGATGCCACTTCTGCTATGCATGATACTTATGATGAAACTGCTTCTATGCCTGATACTACTGTGCCCCTTAGTGAATTTATTGATGAACAAATTGCTAGGGCTAGAGAAAAAGAAATTATTGAATCTGAATACGATGATGATAGTGATGATGAAAATATGCCTGTTATTCCTGAGGGCTATCTTTTTGATATGGAATCTTCTGCCGCTATTTTAGCTTGCAGAGATAGATATGAGCTTAAGAGGTTATTAATTAAATGGAACAAAGAATCACTTAGAGATAAAATGAGGCCCGACCCTGCTTTTGCTACTTCACCTATATGTGTTCCTGATAAGGATTATGAATTCTCTGTTGATCCTGATACAATTACTTTGGTTGAATCTGATCCGTTTTATGGCTATGAATCTGAAACTGTTGTGGCACATCTTACTAAGTTAAATGATATAGCTGCCCTGTTCACTAATGATGAGAGATCTCGTTACCTTTATATACTCAAAATATTTCCGTTCTCATTAAAGGGTGATGCTAAGATATGGTTTAATTCTCTTGATCCTGATTGTGTGCGTAGTCCCCAGGATATGATTTATTACTTCTCTGCTAAATATTTCCCTGCTCATAAGAAACAAGCTGCTTTGAGGGAAATATACAACTTCGTGCAAATTAAAGAAGAGAGTCTCCCACAAGCTTGGGGAAGGCTTCTCAAGTTACTTAATGCTTTGCCTGATCATCCTCTTAAGAAACCTGAAATACTTGATATCTTTTATAATGGACTAACCGATGCTTCCAGAGATTACCTGGATAGTTGTGCTGGTTGTCTTTTCAGGGAAAGAACACTGGATGAAGCTGAAATTCTATTGAATAATATGTTGACAAATGAAAATAATTGGGCACCTCCTGAGCCAGCTCCTGCTTCAATTACTGAGCCTATTCCTAAACCAACTCCGAAGAGGAGAGGTGTTCTATTTCTCAGTCCCGAAGATATGCAAGGGGCAAAGAAATCTATGAAAGAAAAAGGTATTAAAGCTGAAGATGTTAAGAATTTACCTCCTATTGAAGAAATACATGGTCTTAATTCACCGCCTGTTGAAGAAACTTATGATCTTAAATCTTTATTTACTGAAGAAGCTCCTGATCCCGATCTCCCGACACAGGTAGTAAAGGTAAATTCTCTCTATAGATATGATAAAGCTGAAGTCCCTCCTACTAAAATTGCTAGTCAGTGCTTGGATGAGTTTGATAACTTTATGTTTAAGCAAGACGACTTCAATGCTTATTTTGGTAGACAATTAAAATAAAATTCTTATATGATTAGACGCTTGGGTGATTATATGGCTAATATTAAAGGTGAACTTAAACTTGTTAGCAAACATGCTTCTATGGTTACCACTCAAGTAGAACAAGTACTTAAGGCTCAAAAAGAAGTGCTTGATGAAATGAATAGTAAGAAAAATGATTATGCTGTTAGAGTGGCTATTAGAACTGGTAGAATGACTCAGGAACCTTTGTATCCTGAAGGCCACCCTAAGAGAATCAAGCAAGATACTCTGAGAAATAATATTGATGTTCCTAGTTCTTCTAAAAAGAAGAAGAAGAAAAATGATAGAACTGTGCAAACTTCTAATGAACCTATTGCTGAACCACCTGATAATCCAAATGATATTTCTACGTCTAATGCTGAAACACAATCTGGTAATGAACATGAACCTAGTAAAAATATTAATGATGATGTTCATGATGATGCTCAACCTAGTAATGATAATGATGTAGAAATTGAACCTGCTGTTGATCTTGACAACACACAATCAAATAATCAACATTATGATAAAAGAGACTTTGTTGCTAGGAAACATGGTAAAGAAAGGGAACCTTGGGTTCAGGAACCCATGCCTTTTCCTCCAAAACCATCCAAGAAAAAGGATGATGAGGATTTTGAGCGCTTTGCTGAAATGATTAGACCTATCTTTTTGCGTATGAGATTAACTGATGTGCTCAAAACAAATCCTTATGCTAAATATATGAAGGACATCATTACTAATAAAAGGTACCAGAAGCTGAAATTTCCACCATGCTTGCTAATTATACTTTTAAGGGTGGAATACCAAAGAAACTTGGAGACCCCGGAGTACCTACTATACCTTGCTCCATTAAAAGAAATTATATTAAAACTGCTTTATGTGATCTTCGAACCGGTGTTAGTGTTATGCCTCTCTCTTTATATCGTAGACTTGACTTGAATAAGCTGACACCTACTGAAATATCTTTGCAAATGGCTGATAAATCAACTGCTATACCTGTCGGTACATGCCTATTGTAGTTGCAAACATTAATATTTTAACGGATTTTGTTATACTTGATATTCCCGAGGATGATAGTATGTCTATTATTCTTGGAAGACCTTTTCTTAATACTGCAGGGGCTGTTATTGATTGCAATAAAGGCAATGTCACTTTTCATGTTAATGGTAATGAGCATACGGTATACTTTTCGAGGAAACAACCTCAAGTTTATAGTATCAATTCTATTGGAAAAATTCCATTGATTATATTTGGAGGTTTTGAATTTCCTCTTCCTACTGTCAAGAAGAAATATGATATACTTATTATTGGGGATGTGCATATCCCCGTTGAGGTAACTTAGTGTTATTCGAAATTTCTCCGGTTTCATGATTATCAGAATGAGTTTGTTAACAAGACTTGATCAACCTTGTTAGTGGATTCTTTTTGATGAGCATAAGATGGATGAAACTAGAAGCACAAACTTCTGTACCCCACTTTTACTTTCTGTTATTTATATTAAATAAAGTAAAAATAGTATTTTCTGTCTGTTTCCTGACTTATCCGTGCAATATAAAAATATCCCAAAAATAAGTCCTCAGAATGACATGCCAATTTAATATGATTTTTTCGGGAATATTTGAGGATTTACTGTGCAAAAATTACCGTGGGAGGAGCTGCCACCTGGCCACGAGGGTGGTGGGCGCGCCCCCTGCCTCGTGGGCCCACGGTGTCCCTCCTCCACTTATCCCAGCACCCATCTTCTTCCTCTATCTCACACAAACCCGAAAAACCAACTCAAGCACGAGTTCCAGCCACTTTTGCTGTGATTTTCGATCTCCTTGCTCAAAGCACCTCTCGCAAAACTGCTTGGGGAGATTGTTCCTTGGTATGTGACTCCTCCATTGGTCCAATTAGTTTTTGTTCTAGTGCTTTATTCTTTGCAAATTTGTGCTGCATAGGTGACCATGTTCTTGAGCTTGCATGTCAAATTTATATGGTTCTAAGTAGTTCTAATGCTTGATATAGGCTCTAGGCACTTGTAGGAGTAGTTGCTATCAATATTATTGAGTTTGCTTTACTTTTATTTTGAATTTACGAAAAATTTTAGAATTTTTTAGAGAAAAACAATATGCCTAGGAAGATGTTCCAAGGTGGTTCCTCTAAGAAGCAAGGACCCAGGATTGCTATGCGCGATGCTGACGAGGATCCACCAAGAGACGCTCCAGTACGGCCTTGCGAATGGCCGTCAGAAAATTTTATGGACCGTGCGGGAATTAAAGAAGAATTCAAAGCATATTTGCGCAATGCCGGTCTTGAGGATTTTGAGGCTAACAAATGCCTCCAGTATCATGATTTCACAAGTTCATTTGTGAGGAGGTTTGAGTATTCATCTTCGCGTAATTCTCTTTCAGTCATGTTTGATCTCTATGACAGATCTTATACCATGGACTTAGAGGATTTCACTCTTGCATGCAAACTTCCATCATGGGGTAGTGTTAGGGATCCCCCTAAATCTGAATTTAGAAACTTTCTTGCTAGTATAACTGTGGGGGAATCTAGAGATATAACGCAGGCTACCATAGGGAGCATTCACTTTCCTGCTATATATTATTTTGCTCTTCATAGGTAGATGCATAAATGCTAGGGATGAAGCATGTCACATGTGTGTCCCTGATCTTAGCATTCTTAGGAGTGCTGTGTTAGGAGACCAATCTTATCATATGGGAGCCATTGTAGCTCGTAGGTTGCATCATAATAGACATAATGGAGATTTCTTTGGAGGAATTTTTGCAACCCGCTTAGTTCATTTTCTTGAAATAGACATTCATGAGGGTGATATGGAGTTGCCTCCTGCATATTTAGATTACGACTCTATGGCTTCGCACCAGTTTGTCGAGAGGCCTGAATCACCTCTCTTATATCGTTTAATTTTTGATAAACGACGTGTTTTCCATATTACTCTCCCTGCTCCTGCCTTCTTTGATTCACAGACAAAAGGAAGATATGTTATTACCAGAGAGGAGGCAGAAGAGTACGAGACGAGAGCGGAGGCAGCTCGACTCCACGCTGCAGCTCAGCAGGCGATAACCGCTGCACATCAGTATGATCCCAACTATTCTTTCTCATCACAGTACGACCCCAACAACTATTATTATGGATATCCGCCAGGCCAGTCGTGGCCATAAACCAACTTAGGCCAAAAGCCTAAGCTTGGGGGAGTACGTATTTCTCACCGACATTACATTTATGCTCACACACACTCACTGCTAGATGTTGGTGCTCATACTTTTTCACTGTAATATCCATGCTAGTTTATTTTCTTTTTCCTACTTTCTTCTTATGTGATTGTTAAACCTTAAGAAAAACCAAAAAAATTAGTAGTAGTTTATTTTTCTGCTGTAGTAGTAATAATTAAAAAGAAAACCCAAAAATATTTCCCGTTCTTCTTTTGCTTGTTGGGAGCTTTCCCGTGTAAATAATTTTATTTCTTTTCTTTTCTTTGGGGGTCAGTAGGAGAAGGCCATAATTAAATTGTTGAAGTGGCTCTTATATGCATTATTGTTGATTTAACCAAGAGCCCGTATTGCCTTGTCTTCTCTTGTTTATTGAATGCTCGTAGATTCCAGCTTAGTCCAATGCACGTTCACTCTTATTATTATTCACACTGTTCGGTCGTGCAAGTGAAAGGCAATTATGATGATATATGATGGACTGACTGAGATGAGAAAAGCTGGTATGAACTCGACCTCTTTTGTTTTTGTAAATATGATAAGTCCCTCGTTCTTGATTCAGCTTATTATGAATAAACATGTTTGCAATGACAATTAGAGGTCATAGTTGCTTGTGCCATGCTTGATTAGCTATGAGTTATAATGGTTTACCTTGTGTGCCAACATGCTATTGAGATGATTATGATGTGGTATGATGGGGTGGTATCCTCCTTTGAATGATTTAAGTGACTTGACTTGGCACATGTTCACGCATGTATTTGAAACAAAATCAATATAGCCTTCACGATATTTATGTTCATGGTGGATTATATCCTACTCATGCTTGCATCCAATGTTTATTAATTTTAATGCATGTACATGGCTGTTGTCGCTCTCTAGTTGGTCGCTTCCCAGTCTTTTGCTAGCCTTCACCTGTACTGAGCGGTCATATTGCTTGTGCATCCAATCCCTTAAACCCCAAAGTTATTCTAGATGAGTCCACCATACCTTCCTATATGCGGTATCTACCTGCCGTTCCAAGTAAATTTGTATGTGCCAAACTCTAAACCTTCAAATAAACATTCTGTTTTGTATGCTCGAATAGCTCATGTATCAACAAAGGCTGTCCTTATCTTCCGTGTTAGGCGGGTTATTCTCAAGAGGGGTGGACTCCGCTCCTCACTCACGAGAAAATGGCTGGTCACCGGGATGCCCAGTCCCATACTTTATGCAAACTAAATCAAAATTAATTGCAAACAAAACTCCCCCTGGGACCTGATGTATGTTGGAGGCACTCATTGTTTCGAGCAAGCCATGGATTGATGCTTGTTGGTGGATGGGGAGTATAAACTTTACCATTCTGTTTGGAAACCGCCTATAATGTGTTTAGCATGGAAGATATCGCCATCTCTTAGTTGTTACGTTGACAATGAAAGTATACCGCTCAAAATATAATTTATCTCTATTGCAAAACCGAGCTCTGGCACCTCTACAAATCCCTGCTTCCCTCTGCGAAGGGCCTATCCATTTACTTTTATGTTGAGTCATCATCCTCTTATTAAAAAGTACTAGCTGGAGAGCGCAGCTGTCATTTGCATTCATCACTATTAATTTATATTGGGTGTGACTATGATTGGATCTCTTTTACCATGAATTACAATGTCTAGTCAGTCCTTGATCTTTAAAGGTGCTCTGCATTTATGTTTTGCGGTCTCAGAAAGGGCTAGCGAGATACCATCTTGTTATATCATATTATGATTGTTTTGAGAAAGTGTTGTCATCCGAGATTTATTATTATGGCTTGCTAGTTGATTATGCTATTGATGTGAGTAATTATGAGACCTGAGAATTATTGCAAATGTGGTTAGTTACGATCTATGCTGAAAACTTGAATGCTGGCTTGACATAGTTACAACAACAAGAGCAAACAGAGTTTGTAAAAGTTTTTCTTTCTTTCTTTTAGTTTGTCAACTGAATTTCTTGAGGACAAGCAAAGGTTTAAGCTTGGGTGAGGGAGTCCTGGATTAGGGGGTGTTCGGATAGCCGGACTATACCTTCAGCCGGACTCCTGGACTATGAAGATATAAGATTGAAGACTTCGTCCCGTGTCCAGATGAGACTTTCCTTGGCGTGGAAGGCAAGCTTGGCGATGTGATATTCAAGATCTCCTACCATTATAACCGACTCTGTGTAACCCTAACCCTATCCGGTGTCTATATAAACCGGAGGGTTGTAGCCCGTAGAGGATCAACTCCATACACAATCATACCATAGGCTAGCTTCTAGGGTTTAACCTCCTTGATCTCGTGGTAGATCTACTCTTGTACTACCCATACCTTCAATATTAATCAAGCAGGAGTAGGGTTTTACCTCCATCGAGAGGGCCCGAACCTGGGTAAAACAAAGTGTCCCCTGTCTCCTGTTATCATCCGATCTAGACGCACAGTTCGGGACCCCCTACCCGAGATCCGCCGGTTTTGACACCGACATTGGTGCTTTCATTGAGAGCTCCGCTGTGTGATCGACAAAAGGATCGATGGCTCGCCGGCAGATCAACTGCGATTTCGGCGTCTCCGTCACCAGTTCGACTGGTCATCTTGGTTCGACCAAGAATTGCGCCCCGTGTTCGGATCACCATGTCCGGACGAGGGCCTTCATCAAACATCAACTCCGATCTCTATCAAGATCACGGAGGAATCATCTATGGAGCTCGGGGGCTCAACGTCAACATTGCCCTCAAGCGACCGTGCTGTTTTTCTGGACAGCGAACTCGTATCTACCACCACCACCTCCTTGAGTATCGCTTTGACGATCGCTTTGGTGGAATTGTGCGGAATTGATTCTACAACAACCCTGGAAAATTTCGTCGAGTTCCAATGGAGGAATCTCTGGCAATCCACGATATACCGGAGCCCTGTCAAATCTGGACGGGAATTTGGATGAGTTTAGGGCGTGGTGTCCAGCTTCTAGCTCGGACGTCCTTTGGAAGATCCAACCGTTGATCGGCTGTGGAATTACTATATCTACCACCTCTCAAAATTTTGGCTCGATCCGACCGTCCAAACTCCGGGAACCTTCCGATTAGTGCATCACTTTTCGGATCTGTTTTCTGTGCGAAAACGAATCCGACCCGAGTTCATCTTTTTTATGAACAGGATTTCAGACATCCCTTTTGAAGGAAGTTTTGTATGGGGTATTGTGTTTTGTTCCCGAACACAGCCCACTAACTTTAAGATCTTTGAACATGATCTTCAACATCATGCTGGTGTCAAACCAGTCCGGCAATATTACTCCACGGCTGCCGACCTGCGCTAGACACGTCGTCACTTTAGCCGAGCTCAACTTCTTCGGATCATCATCTCGGCAAGCCGAACAAGAGTCCGGCATCGCAAAGGATAAATCATCATCAACATCGCCGCCCCACGGATTACACGGAGCGGGCATACCGGCATCGCCGCACGGTCGCTTCATCAAGCCGGCATCAACCACGTCACAACCTGCATCGACAGGGCCGCACTATTGCTTCTTCAAGCTGGTGTCCGTCACGCCGACCTGCTTCGACTCATCGGCTGACGTCGAGGCTTCAACATATCGGCTGGACCGGGGGCTTCGCCATCTCTTCATCAACCTACTCCGGACACTTCGACGTCACTAGCCGACCAGCTCCATCACGTTAGCTGGGCCGAGGGCTTTGCCTCGGTGAGTCAACCTTTACCAGCATTGCCATGCCGTCGTTTTATCACCCATCAGGCAATGGGTGTGCGGAGCGAGTCCCAATTTTGGGAATCACCTTCCTTCGGATTGCTACAACAAATAAACCGGGTGCTATTAATCCCAGTATTTTTTGCTTGTTTGGGTTCATTTTTCCCAAGGAATTATTACTCTGGTGTGTCCATGATATGTACACAGGTCTATCAAATAGTGACCGCATTAACGACGGTCGCGTGGTGGTTCGATCAGTTTCCGTACATAGTCCGGCGAACGCTGCATCCGGAGCTCGGACCGACCTGTGAATTCAGGCTTTGCCACGCCTTTACTACATCACGCCGACGCCCTGCATCGACATTGACTTCGGCGCCAGGCCATATTTCTTCTATTCCTCACTTTGCATAAATTATTTATTATGCAACACATTTTTTTTAATTATCATTATTACTATTATCTCCGGTTTGCACTATTTTTTGTGCACAGGAAAATGATCCGGGGACTTCGGCGTCACTCTGCCGGTCTGCATTGACCGTGCTATGTCACCACTTCGGTGTGTCGAGCTCTCCGCTCCGCCACCTCAGGACCAGCTTGGGGGATGGAACCTTGCCCCGCATCAAGCTCGGACCGCGTCATCAATACCGAACACATTAACCAGCTAAGTCGCTTTCATGCTCAAAGCTTTAATTTCTAACTTGTGTTCGGTTCGACCAAGCATTATACTTTTTTGGAAAAAAGTTGCTTGTAAAAAATTTTCCTTGTCCAAACTTTGTTTGTGACACACAAATTCAAGGACCCAATTCACTTGGGGGCTTCCTTCATGAAGCTTTTCCACTTGCATATGATTATACTTGTACGGCTTCGTTCCTTGTTCGTGTACTATGCCACAATATGCACCACATTGACTTAAGCGATTTGCAAGCTGGGTTGCCTCGCTCCTGTGTTTACCCCTACGTTCCCGATTGTTCGGCTAGGGAGTAAAGGGAGCACCTCTGCGATTGTCACGATCGGGTCGCCCGAGCCAGACCTCAGACTGGGTGAAGCCGAAAGCTAGCGCTCTTATAGTTATTCAATGATGGTCGGCACACAACGGAACTCATGAGTACAAAAAATCTATTGCACAAGTCTCATAATAACAATGAGCACCGAAGAAAGGTATCGGTGGGGGTACTATTTTCTTTGAAGATGCTTCTTACACTTCACGGTAATATAGCATAAGTTCCCTGAGTGCGCTTTGTCTGTTACAGCCTTATGGCCTGATTGCCTGGTTATTGGAAACACCATTGATATTCTCGACCGATGGAGCACATAACACTTTTCGGTCCTTTACCAAAGAGGGAGAAGCTGACGGTCGGTTAAGCCACGTTTAAAGTTCGGTTGAACATAGGTATGATATAAGTACTTCGGTACATGCAATCATTCTTCTACCCAAGTCACTTGGGGGCTCTTAAGTTTATTTGAGCCGTTTTATAAAAAGTGTTCTTCTTCTTAGTCGTTGCAAAGTTTTATTATTATTATTTATCACTCCTTTTTTCGACACGAGTGTGCGGTCACTAGCCGGGGAGCCTAATTTCTCTCTCAAAGACGCTAGAGTTTAGTTTGCTAAACTGGCCTGATGAGAAGTACTCCACCCTCGGGATAGGAGGTTGAAGCCGTAGACTAACCCGCTCGAAGTCTTGAGATAGGATGTATCATGTTAAAGCACGACAGAAGCACTTCCTTTTTCTAAGACCAACTTTCAGATTGGCACCGAACACTTGATATTGTTCGGACGTCATGTTTTTACTGACGTTTCTTGGTTTTCCAAGCTTTTTGGCACTTTTAAACTATTTGTGCTTTTCCAGAATTAGTCTCACAGTTCAACGCCGGACACCTTTAGGGATTCGGCAAAAACATTATCGGATATTGCTATATATGCATCGGTTTCGAATTGTGTCTTCGGTCAATAGTTGGGTTGCCCGGCTCCTGCGCTTGCCTCCTACGTTCCGCTTTGTTCGGCTAGGTGTGCAAAGGGAGAACCACTGCGATTGTGCTTCCATCTCGCATGGTCAAGCACCTCAGTGGAGAAAGCCGAAAACTGACTGTCACAATAAGCGTAAACTAGTCAGCGATCCGATGACTATGACGGGCCATTCATAACATTGGCCGAAGTGTTTACGGCTTGACCTCGACTGTCGCCGAACACTAGCGGGGGCTATTAACTGACCTCCCAAACTAAATCCTCGATATTTTGCTCTTACATTCGAGCTGAGGTTTCATGATCATGCTTAGCATGACAACCCAAAGAAAGGAACCGATAGCGGGACTATTTTCTTTGGAATACATTTCTTCTGTTAAACAGCAATATAACATATCTCTCTGCGTACCTTTGTTTATAAAACCGTGTGGCCAGATTGCCTTGTTTCTCATAAATCTTTGCCCTCATAAAGGCTTTATAAAGTAGGACAAACACTCCTCGGCTACTGGCCAAGGAGGTGGAAGCCGATGGTCGGTCAACAAAGTTTTGTACAATGCGGATTCGAGCATTAATGACGTAAAGTACTTGGATACATAGAGTCATTACACATAATTTGTGATTTTACTATGGATATTGATCCTTAATTCGGCCACCCGTGCCCGCATTAAGGCTCGGGGGCTACTGGGCTTCAGGCTTATTATTTACAAATATTAAAGGGGCACATCGATCCCCTAATCTGGTGTTGCCACACGACCAGTGTCTCGGGGGCTACTGCATTGCTTGTCCAATGCAGAAAATTTTATGTGCAATATAGTTTCCGAGGAGATTTTGATCCTCAGGTTGGTCGGCCGCACCCAATCTGAGTCTTGAGGACTGAGCACGCCACTTTTGTGTCCCAAAGTATTCTGCCGAGCTAGGAATTGATCCTTAGGCCGATTTTGCAAATCAACCTGAGTCTCAGCGGCTACTGGGATCAGCGGTCTTATGTCATCCTTCATGTGCATCTCGGGTTTTAGACCGATACACACCTTGAGGGCTACTGACTATATATCTCGGCAGAGAATAAATTGCACCAATAAAAAATATTCACAAAAATCGTCCCACATTCGGGGTGGTGCACCACCTCAGATGCAGTCCGGCATAAAGCTCGGGCGCTAGTGGCTGGCTCCATAGAGGGCATTTCCGGCATTAAGCTCGGCTAAACTCCTTCAAAACTTCTTTGAACCAAGGTGATTTACGACACCTCGTATACAGTCCGGCGTTGGAGCTCGGATACATAGTCCGGCGTTGGAGCTCGGATACATTCCGGCGTTAGAGCTGGGAAGTGCGGACTTGGGCGTTGGAGCTCGAGTGCGCGGAAAATGGATAGGCAAAGGAGGAAGAAGGCGTAGGTGAAAGGGTGGATTCTTATCCCCTTATATGGGCGGACGCAACTATGTGTCCCCACCAGCCTGGTAAAACTCGCTTATCTCCAAGTGCCGTAATCAATGGCGCGGTTGGGTTACCCACATCCGTATTAATGAGAATCCTGTAAAAAGGGTACACGATCTCTGCTTTGACAAGACGTGCTAAGGAAACCACCTCGCAAAACATGCTGAGGTGGAAAAGTAAAAACGATTTGAGTAAAGGACTTGGCTGTGGTGTGATGGCGCACTGCAGAATACGTCAGTAGATTTGATTTGTGTTAATATTATTTTCTCTATAGCAATATGTGGAAACTTATTTTACAGAGCCGGACACTACTCTTGGTGATTACAATCTTCTATGAAGGACTTGGAGGAGGAACCCGCCTTGCAATGCCGAAGACAATTTGCGCGCCGGACTCGTCGTCATTGAAGCCTGGTTCAGGGGCTACTGAGGGAGTCCTGGATTAGGGGGTGTTCGGATAGCCGGACTATACCTTCAGCCGGACTCCTGGACTATGAAGATATAAGATTGAAGACTTCGTCCCGTGTCCGGATGGGACTTTCCTTGGCGTGGAAGGCAAGCTTGGCGATGTGATATTCAAGATCTCCTACCATTGTAACCGACTCTGTGTAACCCTAACCCTATCCAGTGTCTATATAAACCGGAGGGTTGTAGCCCGTAGAGGATCAACTCCATACACAATCATACCATAGGCTAGCTTCTAGGGTTTAGCCTCCTTGATCTCGTGGTAGATCTACTCTTGTACTACCCATACCTTCAATATTAATCAAGCAGGAGTAGGGTTTTACCTCCATCGAGAGGGCCCGAACCTGGGTAAAACAAAGTGTCCCCTGTCTCCTGTTACCATCCGACCTAGACGCACAGTTTGGGACCCCATACCCAAGATCCGCCGATTTTGACACTGACATTGGGGGAGTTGATACATCTCCATCGTATCTACTTTTCCAAACACTTTTGCCCTTGTTTTGGACTCTAACTTGTATGATTTGAATGGAACTAACCCGAACTGACGCTGTTTTCAGCAGAATTACCATGGTGTTGTTTTATGTGCAGAAAAAATATATTCTCGGAATGACCTGAAACTCCACGGAACATCTTAGAAAAAATAATAAAAAATCCTCGCCAAAGATGAAGACCAGGGGGCCCACACCCTTCTCACGAGGGTGGGGGGCGCGCCCCCTACCTCGTGGGCCCCCTGAAAACCCTCCGACGCCAACTCCAACTCTATATATTTGCTTTCGGAGAGAAAAAATCAGAAAGAAGAAATCATCGCGTTTTATGATACGGAGCCGCCGCCAAGCCCTAAAACCTCTCGGGAGGGCTGATGTGGAGTCCGTTCGGGGCTCCGGAGAGGGGGATTCGTCGCCGTCATCATCATCAACCATCCTCCATCACCAATTTCATGATGCTCACCACCGTGCGTGAGTAATTGCATCGTAGGCTTGCTGGACGGTGATGGGTTGGATGAGATTTATCATGTAATCGAGTTAGTTTTGTTAGGGTTTGATCCCTAGTATCCATTATGTTCTGAGATTGATGTTGCTATGACTTTGGTATGCTTAATGCTTGTCACTAGGGCCCGAGTGCCATGATTTCAGATCTGCACCTATTATGTTTTCATGAATATATGTGAGTTCTTGATCCTATCTTGCAAGTCTATAGTCACCTACTATGTGTTATGATCTGGCAACCCCGAAGTGACAATAATCGGGACCACTCCCGGTGATGACCATAGTTTGAGGAGTTCATTATTCACTATGTGCTAATGCTTTGTTCCGGTTCTCTATTAAAAGGAGGCCTTAATATCCCTTAGTTTCCAAAAGGATCCCGCTGCCACGGGATGGTAGGACAAAAGATGTCATGCAAGTTCTTTTCCATAAGCACGTATGACTATATACGGAATACATGCCTACATTACATTGATGAATTGGAGCTAGTTCTGTGTCACCCTATGTTATGACTGTTACATGAAGAACCACATCCGACATAATTATCCATCACTGATCCGGTGCCTACAAGTTTTCCATATACTGGTTTACGCTTATTTACTTTCCCGCTGCTACTGTTACAATCACTACAAAATACCAAAAACATTATTTTTACTGTCTTTACTTTTGTTGCCGCTACCACCACTATCATATTACTTTGATACTAAACACTTTGCTGTAGATACTAAGTTTCCAGGTGTGGTTGAATTGACAACTCAACTGCTAATACTTGTGAATATTCTTTGGCTCCCCTTGTGTCGAATCAATAAATTTTGGTTGAATACTCTACCCTCGAAAGATGTTGCGATCCCCTATACTTGTGGGTTATCAACTATCACCAAGTTTCTAGAATTTCGTGATGAACTGTAATATGCAAGGGATAAACGAAAACGATTCCCAAGCTCTTCGTGATGCTGGAATCGATGAAGATATAAATCAAGAAAAGCATCAAGTGTTGATGGTTAACAAGACCACTAGTTTCAAGAAAAGGGCAAAGGGAAGAAGGGGAACTTCAAGAAGAATGGCAAGCAAGTTGCTGCTCAAGTGAAGAAGCCCAAGTCTGGACCTAAGCCCGAGACTAAGTTCTTCTACTGCAAAGGGACTAGTCACTGGAAGCGGAACTGCCCCAAGTATTTGGCGGATAAGAAGGATGGCAAAGTGAACAAAGGTATATTTGATAGACATGTTATTGATGAGTACTTTACTAGTGTTTATAGTAACCCCACGGTATTTGATACTAGTTCAGTTGCTAAGAGTAGTAACTCGAAACGGGAGTTTTAGAATGAACAGAAACTAGTTAAGGGTGAAGTGACGATGTGTGTTGGAAGCAGTTCCAAGATTGATATGATCATCATCGCACACTCCCTATACTTTCAGGATTAGTGTTGAACCTAAATAAATGTTATTTGGTGTTTGCGTTGGGCATGAATATGATTTGATCATGTTTATTGCAATACGGTTATTCATTTAAGTTAGAGAACAATTGTTGTTCTGTTTACACGAATAAAACCTTCTATGGTCATACACACCAACAAAAATGGTTTGTTGGATCTCGATCATAGTAATACACATATTCATAATATTGAAGCCAAAAGATGCAAAGTTAATAATGATAGTGCAACTTATTTGTGGCACTGCCGTTTAGGTCATATTGGTGTAAAGCGCACGAAGAAACTCCATGATGATGGGATTTTGGAATCACTTGATTATGAAACACTTGATGCTTGCGAACCATGCCTTATGGGAAAGATGACTAAAACTCCGTTCTCCGGAACAATGGAGCAAGCAACTGACTTTTTGGAAATAATACATACTGATGTATGCGATTCGATGAGTGTTGAGGCTCGCGGCGAGTATCATTATTTTTGACCTTCACAGATGATTTGAGAAAATATGAGTATATCTACTTGATGAAACATAAGTCTGAAACATTTGAAAAGTTCATATAATTTCAGAGTGAAGTGGAAAATCATCGTAACAAGAAAATAAAGTTTCTACGATTTGATCGTGGAGGGGAATATTTGAGTTACGACTTTGGTCTTCATTTGAAACAAAGCGAAATAGTTTCGCAACTAATGCCACCTGGAACACCACAGCATAATGGTGTGTCCGAACATCGTAACCGTACTTTATTAGATATGGTGCAATCTATGATGTCTCTTACCAATTTACCACTATCGTTTGGGGTTATGCATTAGACAGCTGCATTCACGTTAAATAGGGCACCATCTAAATCCGTTGAGACGACACTATATGAACTATGGTTTGGCAAGAAACCAAAGTTGTCGTTTCTTAAAGTTTGGAGTTGCAATGCTTATGTGAAAAGGTTTCAACCTGATAAGCTCGAACCCAAATCGGAGAAATGCGTCTTCATAGGATACCCAAAGGAGACTGTTGGGTACACATTCTAATCACAGATCCCGAGGCAAAATATTCGTTGCTAAGAATGGATTCTTTCTAGAGAAGGAGTTTCTCTTGAAAGAAGTGAGTGGGAGGAAAGTAGAACTTGATAAGGTAACTGTACCTGCTCCCTTATTTGAAAGTAGTTCATCATAGAAATCTGTTCCTGTGACTACTACACCAATTAGTGAGGAAGCTAATGATGATGATCATGTAACTTCGGATCAAGTTAGTACCGAACCTCGTAGGTAAACTAGAGTGAGATCCACACCAGAGTGGTATGGTAATCCTGTTCTGGAGGTCATGTTACTTGACCATGACGAACCTACGAACTATGAGGAAGCGATGATGAGCTCAGATTCCGTGAAATGGCTTGAGGCCATGAAATCTGAGATGAGATCCATGTATGAGAACAAAGTGTGGACTTTGGTTGACTTGCCTGATGATCGGCAAGCCATAGAAAATAAATGGATCTTCAAGAGGAAGACAGGCGCTGATAGTAGTGTTACTATCTACAAAGCTAGACTTGTCGAAAAAGGTTTTTTGACAAAGTTCAAGGTGTTGACTACGATGAGATTTTCTCACTCGTAGCGATGCTTAAGTCTGTCTGAATCATGTTAGCAAATTGCCATATTTTATGAAATCTGGCAAATGGATGTCAAAACTACATTCCTTAATGGATTTCTTAAAGAAGAGTTGTATATGATGCAACCAGAAGGTTTTGTCAGTCCTAAAGGTGCTGACAAAATGTGCAAGCTCCAGCGATCCATCTATGGACTGGTGCAAACATCTCGGAGTTGGAATATACACTTTGATAAGTTGATCAAAGCATATATAGTTTTATACAGACTTGCAGTGAAGCCTGTATTTACAAGAAAGTGAGTGGGAGTACTACATCATTTCTGATAATATATGTGAATGACATATTGTTGATCGGAAATAATGTAGAATTATTCTGCAAAGCATAAAGGAGTGTTTGAAAGGAGTTTTTCAAAGAAAGACCTCGGTGAAGCTGCTTACATATTGAGCATCAAGATCTATAGAGATAGATCAAGACGCTTGATAAGTTTTTTCAATGAATACATACCTTGACAAGATTTTGAAGTAGTTCAAAATGGAACAGGCAAAGAAAGAGTTCTTGCCTGTGTTACAAGGTGTGAAATTGAGTAAGACTCAAAGCCCGACCACGGCAGAAGATAGAAAGAGAATGAAAGTCATTCCCTATGCCTCAGCCGTAGGTTCTATAAAGTATGCCATGTTGCGTACCAGATCTATTGTATACCCTACACTGATTTTGGCAAGGGAGTACAATAGTGATCTAGGAGTAGATCACTGGACAGTGGTCAAAATCATCCTTAGTGGAATAAGTTTATGTTTCTCGATTATGGAGGTGACAAAAGGTTCGTCGTAAAGAGTTACGTCGATGCAAGCTTTGACACCGATCTAGATGACTCTAAGTCTTGATCTAGATACATATTGAAAGTGGGAGCAATTAGCTAGAGTAGCTCCGTGCAGAGCATTGTTGACATAGAAATTTGCAAAATACATACGGATCTGAATATGGCAGACCCATTGACTAAACTTCTCTCACAAGAAAAACATGATCACACCTTAGTACTCTTTGGGTGTTAATCACATAGCGATGTGAACTAGATTATTGACTCCAGTAAACCCTTTGTGTGTTGGTCACATGATGATGTGAACTATGAGTGTTAATCACATGGTGACATGAACTATTGATGTTAAATCGCATGGTGATGTGATCTAGATTATTGTATCTAGTGCAAGTGGGAGACTGAAGGAAATATGCCCTAGAGGCAATAATAAAGTTATTATTTATTTCCTTATTTCATGATAAATGTTTATTATTCATGCTAGAATTGTATTAAACGGAAACATAATACATGTGTGAATACATAGACAAACAGAGTGTCACTAGTATGCCTCTAGTTGACTAGCTCGTTAATCGAAGATGGTTGAGTTTCCTAGCCATGGACATGAGTTGTCATTTGATTAACGGGATCACATCATTAGGAGAATGATGTGATTTACTTGACCCATTCCGTTAGCTTAGCACTTGATCGTTTAGTATGTTGCTATTGCTTTCTTCATGACTTATACATGTTCCTATGACTGAGATTATGCAAATCCCGTTTACCAGAGGAACACTTTGTGTGCTACCAAATGTCACAACGTAACCAGTGTAGCAAAAGTATGAAAGTGCGTTATATCGACTAGACGGGGGGTGAATAGGCGATTTTTATGAAAGTCTTCAAAACATGAGAGTTATGAAGACAAACAGTGAAGATTATGCCTATTACTATGCAGCGGAAGTTAGATTACACTAGTCCAGCCATGGTCATGTATTCAATAGAGTGAAAGCGCAGTGACAAACAGCTTCAGTGTAATAAGGATCAGGTAGGAAGAAGTTATGAAGCCAAACAGATCATACATTCATGTTGTGAAGACAAAAGATAAAGCAAGCATGCAATGGCTTCACAATGAATAACTGTAAGCAAAAGGAAGTGAAGATGAAACCAGTGACACGTTGAAGACAATGATTTGTTGGACCAGTTCCAGTTGCTGTGACAACTGTACGTCTGGTTGGAGCGGCTAGGTATTTAAACCAAAGGACACACAGTCCCGGACACCCAGTCAAGGACACTTAGTCCAAGACACCCAGTCCTCACCGTTTTCTCCTTGAGCTAAGGTCACACAGACCTCGCCCAATCACTCTGGTAAGTCTTCAAGGTAGACTCCCAAACCTTCACAGACTTCGTTCACTGGCAATCCACAATTTCTCTTGGATGCTCTGAACGCGACGCCTAACCGTCTGGAGGATGCACAGTCCTCAAGTGTAATAAGTCTTCAAATCACACAGACACGAAGACTTAAGTGATGCCCAATTTTCTCTGGCTCTGGGTGGTTAGGGCTTTTCTTCCTCACTGGGAATTTTTCTTTCAAAGGCTTCGAGGTGGGTTGCTCTCAAACGACAAAAGCCGTGCACTGAAATTCTGAGCAGCCAACCATTTAAGTTGTGGGGGTGGACTATTTATAGCCACTTGGCAACCCGACCTGATCTGTCCGAAATGACCCTGGGTCACTAAGGAACTGACACGTGTACCAACGGTCGGATTTCGAACTCACACGGCAACTTTACTTGGGCTACAAGTAAAGCTGACTTGTCTGACTCTGGACAAGATTTTCTCTCATAGGCTTCGCTCGAAGACATAGGATTTGAATTAGGCATCACTTTAGTCATTCTGACTGGTTCTCTTCGACCCCACTTAACAGTACGGTGGTTCCTATGACACAACATGAATGAAATAAAACTACGAAGGATCTAGGTCTTCGAGTTTCAAAAGCTTCATAGGGAGTCTTCTCATGTCATTGTCTTCAATATGAATATCTTCATAAACCACCATTGTCTTCAATGTCTTCGTACATTTTTAGGGGTCATCTCTGGTAGTACAACCGAATCAATGATGGACTTCTACCTGTGTTTTCCTACAATTCTCACAAACACATTAGTCCCTCAACTAGGTTTGTCGTCAATACTCCAAAACCAACTAGGGGTGGCACTAGATGCACTTACAAATCTCCCCCTTTTTGGTGATTGATGACAAACTAGTTGAAGTTTTCAACGGGGAACATAATTTGTGAGATTGTGTAAGAATTGTCTTCATAAGCTGCAAGGACTCCCCCTGAAGATGTGCATGTAAGTAATTTGCTTCTTGAATGCACATGCACATGGCAGGTTTTACTTGTGAAGATTCACTTCAGCTTATGATGACAATCCACTATGCATGTAAGAGTAGACGAAGATAATGACATGCATAATGGAAAATGGACATCTGCAGAATGATCTAAGTGCGGAATTTATCGTCGCACATGCGGAATTTATCTTCGCATAACAGGTAGCAGATGACCATCAAGTCTAAGTGTTACAACTCAAAGAAGCAAATGTAGCAAAAAAAACGGGAGTTGTAAGCACGAAGCAAAGTGTAGCAAAAGTATGAAGGCACCCGCCCATAGTGACCCGCTTGAAGACTATAACCATCATATGCTTCTCCCCCTTTTGTCAGTGATGACCAAAAAGGTTTGAAGACATAGAGGTTTCTACGCGTTCCCAGGCGCAGCAGGGTCGGTGGAGTTGTTTGGCGGTGGTGCAGACGAGCTTGGTGCAGATTCGACGCGCGTTGAAGCAGGTGGAGATGATGTCGCGTCGTCTTCTTCTTCAATAATCCGGGCAGACACGGTGGCAGCAGAAGAAGAGAACTCTGACTCTTCAAGTGATGGTGTGCTGCGCATCACCGCTCTTCTTGGAGGCGTGGAGTCAAATTTGAAGTGCTCTGTGAAGCCATCCTCATGCAGTTCAGCTTCAGGGCACATCATGGTGAGGCCCTTCCAAGTGCGGCGACAGGTCTCGTGTGTGACAAATGCATTCTTGGTTGCCAGATTTCTGATGCGATTGACTTCTTGCATGATGCTTTTCATCTGCCTCTTGAGCCAGTCGTGATGCCTATCTTGCTTTTGGTGAAGAGCCACAAGAAGCTCTCTGTCATTGAGTGCACGAGCGCGCTTCTTGGGTCTCTTTGCAGCTGTGCTGTTGGTGGCTTCAGTTGATGCAGGGGCACGTGTGGTGCCAGCCATTGGATACACTCGGGAAAGAGCTTCAACACCTTCAATATTTTGAGTGAAGCTCTGGTGTTCTGCATTCTGAAGACTTAGTGGTTGCTTGGCCGGCTCTGGATATATTGCTTCAGCAGATGTGTCCATGTCGGGCAAAAATATCTTATGATTGCGGGCTGAGGGTTGATAGGAGATTGCAGAGTGAAGCTTGATCAGCCTCATAACCCAAGGAACATAAAACTTTAAGCCAAACAGTTCTGAAGCAGACGCTGCAAATTGACGGATGAAGAGATCCTGTGCATTGAAGCATTTGCCATGAAGAATGCAGAAGATGAGAGTCTTCATTGCACCATCCATCGTTGCATATCGAGAGTGTCCCTTGACTGGCCAGAGAGTCCGCCTTATGATGTGATATATTGTTTTGGGCAGGTACTCTAAGTCTTCAACGAAGAACCTAGTTGGATAGGGTGCATTTGGAGGAAATGGCTTCATCATTGAGAGCATCTGACTCATATCTGGCTCAGGACGCTGAAATATGCTTTCAATGGCTTCAGCATGGAGTTGGCACCCTTCTTCAAAGAATTCGCCAGGAGTGGGAAGGCCGGTAAGCTCAATTAGGTCGAAAGCATTGGCTTCATGATGGATATTGCCTGTCATCCACTCCAGGATCCATGTCTTTGGGTCTCTGTTATAGCCTTTGATATGCAAAGTGGCATAGAACTGGAGCAGAAGCTCTTCGTTCCAGTGCTCTTCGTCAGTGATAAATGGCAGCAACCCCACTTGCTTGAAGCAATCCAGTGCTTCTTCCAGACCAGGCAGACCTGTAACAGCTTCAACCTCAAGGCGCTTGTGAGGAAAGATGCGGCCTTGGTTGTAGAGGATGCATGAATAATAGCTGCGCTGTTGATGGCTCCAGAACCTATCTGATACAATCCGTTCCCTTGAATAAGGGTTCTTGGAGCGGTCAAAAAATGTGTTATCTGCCCTGAAGCCGTTGATGTTGAAGGAACCAGGAGCTGATGCAGGACCTGGGAACCTTGGTAGTCGTGGGATCGGCTTCTGGACCTGGGGTCTGTGCGCAATATGATAGTTGAATTGTGGTCCGGCAGCAGACTCAGGCACAGAATGTTCAGGAGCAGTAGCTTCGGTGTGTTCTGAAGCTGTTGTTGGGAAGGGCTCCACATTTGCTTCGGCGTTGTTTGTGGCAGCCTCAACATTTTCAGCTTCAGGCATGTTCTCTTTGAGAACTGCTTCTTGTTGGTGCGGGGGAGTTGGATCTTGTGGTATCTCAGCTTGCTCTTCGGCTGATGCAGTCGGAATGTCTTCAGCAGCCTGAGCCCTTGGCCCTCTGCGAAGCCTATGGAGTGTAAGCGCCGGTGGAGTTGCAGTGGGTTGGAGCTCATCTTCCTCCTGTGGGCGATCTGCCCACGACGCATCTTGTGTGATTGGCGTCAATGGACGACCAATACTTGTCTCAAGCTGAGGAAGGGCTGCATCACCTTGCACATTGTCTTGGGGACCAATGTCTTCAGCAGCATTGGGGTTGGCTGCTGGAATGTCTTCAGCGTGCGGAGCCTCTATGTAAGCAGGCTCATGCACTATCATCTGACGATCTACGTCAGGATAGCGGACGCAGAGTGGTTCAACTATCAGGGGCTCTGTGGGAGCAGCCTGAGATTTCTTGGTCTTGCGCTTCTTGATGATGGGTTCAGAAGGAGAGGCTTCAGAATGTTTTCTCTTCTTAGCTTTAGCCTCTGCAGTCCGTGTCTTCTTGTGCTGTGAGGCGGTTGATGGACTCTTTGGCTTCGAGCCAGTCGTTGCAGCAGGGAAGACAATCGGAGCATCAGGTTCTGACCTTGGTGCTTCAGGTTCGGGCACAGACGCCTTCTTTTTCTTCTTCGCGGCCATCCTGGGGTCAATGCCGGGACGCCCAAGTGCCTTGCGCTTTTCTGCCTCATTGTAGGCTTGCACGCAGTGATCAGCCAAAGTCTTCATGCGTTCTCGCGAGCCTTGAGCTTCGGCACGCGTCTTCAGGAAGTTTTCTTTCAGCTCGTGCAACATGACCTTGAAGTTCTTCACTTCTTGCACACTGAGCTTGGCCACGTACTTCTTGAACTGAGCCTTTTCATGATCAATTTTCTGCTTCAGTTCTACAATTCGCTGGGCTATTGCAAGTTCTGAAGCGATTGCACCTTGAAAGGCAACGCTGAGGCCTATGGGTAGCTGCAGATCATTGAAGCTTATGTCTGGTGTGTCAAACCATTCATCGATGAAGTTGTGGATGATGGCGACATCAAACAGAGGCAGATTGTTGAAGATTTCAGCCTCCTCCTTGCTCTTGATGAGCTGCTCAAGAGCATCATCTCCAAGATCTTCATCGCTTGAGAGATCAATGGCTTCGCAGCGCAGAATGTCAGCAGCTGTGAGCTCTTTGCCTGTGAGTGGCTGAGGCTTCTTGGCTTCTTGGGGCTTGGACACTCGTGATAAGCCTTCTGACTGCACACTGGCTTCAGGAGGTGCAGTTGCTAAAGGCTTCACTCTTGCTATCTTGGGAGAAGCGGCTGGCTTTGAAGCTTTTGGAGCTTTTGGCTTCTTCTGCTTTGGCTTCGGAGCAGCAGGGGCGTCATCAGACTCAGTATTTGCTGGAGGGTCATTCACAGCAGTCCCTTGGACTAGGATGCGAGTGATGAGGCCTGCAAGATTGGCATACGGCCCGATGATATTGGGATCGGCGTTGCGTGTGCCATCTGCCCTTGGTGAGGAGGGACCAGGGTTGAAGTCAAGCCCAAATTTCTTCTTGTTTATCTTCGCTGACTGTTGTGCAAACTGAAAGTTGCGCTTGAAGAGATTATCATCGCGGCACCAGAGAAGTGATGACGGATGTGCCTCAGCTGGCTGTGGTCCTCTCACCATGCATGGGTAGAAGCCTTGAGCAATGGCTTCGTCTCTGGACCTGGGTACGAGATTTTTGTATAATACATCTCCCCATGGTCTCTTAATGGCGCACTTCTCCGCATATTCCTGAGTGACGAAGCGGTAGTGGAACCATTGCTCTGCCCAATATCTTCGAATCCATTGGATTCGTGTCTTGCGCTGACCATAGCTTTCTTCAGGATCAGTTTTGTACATCTCTGCCAATTCATCAGGCAGATCTTTGGATGTTTCACCACGTCGCTGTCTTCCCCCCTTCCTTGCTGCTGTTTCTGAAGCCATGAATAACTTGGAAGGCTTCAAGATGTTCAAAGGCTTCAAAGGCTTCCTTTTGCAAGAACTAGCTTCAGGCGAGTTGATGTGATGCTGCAAGTACTCTGCAAATGAATGCAGACTATGAGAACCAAAGGATTCTCCCACGGACATGTACCTGTGACAGCATTAAGGTGCGAGGGAAGGGGAAGAGGTCATATGCATTCTCAGAAGATTTTGAAGATAAATCGGTTTAGAAGACATTGACCTCATTATGCGAAGACATTCACTTGTAGATAAGAAGTTGGTTCCAGATTTGTACGAACCCATAGATCAGTACAAGTGAGGAATCTAACTACTTTATGAAGCACAAGTGAATATACTAGGCATGTTATGAGATGCAGCGAGAGATTTAACTGGTGTGAAGAGAAACTTCTTATGGCTGGAAGTGACTGAACTGTAGGATCAAAAGAAGTTGTAAAAAGAGGTTTTATTTACCACACTTGGAACTGCTAGACGAAGTGAGAGTTGAGGCCGAGCAGTTCGATCCTCCGTGCCCTAACTTGGCAACGGAAGACACCTACGGCGACGGCGGAGAGAGCGATGTCCGCAGTCGGCGTGAAAACGGCGTCGGAGAGGTTGCGGCAGTGAAGCGCTTCATCGCCGGCGTCGTAGAGTGCTAGCGGTGGCGCTAGGGTTCGTGCGAGGGTGGAAGAAGGAGATAATGACCGCAGTGAATCGTGTATTTATAGGGATAGAGGCGGCACTGCGCTATTACGCAGGTACCCCTGGCGGTTCGCATTTGAGGCACGCGTGGCCAGTTAGAGGAAGATTGGGATTTGTTCCATGTCCCACGCACGCCTAAATTGTCGGGCGGTCGTTCCTTCTTCTCCGGATCTTATGTGGAGGAATGAGCATTAAAAACGGACTTTTATGGTTGTCTCAATGTCTTCGGCTGACAAGGACACAGTGAAGACATTCGACAGTTTCAACAGAATGCATATGACTTGGAGAGATAGAGTTTGAGATAGAAAGCATAGAGAGGTTAGGGTCCGATCACATTCACTTAGTTCAAAAAGATTCAACCAAGAAGACATAGCTATAAGTGAATGCTATAGAGGACAGAACATCAGTTCATATATATCCATATAATCAACGCAGTGAAGATAATCATGAAGACATATTGAGAATGAAACCAAACCAATTGTGAAGACATTGAGAGGTAACGCCATGAGAGAAACACTTCAAAATGGAATGTTTGGTGGTGGCGTTACCCACCGTATAGGAAGTATTAGACCCAGACACGGCGCACAATTGTCGTGGCGCTCCGAAGTCAAATTCCATATTAATGTATTCACACTTAGAATGTATGCCTTCATTGTTTGAAGATATACGCTACTTCGTGTGTTGCACATCTAAGTCATCAATATGCATAAGTGTTAGGATGTGTGCCTGATCACAGGACATTTGAGGATTCCAAGATATTTAGCTCACACCGTAACTTGCAAAATCTCTTCTCATCCAAGGGCTTTGTGAAGATATCTGCCAATTGCTCTTCAGTGTTGACGTGTATGATATCAATGTCTTCCTTCACAACATGATCTTTGAGAAAGTGATGACGAATTTCAATGTGCTTTGTCTTCGAGTGCTGAACTGGGTTGTTGGCAATCTTGATGGCGCTTTCGTTGTCGCAGTAAAGTGGCACTTGCTTCAGATGAATGCCGTAATCCTTGAGTGTTTGCTTCATCCACAGAAGCTGAGCGCAGCAAGATCCAGCAGCAATGTATTCAGATTCAGCAGTGGAGAGAGATACACAGTTCTGCTTCTTTGAAGACCAACATACAAGTGATCGTCCCAGAAAATGACATGTGCCTGATGTAGATTTGCGATCAACTTTGTCACCAGCATAATCAGCATCCGAAAATCCAACCAAATCAAACTCCGAGCCCTTTGGATACCATAATCCTAGAGTTGGGGTGTGAGCCAAATATCGAAGAATTCGCTTCACAGCTAAGTGATGCGACTCCTTTGGTGCCGCTTGAAATCGAGCACACATGCAAACACTAAGCATGATATCTGGCCTAGATGCACATAAATAAAGCAAAGACCCAATCATGGAGCGGTATACCTTTTGATCGAACTCTTTACCATTGTCGTCGGGACCCAAATGATGCTTGGCTGGCATTGGTGTTGTGAAGCCTTTGCAGTCTTGCATACCGAACTTCTTCAGGCACTCTTTAAGATATTTCTCTTGTGATATGAAGATGCCATTGCGTTGTTGCCGTATTTGAAGACCGAGAAAGAACTTCAGCTCAGCCATCATGGACATCTGATATTGCTCTTGCATCATATATCCAAACTCTTCACCGTACTTCTGATTGGTGCAGCCGAAGATAATGTCATCCACATATATTTGGCACACAAACAGTTCACCATCATATGTCTTTGTGAAAAGAGTGGGATCCAGGGAACCAGGTATGAAGCCTTTGCTCTTCAGAAAGTATTTGAGTGTATCATACCAGGCCCTGGGGGCTTGTTTGAGGCCATACAGTGCCTTGTTGAGCTTGTATACCATATCAGGATGTTTTGGATTTTCAAAGCCAGGTGGTTGTGCAACATACACTTCTTCTTCAATCTTGCCATTGAGAAAGGCACTTTTCACATCCATCTGATAGAGAAGTATGTTATGATGATTTGCATAGGCCAGCAGTATGCGTATGGCTTCAAGCCTAGCCACAGGAGCAAATGTTTCATCGAAGTCAATGCCCTCCACTTGAGTATATCCTTGAGCAACTAGACGAGCTTTGTTTCTGACAACTTGACCATGCTCATCTTGCTTGTTGCGGTATATCCATTTGGTGCCTATTATGTTGTGCTTCCGTGGATCAGGACGCTTGACCAGTTCCCATACATTATTCAGCTCAAACTGTTGAAGCTCTTCTTGCATAGCTTGAATCCATTCAGGTTCCATGAAGGCTTCTTCAACTTTCTTGGGTTCTGATATTGATACGAATGTGAAGTGCCCACAGAAATTTGCTAACTGAGTTGCCCTTGAACGAGTGAGTGGACCAGGTGCATTGATGCTGTCAATTATTCTGTCAATCTGCACTTCATTGGCAACACGAGGATGTACAGGGCGAAGACTTTGCTCTTGCTGATCTGTGTTGTTGTTGGGAGGAATGTCTTCAGGCTGAGCAATGTCTTCATGTTGATCAGGTGCTGAGATGATAAGTTCTTCTTCAGGATGAGCTTCAGAAGGTATAATCTCTCCAGTTCCCATAAGCTTGATTGATTCATTTGCTGGAACTTCATCTAGCACATTTGGCAATTGCTCTCTTTGTGATCCATTGGTTTCATCAAATCGCACATCCACTGTTTCAACCACTTTGTAGTGGAAGAGATTGAAGACTCTGTAGGAGTGCGAATCCTTTCCATATCCAAGCATGAAGCCTTCATGTGCTTTTGGTGCAAACTTTGAGGTGTGGTGTGGGTCCTTGATCCAGCATTTTGCGCCAAATACTCTGAAATAACTGACATTTGGCTTCTTGCCAGTTAGGAGTTCATAAGATGTCTTGTTCAGGAGCTTGTGAAGATAAACACGATTGATTGTATGGCATGAAGTATCAATGGCTTCAGTCCAGAATTTTCTTGGAGTCTTGTATTCATCTAGCATTGTTCTGGCCATCTCAATGAGTGTTCTGTTCTTGCGTTCGACGATGCCATTCTGCTGTGGCGTGTATGGAGCTGAGAATTCATGTGTGATGCCCAAGGTGTCCAGATATGTATCAAGACCAGTGTTCTTGAATTCAGTGCCATTGTCACTTCTGATGTGCTTTATCTTGGCACCAAAATTGTTAATAGCTCGATTTGCGAAGCGTCTAAAGACATCCTGCACTTCAGTCTTGTAAAGGATTATGTGCACCCAAGTATATCTAGAATAATCATCAACAATTACGAAGCCATAGAGGCATGCAGAAGTAGTAAAAGTTGAGTAGTGAGTGGGACCGAAAAGATCCATGTGAAGCAGTTCGAAGGGTTGAGTAGTGGTCATGATTGTCTTCGAAGGATGTTTTGCCCTTGTCATCTTCCCTGCTTCACAGGCACCGCATAAGTGATCTTTCTTGAACTTGACGCCTTCGATGCCTATGACGTGCTTTTTCTTCGCAAGGGTGTGGAGGTTCCTCATGCCAGCATGCCCAAGCCTTCGATGCCAAAGCCAGCATTCTGAAGCTTTTGCAAGAAGACATACTGCAAGTTGTGGTCCTGCTGAGAAATCTACCACATACAAATCACCTTTCCTATACCCTTCAAACACTAGAGATTTGTCAGATTCCATTAGCACCAGGCAGCGATATTTGCCAAACATTACAATCATATTCAAATCGCAAAGCATTGAGACAGACATTAAGTTGAAGACAAGGGATTCAACAAGCATGACTTTATCCATGTGTTGATCCTTTGAGATTGCAACTCTACCTAGACCCAATACCTTACTTTTACCAGTGTCAGCGAAAGTAATGTGGTTCTTGTCGGATGGACGTAAAGTTGAGTCCATGAGAAGGCTTCTTTTGCCAGTCATGTGATTTGTACACCCACTGTCAATAATCCATTCTGAAGACTTTGAAGTCACTGGTGTCGTACCCTACAGTGCAGTTAGGGGGATAGGCTTCACGAAGGGTATTGTGAAGCATAAACATTTGACGAACCAGTGGATTATGAAAACTTAAATCCAGATTAGGATTAATAGGGAGAGTAGCATGCGATTCAGGAACGAAGTACATAATGATGCCATTTGGGCATTTTATCTTGCGCCCCACAAGATTTTTATGGTCCCCAGCAATAGCATCAGAAGATTTTGTTTTTGTGCTGGAGACCTTTCCCTGCAAAGGAGAGTTAAGCTTTCTTAACCACCCACATCTTCAAGGGTGGCTTAGAAGCTATAAGTCTAAGTGCAGCATCTGAGAATTTTGGCTTTGAAACCTTAGCAAACAGTCTAGCAGGTGGACAATAATACTCATAGGAATAAGTAGAATAATTTTTGGTCATGTGAACATGACGGTTCGATGAACCACTCTCATATTCATATGCCTGAGTATGGTTCCCCTGCAAAACATTTGCGTTAGTGCGACTTAGGTGAGTCCCCTGTTTGTATGAAGCATTTGGACCATATGAAGCCTTTGGTCTGAGGTTTGTCTTCTTCAAGTGAGGTGTCATGAAGACATTCACAGGAAGATTTTCCAGACATGTTTTCGGAACCCAGATCTTCTTCATAGGCGGTCCATTCCTGCAGTTAGTACCAATGTACCTGGCAAACACTTCATCATTCTGATTCTTAAACAGTTTATAGTTTGCATCAAAGGATTCATCAATGATAACTGGGTTAGCACAAGTGAAGCCAGACAGATTGGATGGATCTGCTGAGGATTCCTTTGCAGCAACCCATGTGGTTTTGGGGTACTGCTCAGGTTTCCAGTAAGACCCATCTGCATTAATTTTTCTCACGAACCCAACACCCTCTTTCCTAGGGTTTCGGTTCAGAATCTGCTTCTTAAGGACATCACATAATGTCTGATGCCCTTTCAGACTTTTGTACATCCCTGTTTCAAGCAATGTCTTCAACCTAGCATTCTCATCAGCAATAGCAGTGGTATCCTCAGCAGAGGGGTTAGTTACCACATCAACAGTTGAAGATATTGAAACAGTAGTAGCAGTGGAACATTCAGCAATAGAAGCAGCATTATCACGCTCAATGCATTTAAGACATGGTGGTTCAAATCCTTCCTGAGCGGGACTGATCTGTTCAGCGCGAAGTGACTCGTTTTCCTTTTGAAGATCTTCATGAGCCACCCTCAATTTCTCAAGTTCTTGCTTCCTTTGAAGATAATCATAGGAAAGCTTTTCATGAGTTGTTGAGAGAGTATCATGACGATCTTCAAGTTCCTGATACTTAACATGAAGGTTTTTTATGTCTTCAATTAAGGATTCAGATCGAGTCATTTCAGCACCCAACAGATCATCGCTTCTGTCTAACAATTTTTGAATATGTTCCATAGCTTTCTGTTGTTCAGTTGCAATTTTAGCAAGTGTTTTGTAGCTAGGTTTTGAATCACACTCAGAGTCATCGTCACTAGATGTCTCATAGCGAGTTGTGAGTGTGTTTACCTTGGCACCGCGTGCCATGAAGCAGTAGGTAGGAGTGGAGTCGTTCTTGTCATTTGCGTCGGTGTCGGTAATGCAGTCATTGTCTTCAGTATTGAAGATGGACTTGGCGACGTATGCTGTTGCCAGACTCGCAATGCCAGAATCAGACTCCTCCTCAGACTCCACCTCTGCCTCCTCAGATGCGGATTCCTCCTCTAAATCCATCTCCTTGCCTACAAACGCACGCGCCTTGCCAGATGAACTCTTCTTGTGTGATGAAGACTTTGATGAAGACTTGGAAGAAGACTTTGAGTGTTTCTTCTTCTTCTTGTCGTCAGAATCATATTCCTTGCTCTTCTTCTTCCTTCTGTTCTCATTGTCCCACTGTGGACACTCAGAGATGAAGTGCCCAGTTTTCTTGCACTTGTGACACGTTTTCTTCTTGTAGTCATGAGCAGAAGCTTCATCATTCCTTGAGCTTGATCGTGAAGATTTTCTGAAGCCTTTCTTCTTGGTGAATTTTTGAAACTTCTTCACTAGCATTGCAAGTTCTCTTCCAATGTCTTCAGGATCATCAGAACTGCAGTCAGATTCTTCTTCAGATGAGGAGACAGCTTTTGCCTTCAAGGCACGAGTTCGCCCATAGTTTGGACCGTAGATATCTCTTTTCTCAGAAAGCTGAAACTCATGTGTGTTGAGCCTCTCAAGTATGTCAGACGGATCGAGTGTCTTGAAATCAGGACGTTCTTGAATCATCAGGGCCAGGATGTCAAACGAACTATCAAGTGATCTCAGCAGCGTCTTGACGATTTCATGTTTGGTGATCTCAGTGGCGCCGAGGGCTTGAAGCTCATTTGTGATGTCAGTGAGCCGATCAAAGGTGTGCTGGACATTCTCATTGTCATTTCGTTTGAAGCGGTTGAAGAGATTGCGAAGGACACTGATTCTTTGATCTCTCTGGGTTGATATGCCTTCATTAACTTTGGAGAGCCAATCCCAGACCAGTTTGGATGTCTTCAAGGCACTCACACGGCCATACTGTCCTTTGGTCAGATGACCACAGATGATATTCTTGGCAGTAGAGTCTAGTTGAACGAACTTCTTGACATCAGCAGCAGTGACACCTTCTCCAGCCTTGGGAACGCCGTTTTCGACGACATACCATAGGTCGACGTCAATGGCTTCAAGATGCATGCGCATCTTATTCTTCCAGTAGGGATATTCAGTTCCATCGAAGACGGGGCAAGCAGCGGAGACTTTGATTATCCCTGCAGTCGACATAACTAAAACTCCTGGTGGTTAAACCGAATCACACAGAACAAGGGAGCACCCTGCTCTGATACCAATTGAAAGTGCGTTATATCGACTAGAGGGGGGGTGAATAGGCGATTTTTATGAAAGTCTTCAAAACATGAGAGTTATGAAGACAAACAGTGAAGATTATGCCTATTACTATGCAGCGGAAGTTAGATTACACTAGTCCAGCCATGGTCATGTATTCAATAGAGTGAAAGCGCAGTGACAAACAGCTTCAGTGTAATAAGGATCAGGTAGGAAGAAGTTATGAAGCCAAACAGATCATACATTCATGTTGTGAAGACAAAAGATAAAGCAAGCATGCAATGGCTTCACAATGAATAACTGTAAGCAAAAGGAAGTGAAGATGAAACCAGTGACACGTTGAAGACAATGATTTGTTGGACCAGTTCCAGTTGCTGTGACAACTGTACGTCTGGTTGGAGCGGCTAGGTATTTAAACCAAAGGACACACAGTCCCGGACACCCAGTCAAGGACACTTAGTCCAAGACACCCAGTCCTCACCGTTTTCTCCTTGAGCTAAGGTCACACAGACCTCGCCCAATCACTCTGGTAAGTCTTCAAGGTAGACTCCCAAACCTTCACAGACTTCGTTCACTGGCAATCCACAATTTCTCTTGGATGCTCTGAACGCGACGCCTAACCGTCTGGAGGATGCACAGTCCTCAAGTGTAATAAGTCTTCAAATCACACAGACACGAAGACTTAAGTGATGCCCAATTTGCTCTGGCTCTGGGTGGTTACGGCTTTTCTCCTCACTAGGAATTTTTCTTTCAAAGGCTTCAAGGTGGGTTGCTCTCAAACGATAAAAACCGTGCACTGAAATCTGAGCAGCCAACCATTTAAGGTTGTGGGGGGTGGACTATTTATAGCCACTTGGCAACCCGACCTGATCTGTCCGAAATGACCCTGGGTCACTAAGGAACTGACACGTGTACCAACGGTCGGATTTCGAACTCACACGGCAACTTTACTTGGGCTACAAGTAAAGCTGACTTGTCTGACTCTGGACAAGATTTTCTCTCATAGGCTTCGCTCGAAGACATAGGATTTGAATTAGGCATCACTTCAATCATTCTGACTGGTTCTCTTCGACCCCACTTAACAGTATGGTGGTTCCTATGACACAACATGAATGAAATAAAACTACGAAGGATCTAGGTCTTCGAGTTTCAAAAGCTTCATAGGGAGTCTTCTCATGTCATTGTCTTCAATATGAATATCTTCATAAACCACCATTGTCTTCAATGTCTTCGTACATTTTTGGGGGTCATCTCTGGTAGTAAAACGGAATCAATGAGGGACTTCTACCTGTGTTTTCCTGCAATTCTCACAAACACATTAGTCCCTCAACTAGGTTTGTCGTCAATACTCCAAAACCAACTAGGGGTGGCACTAGATGCACTTACAGTTTAGTATGTTGCTATTGCTTTCTTCATGACTTATACATGTTCCTATGACTGAGATTATGCAAATCCCGTTTACCAGAGGAACACTTTGTGTGCTACCAAATGTCACAACGTAACCGGGTGATTATAAAGGTACTCTATAGGTGTCTCCGAAGGTACTTGTTGGGTTGGCGTATTTCGAGATTAGGATTTGTCACTCTGATTGTCAGAGAGGTATCTCTGGGCCCACTCGGTAATGCACATCACTATAAGCCTTGCAAGCATTGTAACTAATGAGTTAGTTACATGATGATGTGTTACGGAACAAGTAAAGAGACTTGCCAGTAATGAGATTGAACTAGGTATTGAGATACCGACGATCGAATCTCGGGCAAGTAACATACCGATGACAAAGGGAACAACGTATGTTGTTATGCGGTTTGACCGATAAAGATCTGTGTAGAATATGTGGGAGCCAATATGAGCATTCAGGTTGCGCTATTGCTTATTGGCCAGAGACGTGTCTCGGTCTTGTCTACATAGTTCTAGAACCCGTAGGGTCCGCTCGCTTAAAGTTTCGGTGACGATTGTATTATGAGTTTATGTGATTTGATGTACCGAAGGTAGTTTGGAGTCCCGGATGAGATTGGGGACATGACGAGGCGTCTCGAAATGGTCGAGACGTAAAGATCGATATATTGGACGACTATATTCGGACATCGGAATGGTTCCGAATGATTCGGGTATTTTCGGAGTACCGGGGAGTTACGGGAATTCACCGGGAGAAGTATTGGGCCTTATTGGGCCATACGGGAATAGAGGAGAGAGGCCAAAAGGAAGGAGGCGCGCGCTAGGGGGCACCTCACTTGGCGCGCCCCCTCTAGGGCCTGCCTCTCCCTCCCTCCTTTATATACGGGGGCAGGGGGCACCTCTAGACACAACAATTGATATCTTGATCTCTTAGCCGTGTGCGGTGACCCCCTCCACCATATTCCACCTCGATCATATCGTAGCGGTGCTTAGGCGAAGCCCTGCATCGGTAGCATCATCGTCACCGTCACCATGCCATCGTGCTGACGAAACTCTCCCGTGAAGCTCTGCTGGATCGGAGTTCGCGGGACGTCATCGAGCTGAATGTGTGCTGAACTCGGAGGTGCCGTACGTTCGGTACTTGGATCGGTCGAATCGTGAAGACGTACGACTACATCAACCGCGTTGTCATAACGCTTCCGCTTTCGGTCTACGAGGGTACGTGGACACACTCTCCCCTCTCGTTGCTATGCATCACCATGATCCTGTGTGTGCATAGGAATTTTTTGAAATTACTATGTTCCCCTACAAAGGGTGCCTCTGCAAAAATACGAAGGAAGTCACTGTAGTCGTCGAACGTCGTTATCTCTTGTCTGTTACGCCATGTCATAAAAAGGGGACCCACATGTCATAAAGGAGGTTAAAATGCCCAAACAGACAGACTAGTGCTTTTTTGCAACTGATTAACCCCAGAATTAGGGTTTTCTGCCACAAATTCATAGAAGAGTGCTTTCTGCAATCCTACGCTTCAATGTGATGGTTTTCTGCCATTCACTCGAAGAAGAGGGGATATCTGTATCCAACTTGTCAAAAACATTAAAGCATTTTTATTTCAACAACAGGGGATGCCAAGGAGCCAATATTTGCATGCAATTTGGATCATTTTTAACTAATTTTTTGGTGATTTTTGTTATAATCGATAACAAATAAAACACTATAGTTAATGTTTAATAACATTGTTATTTAGTTAAGTATAAAAATAAAAATAAAAATTTTACTCATTAGTATTGTAATATGATCGACATAAGTTTAAATAGGTATAGAAGTTTTGTATAAAAATAATATGTACATTTTTACTGCAGATTTTAAAGCTAAGATTAAGTAACCAAATTAGATTAAACTTTTCAATTTGGTCAGCATATTTGGTTTTAGGTAATAGAGTGGTAATATCACATTGTCTTAACCTTCTAAAAAGACCTTATTTGGAGGGTAGACAATGGGAAAAACATCAGAATTTGTGTTACAATTGGATGTCAAGACAATTCTCATATAATCCTATTTCATCGGAAGGTACATACAAGATTCGATTTGTATCACAGCTCCTTAACCACAATGGTTCCTGTAACATTGAGCTACTCTAGAAAATATTCATGTCATGTGATGTTATTAAAATTCTCAAGATTTGACTTCCCCTAGAGCAGACACTGATGTTCTTGCTTGGGACCCGGGAGGTTGGGTGTGTTCACTGTCAAATGTGTATATGAACTTGCCTTCCAGGAGATTAATATCCACACAGTTGAATCTTCTAGTTCTAGACCAGATGGTCACTGTACATGCTAGACCTTAATATGAAAAAGTAAAGTCCCATAAACAGTAAAGAATTTTACATGGAGGGTGACAGTCAACTCACTACCTACTTGGAAAATTAAGAACAAGTGTGGCCTCGAACTATCGCCTGTTTGCTCAATTTGTGATAGAGAAATAGAAAACACCTTTCATGCTCTCTGTAGGTGTCCCAATGCGGTGCAACCGTGGAAGTGCATGTCATCAGCGTGGAACCTCCATCCATTGAAGGAAGTATCAAACTCTGGCACTGAGTGGCGGCGGGAAGCCTTATATTCTTTGAGTGAGATACAACGTAGGATGCTGCTAATGACACTATGGAGGGTGTGGCACAATAGGAATGAGGTGGCGCATGACAAGGTGCTCCCACCAATGGAGGCCTCAAAAAGAATTTTATGCAGTTACCTTGACTCCTTGCTTGCTCCGGATTAGAATTCAATATGCGACGCTATGAAAGGAAAATCGTTGATTTCCTATGAAAGGATGACCAATGAGGCACATGTGATAATGGGTGATCTAGTTCCTGCTAGCAAGTGGTCGCCACCTCTTGTAGGCTGGACAAAACTGAGCACCGATGGATCATGGATAGCGGACGGTTGAGCTGGTGCGGGTATGATTCTTAGAGATCATGTGGGCAACATAATTTACTCTTCTTGGAGGGACTTGTTCTCATGCCGTGACGCACCGGAAGCAGAACTTTGTGCATGTATGGAGGGTCTCTTGCTTGCTATCCAATATACTGATCTGCCAATTCATATTGATGGGTTCGGCCCTTCTGCTGTTCTGTTGTCACTGTACGGGTGTTGTAGCTTCAAAATCGACCGTCCACTCTAATCCAAAGGCTCTCTTTCATCTTCCTCGTTTCTCTCATCAATTAAAAAACACAACACCAACACGCCGCACGTTCCTCAAGTTCCCTGCACCGGCGGACCGGCGAGCCAAGTTGTCCCGGGACGCCAAAGGCCAGTAGCTCAACTCCGTATGATCAATCAACTCTGCATCAAAGAAATACTAACACTACATGTCTGGTGACTCCATATTTAGTAGCCGCATGAGGCCTTGCTCTACATATCCTACAGGAGGTTGGCAAGCTCGCGACCTCTGACATCGCCGTTGCTGTACGTTTGGGCTTCACGAGCATGGCTGCACCTGCGACATAACATCGTGATTTTAGAAGCCATGAGCTCCTGGCGTTTGGCATCCCGGCGGCGTTGGTGCTGGCTTAACCAACGCGGACACATCGACTTGTGGACAATCTGGCTGGCCGGTCTGCCGATGCAGG
>NC_053028.1:681179908-681197203 GCF_003073215.2 Triticum urartu
GGAGTCCTACTCCCGGAAGGAGTAGGACTCCTCCTGCGCCTCTCTCCCTGGCCGGCGCCCCCCTCCCCCTTTGGCTCCTTTATATACTGAGGTAGAGGCACCCTAGAAGACACAAGTTGATCCACGTGATCTATTCCTTAGCCGTGTGCCGTGCCCCCTGCCACCATATTCCTCGATAATACTGTAGCGGAGTTTAGGCGAAGCCCTTGCTGCTGTTAGTTCATCAAGATCGTCACCACGCCATTGTGCTGACAGAACTCTGCCCCAACACTTTGCTGGATTCGGAGTCTGGGGATCATCATCGAGCTTGAACGTGTGCTCGGAACTAGGAGGTCGTAGTTTCGGTGCTGATCGGTTTGGATCGTTGAAGACGTACGACTACTTCCTTCTACGGTCGTGTCATCGCTTTCGCAGTCGGTTCTGGTGTACATAGACAACACTTCTCCCTCATTGCTGCTGCATTCACATGATCTTGCGTGTTGCATAGGAAATCTTTTTGAAATTACTACGAAACCCAACACGAGGCACATTGACACTCGTGCTCTCTTCAGGACAAAGAGACCTCCGGGACTATATCCGGAGAGGCTGCCAATCGCGCCTCCACCAGCCAGGCTCCAAAGCCTGGTCCGGAGGCGGAGGCGAACGCAAGGCGCGCGCCAGACGCTCCTCCGACGGAGGATGTGGACGGGTTGTCTGCCACCAACTCTGAGGTGGAGAGTGCCATGAACCACAGGCGTCGCCGGACAATTCTTCGCGACGCTTGTTTCTCCCAAGGGGTGTTAGATGCCTTCAATTCGGGAGATGCGTACCTCCGTGCCGCTCAAAATGGTCTAGCCAGAGCCACGGAGCAATATGTAAAAGACATACGGGTAAGAAAATTTTGGTAATTATATATATATACCAGTAGCCCCCGAGACTTGAAACAGTTAGAATAACTGATTTAAGGATCATTTGTTATGCAGGTTCTTACAGAAAAGAATTCCCTACTGTCCAAGGAGCTGGAAGAGTGCAAAGCCCAACTTGAGGCCGCACTAGCCGCGGCAGGGGAGCCCAAGGAGACCCCCTCTGGTAATATACACTTCGAAAGATAAGTATTTTGCGAAGCACGGCATGGGTGCGAATCTGACAAATGAAATTGCAGATGGCGCCGGATTGAATCCGGAAAGGCAACACCTCCTACGCCAGTTAAAGGCTGGTGAGAAGGTGCTGACAAAGGTGAGGCGGGAGAAGAACGATCTCCAAGATGCCAACACCAAGCTGGGCGTCGAGCTGAAAGATGTTCGTGCCCAGCTGTCAGACTCCGTTAAGGAGAATCAGCGGCTTCGGCGCGGCATATTTAGTAAGTGCTTGAACGAACCTTTGAAAGAAAGTTCGGCGGAAGTCGACTAACAGAGCAATGTCTGTAGGTGTGCTAACAGGTCGTCCTGCAGAGGAGATGCCCGGTTCTACGGGTGACCTTCTTCCCGAGCTCTCGCAACTGCTCGATCGAGTTCGGCAGGCGATGCAAGGCGTCGCCCAGGCCCTGTGGCCATCCATCTCCATGCCCGAAGGTCTTGGAGAGCTTGCGGAGAAGCTAAAGGGAGCACGGCGGCGCTTCCGATTGTGGAAGATATCGGCCTGCCGTCAAGGCGCTAGGGAGGCCTGGGCCATGGTGAAGACGCGGTACACAAAGGCTGACCCCAACCACATGGCCGAGGTCGGTCCTGTAGGGCCCGATGGGAAGGAGATCCCTGTAAGCTTAGTATACGGCCAAGTAGAGTTGGCCGCAAAGTATTCCCAGCAGGACTGTAAATTAGACAGCCTGTTAGATGGTATTGAAGAGGAATACAATCAGTCAAATTGACTATGTAATTTTAATTGACATGTGTAATGCCTTCTAGCCGGATTGTAGATCGTTTGTCATGGCCGACCTTTTTGCTTCAACCTCGGGACCTGACGGTCCGGAGTGTGTCTGAATACCCTCGCGGTTATATAAGAACCGGGGTATGCATGGAGACCAGGCGTAGGGGTCATTAGTGCTTGAAAAGACAAGTGCCCAACTAGTTATGTTATATTACATGGTTAGTAAGAAACATCTTCCAGGGAGAATAGTTCCGTTAGGGGTTCCTTTCCCTGGGAGGCATGCCCTAAAGTGCATGTCCATTGCTGCGAAAAGAAACGCAGGAAAAACATCTGGGGGCGTATAGATAAATAATAAAAAAGATCATCTTTAGTTCACCGACCGAATATTCCCTTAAGAACGCTAGCTTTCGGCTTCACCCAGTCTGAGGTACACGTCCGGCTGACCCGGCAGTAACAATCGCAGAGGTGCTCCCTTTACCACCTAGCCGAACAATCGGGAACGTAGGGGTAAGCACAGGAGCCAGGCAACCTAGCTTGGCCAAAACTTAAGTCATATCGATGCATATAATGGTGAATAAAAGGTACATGCGGAAGTGTGACACATGTGTTGGGCATGAAGCCCGTATAATAAGCTTCTGTTAAAAGAAGCCCCCAGGTTTAATGAGTGCGAATAGCACGTCATTTGATGAGCCTTTAAAGGTTATAAGAGAAAGGAAGGGGTGAAGGGGAGAAATGTAAGACAGACAGTATATAAAAAATGGACAGAGGAAGGAGACGAACACAGAGTCCGGCGCTAGGCATAGAATCTTCGGAGACGGGCTGCGTTCCATGGGTTCGGCTCGAGTCGGTTATCCGATGCATCTCGCAGGCGGTACGCTCCACCAGTCAGGACTTGGTCAATTATGAAGGGACCTTCCCACTTGGGCTTGAGTTTGTCCTTTTTCTTGTCCGGCAGGCGTAGAACTAATTCGCCAACGTAATTTTTGGCCTGCTCTCTCTCTGCTTTGGTATCTTCGAGCCTGCTGTTGATAGAATGCGGAACGGGCTTTTGCCACGTCACGCTCCTCCTCCAATGCGTCCAAACTGTCCTGCCGATCGAGCTCGGCTTCTCTTTCTTCGTACATGCGCACTCGAGGTGAGTCATGAATTATGTCGCAAGGCAAAACTGCCTCTGCGCCGTACACCATAAAGAATGGTGTGTATCCGGTGGTGCGATTCGGCGTGGTCCGCAGCCCCCAGAGTACGGAGTCGAGCTCCTCTACCCAGTGCGTGTTGGATTCCTTGAGGGACCGCACTAATCTGGGTTTGATGCTGCTCATGATAAGACCATTTTCACGTTCGACCTGGCCGTTAGTTTGTGGGTGATAGACGGAAGCATAATCGAGCTTGATGCCCATGTTTTTGCACCAGAGTTTTACCTCGTCGGTTGTAAAGTTCGTGCCGTTATCAGTGATGATGCTATGGGGGACGCCGTAACGATGTACAACCCCGGATATAAAGTCTATCACCGGTCCGGATTCGGCCGTCTTAACAGGCTTGGCTTCTATCCATTTGGTGAACTTATCCACCATGACCAGTAAGTATTTTTGCTTGTGGGTTCCGCCTTTAAGAGGTCCAACCATGTCAAGCCCCCAGACCGCGAAGGGCCAAGTGATGGGGATAGTTTGGAGGGCGGTGGGTGGCATATGGCTTTGGTTTGCAAAGAGCTGGCAACCGACGCATCGTTGGACTAAGTCCTGGGCGTCTGCCCGGGCCGTCGGCCAATAAAAGCCTGTACGGAAGGCCTTGCTTACAAGGGACCGAGCTGCAGCGTGATGACCGCCGAGTCCGGCATGAATTTCAGCCAGGAGGTTCCGCCCTTCCTCTTCGGAGATGCACCTTTGAAGGACTCCGGTAGTGCTTTTCTTATAAAGCTCTCCCTCGTGGACTTTGTAGGCTTTGGATCGCCGCACTATGCAGCGTGCCTCATTTTGGTCCTCGGGGAGTTCCTGCCTAGTAGGTAGGCGAGGAATGGTTCTGTCCACGGGGCAATGACGGCCATTATTACGTGGGCTGAAGGTGTTATTTCATTGGCAGAGCCCGATTGTGTCAGAATGTTCGGTGTCGGGCAGTGCGGTTGGGTCCGGGCTGTTATTGTTCGGCTCCCCTTCCCATACTACGGATGGCTTGAACAGCCAAGAAGATGGGGGGGACTACATCGCGTTTTGCGCCGATGCGTGCCAGGACATCTGCCGCCTGATTATTTTCCCGGCTATATGGTGAAATTCAAGCCCTTCGAACCGAGCTGACATTTTTAGGACGGCGTTGCGGTAAGCTGCCATTTTTGGATCCTTGGCATCGAAGTCTCCATTTATTTGGGATATTGCGAGGTTCGAGTCCCCGCGCACCTCTAGGCGTTGAATGCCCATGGATACTGCCATCCGAGACCATGTAAAAGGGCCTCATATTCGGCTGCATTGTTGGAGTCTGTGTACATAATCTGGAGTACGTATTGAACTGTGTCTCTCCGTATGGGGGACGTCAAAACGACGCCAGCCCCTAGTCCGGCCAACATCTTGGAGCCGTCGAAATGCATGATCCAATTTGAATATGTGTCGTACTCTTTAGGGAGTTCGGCCTCCGTCCATTCTGCGACAGAAGTCGCCAAAACTTGTGACTTGATGGCTCGCCGTGGCTTATAAGTTATGTCGAACGGGAGGAGCTCAATGGCCCATTTTGCAATCTGGCCTGTTGCGTCACGGTTGTTTATAATATCGTTAAGTGGTACTTCCGAGGCTACTGTTATTGAACACTCTTGAAAGTAGTGTCGTAGCTTTCGGGATGCCATGAATACCGCGTAAGCAATCTTTTGATAATGCGGGTATGATTTGCACGAGTGAGGACAGTGGACACATAATAGACCGGCTTTTGAAGGGGATTTGTTTCCGTCCCTCGTTCGACGACGAGCACTGCGCTTACAACCTGATGTGTTGCTGCAATGTACAATAGCATTGGTTCGCCAATGTTTGGCGCGGCCAGGACTGGGTTTGTTGCCAATATGGCTTTTATTTGTCGAGTCCGGCCGTGGCTGCATCCGTCCATTCGAAGTGTTCGTGCGCCGAAGGAGGCGGTAAAGGGGTAGGGCCTTTTCTCCCAAGCGGGAGATAAAGCGGCTTAGAGCCGCCACGCATCCGGTTAATTTTGTATTTGTTTGAGGTCCTTTGATCCAATGACAGAGCTCGGATCTTGGCTGGAGCTTCCTCAACCCTGAAAGGAGTGGTAGTTGTGCAGATGGAAACCATATCAGCATCACTCAGGCATGGACTATAGATACATGAGGACGCACCACAATGTTATGTACTCTTCAGCGGAGAGATGCTTGCATCCGCCACGGCATTCACCAGAGAGGATCGCACGACTCTGTATAGACATACTAGTTATGTAGATCGGGCACGGGTTATCGAACAAGAACCTCAGCGTAACTTCTGATTCTACGGGACATTCCTATGTATTAGGGCTTGTATATTGAGCGTGGACCCCTGTATCTCACCTACCCAATACAGGGCTGAGGGTTGCCTCCATTTCCGGACGGTGAGATTTGCGCGCAAATCCAGATCTGTGCCTAGAGTCTGTGCGCGCGAGACTATCTACACTGCATATTCACCTTTGCGAGTTATCCTTATGTCGTGTCACGCAGCGTCTATTGATAAGACACGAAGCGACAATGTGTGGCTTGGATAGGCACTGAACGCTCGTAATATAAATCTAGCTGAGACAATGCGCTGAACCGAGAGATGAGCGGGGCTTGCGGTCTGTTGATTTCAGCGCGCGGGATAGGTGGGCGGTGGGGTTGTTGTTAGTTCTGAGTGATTGGTTGAGCTGCCGTGAGAGTATTCGTCGAATGCGACAGAACATACAATCAGAAAACGAATCGTAATGGCGCTATCGGAGAAGCCTGGAGACAGGAAGATTTCAGATACTGTCTCGCCGGGGGAGAGAGAGAGTGAGAGAGAGATCCTAGAAGGTGAGGAGGAGCCAGGCAATGGATAGGAGTCTAATGAGAAGAGCTACCATCATGCACATTAGTGAAATGCACTCATCATTATACACACAAAATCCAATTTCAGGGCAAGGCCCACACCATGGACCTGAACCCTACAGTGTGCAGCAGTGGCCGCTGTCCGGTACGCTCACGCGACGTACCATAATGGGGGGAAACTACTGACGAATCCCCGTATGTGTTGTACTAGAATCTTTAGATCTCGAGATGGAGCCAGGCTGCATGGAGGAATTATGCGATGACGAGCTAACTTCATTATCCATTGATGAATATCACCTCGAGGGCGGCCAGAACGGGTGGTTGTTGATGATGATGTAGTCCTTGGGACTGGTCCGGCATCTCTGGCGGGCAGGTCCACACATGAGTACTCTAGCTTCCCTTGTCAGGCCGCATTCCTTCCCATAGTATTGCGATTCTTCTCATATTCGTCGCGTGCTAACGTTGACGAATACTGCGTTTTCTGAGCCTAGTTCACGTTCTCTTCTACAGGCAGCCGACCTCATCACACGTTCGGAAAACGCCCGAGATACGATCTTCTTGATTTGAACATGCTATTGAGCACCTATTGTCGCACTTGTCGCTAGAAGAAAATTTCTGGTTACGGACTATATGGCGGCGATGGAATCGTGCTGCTTTAAAACTCCCTGGAAAGAAAGCTCTGTCATGAATGGTGCGGGAAACTCCTGTCTCTCCTGGTCGGCCAGAATACACCTGCATTCGGGACTTCCACCACTGGTCATGGTCTGCAAAGGCGTGCCAGGAGAAAATGTCCCAGTTCCTTCCCGTAGGAACTCGCCTATCACACGCTAGCGGCGCTTTCACTGCTCACGACGGCATTCTAACGAAGTGAGCCCCCGATGATCCTGGGAGGATAAGCACTGCGCTTTAGAGGGGCGGTCGCGGTCGCGCCGTATGGGGCGACGCTGGAATTTGACTGATGGCCTGCTCATTGCTCGCTCTTCGAGTCGTAAGAACAGGCATGGATGGTATGCGTGGAGATCATATTAGGTTATGAGTACGCTGACTCGCTTACTACATAGTTCCCTATTCGCACGTGGCGCAGCCGTCTAGCGACAGTGAATGCGCATTACTTCCAACCCAACACCTCCTTCTTTCTGCCGGCTAGGAAAGGTGGCTTGCGGATAGTGCGCGGTCCGCCAGAGGGCCAGAGGATGCGGAACGTCTGGATCCTTTGTTTCGGTGCGGCTGATGATCGCCTAGGTTGACTTGTCCTTGCAGTGATCGACTCTAGTCGAGGAGAAGGGTTGATGTTGATTCACACTGCCTTCACGGTGCACACTCACCCGGTTGCGAGCTTCGAGCAGCTACCGCGATCCACGTGAATATGGGGTTATGCTTGGAAGATTGTAAACGCTTCCGCCCTAAGCAGAGCGTGATAACCGCTGAGAGACATTGAAAGCGGAGAGTCAGCCACATGATGGCGAGTGACCGTGCCTCCATGGCTCTTTCGCGTAGCTGGATTAGGATGCATCTACACGTGTCGATTCAGCATGTGTCTCTGCAACCATGCCTATGTGATGTGGTAACACTGATCTCCATGCGTACAAAGTGCGGCCAAGCGTCTTGCTGTGCCTAAGTGTGCACCGCCTTGGATCGTGATGGGACATTGAAACGTAGGTCCACCTACACCAGAGAGGTATGTTGCATGCACTCATGGAGTGCAATCAATACGCCTGTGATATCAGTCCACTATCGATATGAGATTTTTTGAAGGAGTCTCACAACGGAGTCACATATATTACCACGCAGTGAGTTGCAATTCACGACCGCATCTAAATAGACCCGATAACAGCAAGGGCTTTCGGAATAGATAGAGGAACCCGAGTGTTACACATCAACTCAATGACGAAATATGCTCGGAGGCCGAGCCTAATTCGCGGAATAAAGCGCACACTCAAGCACAATACTGTGACTCTTGAGAGCGTGTGACAGGTCTGCAACATGCATATTGTTCGGGCGAGGCACGATATAAAGGGTGGCGACACGGATGTCTGGGAGGGAATCGAGTAATGACGCATTGGTGCATCTACATGCGGTGGGGCTAATTTTCATTGATCGCTAGTGCAAGTATTGACAAGTATTAGAGATAGCAATCACTAATCGGCAAGTGCACTGCGAGAGTTGTGCGTTCTGGTTGGTATGGCTATTGTAGTTTATTTTATGAGTTTGCTTGAAAGAGTGCATTTTGTCGACTTGTTCACCTAACAACAAATGGAATATAATCCTTATTTAAACTATCATGTATTGGTGTCGGTATCTGCGGAACATTGAGAAGTGGTTGCCTGTATCTATCAACCAATTAGGAAAGCAGTTAACAACCAGAGAATTTTAAGGTAATCTCGCACGAGATATTTGAGTATGGCTACCTTGTCGGAGTATCCAACACAATTGACTAATCCTAGAAGCGTGATTCGAGTTGAGTATGCAAGGATCGCTCCTAACCGGCTGTGAAGGGCGTCCTCTGTACTGTGAATTTTACAGGGTCCATTAAGCCATCCTTCCAGTACGGTTCCATGCCCTGTAGAGGGTTTTTGCTTTTTGGTGTTTGACCGGGTGTCTGGCGATGATGCACCCTTTTATTTCGGACTGGGTTTGTATTCAGGGCCGGATCGTCCCAAAATTTTATTTCGGTTTTCCAGGCGCTTTCCATCGCACAGTACTTGTACAATGGACGCTAAGTCAGCGAAGCGTGTAATATCACGGCGACTTATGGCGTTGAGGATTCCCTTGTCCGTGCAATTATTGCAGAAGATTGAGATTGCGTCTTCCTCGCGGCAGTCCCTTATCCTGTTCCTAACCAGGAGGAATCTGGCCCAGTAATGATGTACTGTTTCAACGGGCTCTTGCCTGATTTGGGATAGATCGCTTATGTTCGGGTGGGTGGGTGGAATTAAATCTGAAGCCTCACCCAATCTGAGGCTTAGAGGCCGAGGAATTTCCAAACTCGAAAAATTTGGATTCCTGGATGTTGTCCAATGAATCCAGCCGTCGCCTGACTCTAAGTTCAGGTCTTGAGTGATATCCTCCCCTCCGCGGGTATCCGGCTTGGAGGGATCGGGAATCCGGACGTAGCTAGTCCTTAAGATAGATGAAGGGTCGTCACACTGTCCCTCTACCATGGCAACGTGATGGGTGACTTGGGGAGAGTTAATCTCTCTCAAATCGGGCTTGGGCCCAATCTAGTTGTAATCCGTAGCGACTCCCAGGGCGGCGATGCGATCCAAGAACTCGTTTATGGAGGAGAGCTCCATTGGATCTAACTGCTCGGCGAGTTCCGAGCTGACATGAAGATTCTTTTCGATGGCTCGAGAGGTCATCGTCGGCGCAGAAGCCGAACAGGCGGTCATAAGAAAACCACCTAGCCGGAGGGTTTGGCCGACAGCCAAAGCTCCCTTAGCGACGGTGCCGTCTTTAAAGACGGGGCGAGGCATCCTCCTGATGGCGACGATGTAAGTGCATCTAGTGCCACCCCTAGTTGGTTTTGGAGTATTGACGACAAACCTAGTTGAGGGACTAATGTGTTTGTGAGAATTGCAGGATAACACAGGTAGAAGTCCCTCATTGATTCGGTTTTCCTACCAGAGATGACCCCTAAAAATGTATGAAGACATTGAAGTCAAAGGTGGTATATGAAGATATTCACATTGAAGACTATGACAAGAGAAGACACCACATGAAGCCTATGGAGCTCGAAGACTTAGATCTTTCGTAGTTCTCTTTCTTCTGTGTTGAGTCATAGGAACCACCGTACTGTTAAGTGGGGTCCAAGAGAACCAGTCAGAATGACTGAAGTGATGCTTAAACAAAACCTATGTCTTCGAGTGAAGACTTTGAGAGCGAATCTTGTCCAGAGTCGGGCAAGTCAGCTTTGCTTGAAGCCCAAGTAAAGTTGCCGTGTGAGTTTGAAATCTGACCGTTGGAACACGTGTCAGTTCCTTAGTGACCCAGGGTCATTTCGGACAAATCAGGTCGGGTTGCCAAGTGGCTATAAATAGCCCACCCCCTACAACCATAAACGGTTGGCTGCTCAGATTCAGAGTACGGCTTTTGTCGTTTGAGAGCAACCCACCTCGAAGCCTTTGAGAGAGAATTCCTTGCGAGGATAAAGCCCTAACCACCCAGAGCCAAAGAGAATTAGGCATCACTTAAGTCTTCTTGTCTGTGTGATCTGAAGACTTATTACACTTGAGGACTGTGCATCCTCCAGCCGGTTAGGCGTCGCGTTCTGAGCATCCAAGAGACATTGTGGATTGCCGGTGAACGAAGTCTGTGAAGGTTTGGGAGTCTACCTTGAAGACTTACCAGAGTGATTGGGCGAGGTCTGTGTGACCTTAGCTCAAGGGGAATACGGTGAGGACTGGGTGTCCTGAGCTGCGTGTTCAGGACTGGGTGTCCGGGACTGTGTGTCCTAAGGTTTAAATACCTAGCCGCCCTAACCAGACGTACAGTTGTCACAGCAACTGGAACTGGTCCAACAAATCATTGTCTTCAGCGAGTCACTGGTTTCATCTTCCCTTCCCTTTACTTACTGTTACTCCTTGTGAAGTCATTGTATGTTCGCACTATCTTTTGTCTTCACTGAGTGACTGCGTGTTCTGTGTGGCTTCACAATATCTTCCTACCTGATCCTTACTACATTGCTGCTATTAGTCATTGTGCTTTCACTCTATTGAATACTTGACTATGGCTTGCCTAGTGTAGTCTACCTTCCGCTGCAGGGTAATAGGTTTATTTCTATCGTTTGTCTTCATAACTTCCACGTTTTGAAGACTTTCATAAAAATCGCCTATTCACCCCCCTCTAGTCGATATAACGCACTTTCAATTGGTATCAGAGCAAGGTGCTCCCTTGTTCTGTGTGATTCGGTTTAACCACCTGGAGTTTTAGCTATGTCGACTGTAGGGATAATTAAAGTCTCCGCTGCGTGCCCCGTCTTTGATGGAACTGAATATCCCTACTGGAAGAATAAGATGCGCATGCATCTTGAAGCCATTGACGTCGACCTATGGTATGTCGTCAAGAACGGCGTTCCCAAGGCTGGAGAAGGTGTCACTGCTGCTGATGTCAAGAAGTTCGTTCAACTGGACTCTACTGCCAAGAATATCATCTGTGGTCATCTGACCAAAGGACAGTATGGCTGTGTGAGTGCTTTGGAAACATCTAAGCTGGTCTGGGACTGGCTCTCCAAGGTCAATGAAGGCGTCTCAACCCAGAGAGATCAGAGAATCAGTGTCCTTCGCAACCTCTTCAACCGCTTCAAGCGAAATGACAATGAGAATGTCCAGCTCACATTTGACCGACTCACTGACATCACAAATGAGCTTCAAGCCCTCGGCGCTACTGAGATCACCAAACATGAAGTCGTCAAGACACTACTGAGATCACTTGATAGTTCGTTTGACACCCCTAGCCCTGATGATTCAAGAACGTCCTGATTTCAAGACACTCGATCCGTCTGACATACTTGAGAGGCTCAACACACATGAGTTCCAGCTTTCTGAGAAAAGAGATATCTACGGTCCAAACTATGGGCGAACTCGTGCCTTGAAGGCAAAAGCTGTCTCCTCATCTGAAGAAGAATCTGACAGCAGTTCTGATGATCCTGAAGACATTGGAAGGGAACTTGCTATGCTTGTGAAGAAGTTCCAAAAATTCACCAAGAAGAAAGGTTTCAGAAAGTCTTCCCGATCAAGCTCAAGGAATGATGAAGCTTCTGCTCATGACTACAAGAAGAAAACATGTCACAAGTGCAAGAAACCTGGCCACTTCATCTCTGAGTGTCCACAGTGGGACAATGAGAACAAAAAGAAGAAGAAGAGCAAGGAATATGACTCTGACGACAAGAAGAAGAAGAAATACTCAAAGTCTTCTTCCAAGTCTTCCTCAAAGTCTTCATCACACAAGAAGAGCTCATCTGGCAAGGCACGTGCGTTTGTTGGCAAGGAAATGGATTCAGAGGAGGAGTCCGCTTCTGAGGAGGCGGAGGTGGAGTCTGAGGAGGAGTCCGATTCAGGCATCGCAAGTCTGGCTACAGCATACGTTGCCAAGTCCATCTTCAACACTGAAGACAATGACTTCATCACCGACACCGATGCAAATGACAAGGACTACTCCGCTTCTACCTACTGCTTCATGGCACGCGGTGCCAAGGTAAACACACGCACTACTCACTATCAAACATCTAGTGACGATGACTCTGATTGTGGTTCAAAACCCAGCTACAAAACACTTGCTAAAATTGCAACTGAACAACAGAAAGCTATGGAACATATTCAAAAACTGTTAGACAGAAGCGATGATCTGTTAGGTGCTGAAATGACTCGATCTGAATCCTTAATTGAAGACATAAAAAATCTTCACGTTAAGTATCAGGAACTTGAAAGTCGTCATGAAACTCTCTCAACAACTCATGAAAAGCTTTCCTATGATTATCTTCAAAGGAAGCAAGATCTTGAGAAATTGAGAGCGGCTCATGAAGATCTTCAAAAGGAAAACGAGTCACTTCGCGCCAAACAGATCAGTTCCGCTCAGGAAGGATTTGAACCACCATGTCTTAAATGCATTGAGCGTGATAATGCTACTTCTGTTGCTGAATGTTCTACTGCTACTACTGTTGCAATATCTTCAACTGTTGATGTGGTAACTAACCCCTCTGCTGAGGATACCACTGCTATTGCTGATGAGAATGCTAGGTTGAAGACATTGCTTGAAACAGGGATGTACAAAAGTCTTAAAGGGCATCAGACACTATGTGATGTCCTCAAAAAGCAGATTCTGAACCGAAACCCGAGGAAAGAGGGTGTTGGGTTCGTAAGGAAAATGAATGCTGATGGCTCTTACTGGAAACCTGAGAAGTACCCCAAAACCACGTGGGTTGATGCAAAGGAACCTTCAGCAGATCCATCCAATCTATCTGGCTTCACTTGTGCTAACCCCATTATCATTGATGAATCCCTTGATGCAAACTATAAACTGTTTAAGAATCAGAATGGTGAAGTGTTTGCTAGGTACATTGGTACTAACTGCAGGAATGGACCGCCTATGAAGAAGATCTGGGTTCCGAAAAGGTGTCTGGAGAATCTTCCTGTGAATGTCATCATGACACCTCACGTGAAGAAGACAAACCTCAGACCAAAGGCTTCATAGCGGTCCAAAGGCTTCATACAGACAGAGGACTCACCTGAGTCGCACTAACGCAAATGTTTTGCAGGGAAACCATACTCAGGCATATGAATATGAGAGCGGTTCATCAAACCGCCATGTTCATAAGACCAAGAACTATTCTGCTTATTCTTATGAGTACTATTGTCGCCTGCAAGACTGTTTGATAGGGCTCCAAAGCCAAAGTTCTCAGATGCTTGCACTTAGACTTATTGCTTCTAAGCCACCCTTGAAGATGTGGGTGGCTAAGAAAGCTTAACTCTCTTTTGGGGGAAAGGTCTCCAGCAGAAAACCAAAATCTTCTGACGCTATTGCTGGGGACCTTAAACATCTTGTAGGGCGCAAGATCAAATGCCCGAATGGTCTTACTATGTACTTCGTTCCTGAATCGCTTGCTACTCTACTCCTATTAGTCCTAATCTGGATCTAAGCTTTCATAACCCACTGGTTCGTCAAATGTTTTTGCTTCACAATGCTCTTCGTGAAGCCTATCCCCCTAACTGCATTGTAGGGTACGACACCAGCGTCTTCAGAATGGATTATTGATAGTGGGTGTACAAATCACATGACTGGCAAAAGAAGCCTTCTTATGGACTCAACCTTACGTCCATCCGAATAAGAGCCACATCACATTTGCTGACACTGGTAAAAGTAAGGTATTGGGTCTAGGTAGAGTTGCAATCTCAAGGGATCAACACATGGATAAAGTCATGCTTGTTGAATCCCTTGGCTTCAACTTAATGTCTGTCTCAATGCTTTGCGATTTAAACATGATCGTAATATTTGGAAAATATCGTTGCCTTGTTCTAATGGAATCTGACAAGTCTCTAGTATTTGAAGGGTATCGAAAAGATGATTTGTACGTGGTAGATTTCTCAGCAGGACCACAGCTTGCCGTATGTCTTCTAGCAAAAGCTTCAGAATGCTGGCTCTGGCATCAGGAGGCTTGGGCATGCTGGCATGAGGAACCTCCACACCCTGGCAAAGAAGAAGCATGTCATAGGCATCGAGGGCGTCAAGTTCAAGAAAGATCACTTATGCGGTGCCTGTGAGGCAGGAAAGATGACGAGGGCCAAACATCCCTCGAAGACAATCATGACCACTACTCGACCCTTCGAACTGCTTCACATGGATCTTTTCGGTCCCACTCATTACTCAACTCTTACTACTACTGCTTGTCTCTATGGCTTTGTCATTGTTGATGATTATTCTAGATATACTTGGGTGCACATAATCCTTTACAAGACTGAAGTGCAGGATGTCTTGAAACGCTTCGCCAATCGAGCAATGAACAACTATGGCACCAAGATAAAACATATCAGGAGTGACAATGGCACTGAATTCAAGAACACTAGCCTTGATACATATCTTGATACCTTGGGCATCACACATGAATTCTCAGCCCCGTACACGCTACAGCAGAATGGGGTCGTCGAACGCAAGAACAGAACACTCATTGAGATGGCCAGAACGATGCTAGATGAATACAAGACTCCAAGAAAATCTGGCCTGAAGCCATTGAATACTGCAATGCCATACAATCAATCGTGTTTATCTTCACAAGCTTCTGAACAAGAACATCTTATGAGCTCTTACTGGCAAGAAGCCAAATGTCAGTTACTTCAGAGTAATTTGGCGCCAGGTTGCTGGATCAAGGACTCCACATTCACACCTCAAAGTTTGCACCAAAAGCACATGAGGGTTTTATGCTTGGATATGGAAAGGATTCGCACTCCTACAGAGTCTTCAATCTCTTTCATTATAAAGTGGTTGAAACAGTGGATGTGCGGTTCGATGAGACTAACGGCTCACAAGGAGAGCACCTGCCAAATGTGCTAGATGAAGTTCCATCCAGTGAATCAATCGAACTTATGGGAACTGGAGAAATCATACCTTCGGAAGCTCAACCTGAAGAGGAACTTATCATCTCCGCACCTGATCAACCTGAAGACAATGCTCAGCCTGAAGACATTCCTTCTAACAACGACAATGATCAGCAAGAGCAAAATCTTCGCCCTGTACATCCTCGCGTTGCCAATGAAGTGCAGATTGAAAGAATAATTGATAGCATCAATGCACCCGGTCCACTCACTCGTTCAAGGGCAACTCAGCTAGCAAATTTCTGTGGGCACTTCGCATTCGTCTCAATAACAGAACCCAAGAAAGTTGAAGAAGCCTTCATGGAACCTGAATGGATTCAAGCTATGCAAGAAGAGCTTCAACAGTTTGAGCTGAATAATGTATGGGAACTGGTTAAGCGTCCTGATCTCGGAAGCACAACATAATAGGCACCAAATGGATATACCGCAACAAGCAAGATGAGCATGGTCAAGTTGTCAGAAACAAAGCTCGTCTCGTTGCTCAAGGATATACTCAAGTGGAAGGCATTGACTTCGATGAAACATTTGCTCCTGTGGCTAGACTTGAAGCCATACGCATACTGCTGGCCTATGCAAATCATCATAACATACTTCTATATCAAATGGATGTGAAGAGTGCCTTTCTCAATGGCAAGATTGAAGAAGAGGTGTATGTTCCACAACCGCCTGGTTTTGAAGATCCAAAACATCCTGACATGGTATACAAGCTCAACAAGGCACTGTATGGCCTCAAACAAGCCCCTCGGGCTTGGTATGACACACTCAAATACTTCCTGAAGAGCAAAGGCTTCATACCTGGTTCCCTAGACCCCACTCTCTTCACGACGACATATGATGGTGAACTGTTTGTGTGCCAAATATATGTGGATGACATTATCTTCGGCTGCACCAATCAGAAGTACAGTGAAGAGTTTGGATATATGATGCAAGAGCAATATCAAATGTCCATGATGGGAGAGCTGAAGTTCTTCCTCGGTCTTCAAATACGACAGCAACGCAACGACATCTTCATATCTCAAGAGAAGTATCTCAAAGATTGCCTGAAGAAGTTCGGTATGGAAGACTGCAAAGGCTTCACGACGCCAATGCCAGCCAAGCATCATCTGGGTCCTGACGACAATGGTAAAGAGTTTGACCAAAAGGTATACCGCTCCATGATTGGTTCTTTGCTTTATCTATGTGCATCTAGGCCAGATATTATGCTTAGTGTTTGCATGTGTGCTCGATTTCAAGCGGCACCAAAGGAGTCGCATCACTTAGCTGTGAAGCGAATTCTTCGATATTTGGCTCACACCCCAACTCTAGGATTATGGTATCCAAAGGGCTCAGAGTTTGATCTGGTTGGATTCTCGGATGCTGATTATGCTGGTGACAAAGTGGATCGCAAGTCTACATCAGGCACATGTCACTTTCTGGGACGATCACTTGTATGTTGGTCTTCAAAGAAGCAGAACTGTGTATCTCTCTCCACTGCTGAATCTGAATACATTGCTGCTGGATCTTGCTACGCTCAGCTTCTGTGGATGAAGCAAACACTCAAGGACTATGGCATTCATCTGAAGCAAGTGCCACTCTACTGCGACAATGAAAGCGCCATCAAGATTGCCAACAACCCAGTTCAGCACTCGAAGACAAAGCACATTGAAATCCGTCATCACTTTCTTAGAGATCATGTTGTGAAGGAAGATATTGATACCATACACGTCAACACTGAAGAGCAATTGGCAGATATCTTCACCAAGCCCTTGGATGAGAAGAGATTTTGCAAGTTACGGTGTGAGCTAAATATCCTGGAATCCTCAAATGTCCAGTGATCAGGCACACATCCTAACCCTTATGCATATTGATGACTTAGATGTGCAACACACGAAGTAAAGTATATCTTCAATCAATGAAGACATACATTCTAAGTGTGAATACATTAATGTGGAATTTGACTTCGGAACGCCACGATAATTGTGCGCCGTTTCTGGGTCTAATACTTCCTATACGGTGGGTAACGCCACCACCAAACGTTCTGTTCGAAGTGTTTCACTCATGGCGTTACATTTGCTATGTCTTCACATTTGGTTTGGCTTAAATTTCAACATGTCTTCATGATTATCTTCTCTATGTTGAATATATATATATACTAGTGTTCTGTCCTCTACAGCATTCACTTATAGCTATGTCTTCTGTTGAATCTTTTGAACTAAGTGAATGTTGATCGGACCCTAACCTCTCTATGCTTTCTATCTCAAAACTCTATCTCTCCAAATCATATGCATTCTATTGAAACTGTCGAATGTCTTCTCTGCGTCCTTGTCAGCAGAAGATACAGAGACAAACCTTAAGTCCGCTTTAAATGCTCAC
>NC_053028.1:681198203-681290869 GCF_003073215.2 Triticum urartu
CTTATATAACCGCTAGGGTATTCGGACACACTCCGGACCGTCAGGTCCCGAGGTTAAAGCGAAAAGGTCGGCAACGACAAACGATCTACAATCCGGCTAGAAGGCATTACACATGTCAATTCAAAATTACTCAGTCATTCTGACTGCTTGTTTTCCTCTTTATGCTCCGGCTCGTATGTTGTGTGGAATTGTGAGCGGATAACAATTTCACACAGGAAACAGCTATGACCATGATTACGCCAAGCTATTTAGGTGAGACTATAGAATACTCAAGCTTAGAGGGATCTCCTTCCTGTCAGGCCCCACTGGTCCGACCTCGGCCATGTGGTTTGGGTCAGACTTCGTAAAACGGGTCTTCACCATGGCCCAGGCCTCCCTAGCGCCTTGTCGGCAGGCCGATATCTTCCACAACCGGAAGCGCCGCCGAGCTCCCTTCAGCTTCTCCGCAAGCTCTCCAAGGCCTTCGGGCATGGAGTGGGCAGGCCATAAGGCTTGGGCAATACCCCGCATCGCCTGCCGAATTCGCTCGTGCAGTTGCAAGAGTTCGGGAAGAAGGTCACCCATAGAACCGGGCATCTCCTCTGCAGGACGACCTGTGAGCATACCTACAGACATTACTCTGTTAGTCGACTTCCTCGCCGAACTCTTTTTTCAAAGTTCGTTCAAGCACTTACTAAAAATGCCTCATCGAAGCCGCTGATTCTCCTTCGTGGAGTCCGACAGCTGGCCACAAACATCTTTAAGTTCGACGTCTAGCTTGGTGTTGGCATCCTGAAGATCATTCTTCTCTCGCCTCACCTTTGTCAACGTACTCTCACCGGCCTTTAGCCGGTGTAAGAGTTGTTGCTCGTCCGGATCGAGCCCGGCGCCATATGCAAAATGATTTGTCAGATTTGCACCCACACCGCACAATACTAATCTTTCGAAGTGTATCTTACCTGAGGGGGTCTCTTTGGGCTCCCCTGCTGCGGCTAGTGCGGCCTCTAGTTGGGCCTTGCACTTTTCCAGCTCCTGGGACAGTACGGTATTATTCTCTGTAAGAAGCTGCATATTACATGATCCTTAAATCAGTTGCTCTAACTGCTTCAAGTCTCGGGGGCTACTGGCACATATATATATATTTAACCAAAATTTTATTACCCGTATGTCTTTTACATACTGCTCCGTGGCTCTGGCTAAACCATTTTGAGCGGCACGGAGGTACGCATCTACCAAATTAAAAGCATCTAAAGCCTCGTGGGAGAAACAAGCGTCGCGTAGAATTGTCCGGCGACGCCTCTGGTTCATGGCACTCTCCACTTCAGAATTTGTGGCAGACAGCCTGTCCGCATCCTCTGTCGGAGGAGCGTCCGGTGTGCGCCTTGTGCTCGCCTCCGCTTCCTGGCCAGACGTTGGAGCCTGGCTGATGGAGGCGCGATTGGCAACCTCTCCGGATGTAGTCCGGTGATGTCTCTTCGTTCTGAAGATAGCACGAACGTTAATATGCCCTGACAGAATAACTCCAGGGAAACAAAGGGTGCACTATACCTTTGCGCCGGCATCTCAGTCCGGACTACATTCCTTTTTGCCCCACAGGGCCCTACGGCCCCTCGTTGGCTAGCCGCCGCAGGTTCGGCCTCCTGCCTCAGAAATCTCCCCTGCAAAACACGGCTGTCGTCAGAAACACCGGGCTACGTGAGGGTGGAATCTCTTTCAAGGGAATAAGACCCCGGTTTTTGTCACCTGGGAGGCCGGGATTAACCCTGGGTAATCCGCCGTAATGGCTACCAAGGTATTGTCCTTGCTTAGCTGATAGAACAACCCATCGATAAACTCCACCGATATGTCCGGATCCTCTTCGGAGTCCAGATTGAGGGACCGTTCTGGGTCCTCGAGCTGTGGAGGGCGGCTGTTTATATCCTTTACCTCCTGTTGCAGTTCCTGCATTGAAGTCGTTAGACTACCTATCTAACCATGGGAGTATCAAACAAACAGGCAAGCGCAATTGTTCACTTACCCAGCTTGGAGGATCGTACATACTTAATCCGGCCCGCGGGTTGACGCGGAGGAATTCCTCCTTTTCTCCCTTGTACAAAGAGGATAAGATCTTTACTAAGGCGTCGGCTAAGGCCGGCCCCTCACGACCGTAACGTGTGGCGTCATCCTCCCCGTTGAAATCCCACATGGGGTGGCCTCTATATTGAAGCGGCTGCACCCCCCGCATAATGCATGCGGCCATGACTCCAATCATGGTTAGTCTGGAATGAGCCAACAGTCTTATCCGGCCCATCAGGTAAAGGACGTCTCTGTCGCTTTCTCTTTGCTCCGCGGACGCCAGCTCAAGCGTTTCTTCAATGGAGCACTGTTGAACTCAGGGAGACCGACCTAGATAGGGTCCAGTAACGGGACCTCATATATGTAAAACCATTCCGAAGGCTAGTCCTCGGACGCCTTCTTTGGGGTTCCGGATAGGTATCCGGTCCCGACGATGCGCCATACTTCGGCTCCGCCCACTTGGTATATAGACCCCTCTTGAGAACGGGGTACCAGGCAGAATAACCTCTTCCACAGCGCGAAATGAGCCTCAACGCCTAAAAATAGCTCGCAAAGGGCGACGAAACCTGCAATATGCAATACGGAGGCGGGCGTGAGATTGTGCAGCTGGAGGCCGTAGAACTTAAGAAGCCCGCGGAGAAATGGATGAATTGGAAATCCCAGTCCCCTTATTAGATAGGGGACGAGGCACACCCGCTCTCCTTTAGAAGGATTGGGGGTGCTCTCCGCTTGTTTTCCGCCATTGTAGGTGGCGAGACCGGCTCGGACCGGGACCATGTATGCCTGAGGGAGAAATCCCTTGGCCTGAAGCGACACTAACTCGCTATGTGGGATGGTGCAACTCTCCCAGTCCCCGGGTTTGGGACCAGAGGGGCGAGGGGAGGAGCTGCGACGGCTGGTCATGTTGGAATGGACCTTTGCTGGAAGCGCTCTGATGATAACTCGCGGAGAGGAGAAGATGTGGTTTGGACCTAAATCCCCATCCCGTTAAATAGGTGGCTCGTTTATACGGCTAGGGGTGTGGGTGTAAAAATGCCCCGACTTTTCGCATTCGTTTGACACGAGGAATACGACCATTATTGGGTGTGGAAGCCGAGGAGCACTACATTACAAAAATCGGACATTATTCCTACAGGTACACAAGATTTGGAGAAGAACCCGCCTTGCAATGCCGAACAATCTGCGCGCCGGACTCGTCGTCATTGAAGCCTGGTTCGGGGGCTACTGAGGGAGTCCTGGATTAGGGGGTGTTCGGGTAGCCGGACTATACCTTCAGCCGGACTCCTGGACTATGAAGATACAAGATTGAAGACTTCGTCCCGTGTCCGGATGGGACTTTCCTTGGCGTGGAAGGCAAGGTTGGCGATGCGGATATTCAAGATCTCCTACCATTGTAACCGACTCTATGTAACCCTAACCCTATCCGGTGTCTATATAAACTGGAGGGTTGTAGTCCGTAGGCAATCAACTCCATATACAACAATCATACTGTAGGCTAGCCTCTAGGGTTTAGCCTCCTTGATCTCGTGGTAGATCTACTCTTGTACTACCCATATCATCAATATTAATCAAGCAGGACGTAGGGTTTTACCTCCATCAAGAGGGCCCGAACCTGGGTAAAACATCGTGTTCCCTGCCTCCTGTTATCATCCGGCCTAGACGCACAGTTCGGGACCCACTACCCGAGATCCGCCGGTTTTGGCACCGACAATGATCTTTTCACTTAATTACTTATGCGCCCCCAGATGCTTTTTCCTGCGTCTTTTTCGCAGAATGGGCATGCACTTTAGGGCATGCCTCCTAGGGAAAGGAACCCCTAACGGAACTATTCTCCCTGGAAGATGTTTCTTACTAACCATGTAATATAACATAACTAGTCGGGCACTTGTCTGTTCACGCACTAATGACCCCTACGCCTGGTCTCCATGCATTCCCGGGTTCTTATATAACCGCATGGGAATTCGGACACACTCCGGACCGTCAGGTCCCGAGGCTGAAGCGAAAAGATCGGCCATGACAAATGATCTACAATCCGGCTAGAAGGCATTATAAATGTCAATTAAATTACATAGTCATTCTGACTGATTGTATTCCTCTTCAATACCATCTAACAGGCTGTCTAATTTACAGTCCTACTGGGAATACTTTGCGGCCAATTCTACTTGGCCGTATACTAAGCTTACAGGGATCTCCTTCCCATCGGGCCCCACAGGACCGACCTCGGCCATGTGGTTGGGGTCAGCCTTTGTGTACCGCGTCTTCACCATGGCCCAGGCCTCCCTAGCGCCTTGACGGCAGGCCGATATCTTCCACAATCGGAAGTGCCGCCGTGCTCCCTTTAGCTTCTGCGCAAGATCTCCAAGACCTTCGGGCATGGAGATGGATGGCCACAAGGCCTGGGCGACGCCTTGCATCGCCTGCCAAACTCGCTCGAGAAGTGGCGAGAGCTCGGGAAGAAGGTCACCCGTAGAACCGGGCATCTCCTCTGCAGGACGACCTGTTAGCACACCTACAGACATTACTCTGTTAGCCGACTTCCCCGCCAAACTTTTTTTCAAAGGTTCGTTCAAGCACTTACTAAAAATGCCGCGCCGAAGCCGCTGATTCTCCTTAACGGAGCCTGACAGCTGGGCACTAACATCTTTCAGGTCGACGCCCAGCTTGGTGTTGGCATCTTGGAGATCGTTCTTTCCCGCCTCACCTTTGTCAGCACCTTCTCACCAGCCTTCAGCTGGCGTGGCAAGATTTCATTTGTCAGATTCGCACCCATGCCGCGCTTCGCAAAATACTTATCTTTCGAAGTGTATATTACCAGAGGGGGTCTCCTTGGGCTCCCCCGCCACGGCTAGTGCGGCCTCAAGTTGGGCTTTGCACTCTTCCAGCTCCTGGGACAGTAGGGAATTCTTTTCTGTAAGAACCTGCATAACAAATGATCTTTAAATCAGTTATTCTAACTGTTTCAAGTCTTGGGGGCTACTGGCATATATATATAATTCCCAAAATTTTCTTACCCGTATGTCTTTTACATATTGCTCTGTGGCTCTGGCTAGACCATTTTGAGCAGCACGGAGGTTTGCATCTCTCGAATTGAAGGCATCTAATGCCTCTTCGGAGAAACAAGCGTCACGAAGAATTGTCCGGCGACGCCTGTGGTTCATGACACTCTCCACCTCAGAGTTGGTGGCAGACAACCTGTCCACATCCTCCGTCGGAGGAGCGTCCGGTGCGCGCCATGTATTCGCCTCCCCCTCGGGACCAGGCTTTGGAGCCTGGCTGGTGGAGGCACGATTGGCAGCCCCTCCGGATATAGTCCGGCGAGGTCTCTTTGTCCTGAAGACAGCACGAGTCTTAATACTCCTTGAAGGTGTAACACCTGGGATAAGGGGGCGCACCGTACCTTTGTGCTGACGCCTCGGTCCGGACTGCACCTCTCTTTTGCCCATGGGGCCCTGCGGCCCCTCGTTGGCTTGTCGCCGCAGGTTCGGCCTCCCGTCTCAAAAACCTCCCATGCAAAGCTCGGTTGTAATCAGGAAACTGAAAACACGAGAGGGCGGACCCCTATTCGGGGTACTGGGACTTCGATCTCAGTTACCTGGGAGGCCGGAATTAGCCCTGGATAATCGGCCGTAATGGCCACCAAGGCGTTGTCCTTGCTCAATTGATGGAATACACCATCAATCAGCTCCACCGATACCACCGGATCTTCTTGAGAGGCCGGGTCAAGGGACCGTCCTGGGTCCTCGGGTTGTGGAGGAGGGCTGTTTATTTCTTTAACAGCCTGGCGCAGTTCCTGCGTTGAAGTCGTTAGACTGAATATTTAGCAATGGGAATATAAAACGGACAGGCAAGTAAATGTGATCACTTACCCAGCTTGGGGGATTGTACATAGAAAATCCACCCTGTGGGTCAACGCGGAGAAATTCCTCCTCTTCTCCCTTGTGCAAAGCGGACAAGGTCGATGTTAGAGCCGTAGCTGAATCCGGTCCCTTACGACCGTAGCGGGTGGCGTCGTCCTCCCCGTTGAAGTCCCACATGGGGTGGCCTCTATACTGTAGCGGCTACACCCCTCGCATGATGCATGCGGCCATGACCCCGATCATGGTCAGTCCGGAATGAGCAAACAGTCTTATATCTGACCCATCAAGTAAAGGGCATCCTTGTCACTTTCTCTTTGAGGGCTCCGTGGACGCCAACTTAGGCGCTTCTTTAGTGGGGCACTGTCGAACTCAGGGAGGCCGATCCGGACAGGATCTAGCAGCGGGACGTCCTCTACGTAAAACCATTCCGAAGGCCAGTCTTCAGATGCCTTCTTTGGGGTTCCGGATAGGTATCCGGTCCCGGTGATGCGCCACACTTTGGCTCCGCCCACTTGATATATTGACCCCTTCCGAGAGCGGGGCACAAAGCAGAATAGCTCATTCCATAGCCCGAAATGAGCCTCAACACCGAAAAACACCTCGCAGAGGGCTACGAAGCCCGCGATATACAATATGGAGGCCGGCATAAGATTGTGTAGCTGGAGGCAATAGAACTCCAGGAGCCCCCGGAGAAATGGATGGATTGGAAATCCGTGCCCTCTTATTAAATAGGGGACAAGGCATATTCGCTCTGCTTTGGAAGGATTAGGGGCACTCTCCGCTTGCTCTCCGCCATTATAGATGGAAAGACTGGCTTGAACCGGGACCATATAGGCTGGGGGAGAAATCCCTTGGTCTGGAGCATCACTAACTCGCTATGCGGGATGGAGCATCTCTCCCAATATCCAGGCTGAGGGCTGGAAGGGTGAAAGGAGGAGTTGCGGCGGCTGGCCATGGTGGAATGGACCTTTGTCGGATGTGCTTTGATGAACACTCGCGAAGGGGAGAAGGTGTGGTTTGGATCTAAATCCTCGTCCCTTTAAATGGGCGGCTCATTTACGTGGCTAGGGTTGTGAATGTAAAAACACTGAGACTTTTCATATTCATTTGACACGTGGGAGACGGTCATTATTGGGCGTAGAAGCCAAGGAGCACAACATTTACAAGAAACCGGACTTTATTCAACAGGTATACGGAATTGGGAGGAGAACCCGCCTTGCAATGCCGAAGACAATCTGCGCGCCGGACTCATCGTCATTGAAGCCTGGTTCGGGGGCTACTAAGGGAGTCCTGTATTTGGGGGTGTCCGGATGGCCGGACTATACCTTCAGCCGGACTATGAAGATACAAGATTGAAGACTTCGTCCCGTGTCCGGGAGGGACTTTCCTTGGTGTCGAAGGCAAGCTTGGCGATACAAATATGTAGATCTCCTGCCATTGTAACCGACTTTGTGTAACCCTAACCCTCTCCGGTGTCTATATAAACAAAAGGGTTTTAGTCCATAGGACAACATACGGAACAACAATCATACCATAAGCTAGCTTCTAGGGTTTAGCCTCTCCGATCTCGTGGTAGATCTACTCTTGTACTACCCATATCATAAATATTAATCACGCAGGATGTAGGGTTTTACCTCCATCGAGACGGCCCGAACCTGGGTAAAACTTCGTGTCCCCTGCCTCCTGTTACCATCCGGCCTAGACGCACAGTTCGGGACCCCCTACCCGAGATCCGCCGGTTTTGACACCGACAGTCTCTCTCAAGCAACCCTGCAACCAAATAACAAAGAGTCTCTTGTGTCCCCAACACACCCAATACAATGGTAAATTGTATAGGTGCACTAGTTCGGCGAAGAGATGGTGATACAAGTGCAATATGGATGGTAGATAATAGTTTTTGTAATCTGAAAAATATAAAAATAGCAAGGTAACGAATGATAAAAGTGAGCGTAAAAGGTATTGCAATGCTAGGAAACAAGGCCTCGGGTTCATACTTTCACTAGTTGCAAGTCCTCTCAACAATACTAACATAATTGGATCACATAACTATCCCTCAACATGCAACAAAGAGTCACTCCAAAGTCACTAATAGCGGAGAACAAACGAAGAGATTATGGCAGGGTACGAAACCACCTCAAAGTTATTCTTTCCAATCAATCCGTTTGGCTATTCCTATAAGTGTCAAAAACAGCCCTAGAGTTCGTACTAGAATAACACCTTAAGAGACAAATCAATCAAAACCCTAATGTCACCTAGATACTCCAATGTCACCTCAAGTATCCATGGGTATGATTATACGATATGCATCACACAATCTCAGACTCATCTATTCAACCAACACATAGAACCTCAAAGAGTGCCCCAAAGTTTCTACCGAAGAATCACGATGAAAACGTGTGCCAACCCCTATGCATAGGTTCATGGGCGGAACCCGCAAGTTGGTCACGGAAACATACATCAAGTGGCACGTGGTATCCCATTTTCACCACAGATATCCACGGCAAGACATACATCAAGTGTTCTCAAGTCTTTAAAGACTCAATCCGATAAGATTACTTCAAAGTGGAAACTCAATTCATTACAAGAGAGAAGAGGGGGAGGAGAAATATAAGATCCAACTATAATAGCAGAGCTCGCGGTACATCAATATCGTGCCAAATCAAGAACACGAGAGAGAGAGAGAGAGATCAAATACATAGCTACTGGTACATACCCTCAGCCCCGAGGGAGAACTACTCCCTCCTTGTCATGGAGAGCACCGGGATGATGAAGATGGCCACCAGAGTAGGATTGCCCCCTCCGGCAGGGTGCCGGAACGGGTCTAGATTGGTTTTCGGTGGCTACAGAGGCTTCTGGCGGCGGAACTCCCGATCTATTGTGTGCTCTGGAAGTTTTACGGTATATGGAGTTATATAGGTAGAAGAAGCACGTCAGGGGAGCCACGATGGCCCCACGAGGCAGGGGGCGCGCCCCCTACCCTCGTGAGCTCCTCCTTCCTTCCTTGACGTGGGGTCCAATTCCATCGGGTGGCTTTCGTTCCAAAAATAACTTCTCTAGTTGATTTCGTTCCGTTTCGACTCCGTCTGATATTCCTTTTCTTCAAAACACTGAAATAGGCATAAAACAGCAAATCTGGGCTGGGCCTCCGGTTAATAGGTTAGTCCCAAAAGTAATATAAAAGTGGATAATAAAGCCCAATATTGCCCAAAACAGTAGATAATATAGCATGGAGCAATCAAAAATTATAGATATGTTGGAGACGTATCAAGCATCCCCAAGTTTAATTCCTGCTCGTCCTCGAGTAGGTAAATGATAAAAAAGATAATTTTTGATGTGGAATGCTAGTTGGTATAATTTCAATGTAATTCTTCTTAATTGTGGCATGAATATTTAGATCCATAAGGTTCAAGACAAAAGTTTAATATTGACATAGAAACAATAATACTTCAAGCATACTAATAAAGCAATTATGTCTTCTCAAAATATCATGGCCAAAGAAAATTATCCCTACAAAATCATATAGTCTGGCTATGCTCTATCTTCACCACACAAAATATTCAAATCATGCACAACCCCAATGACAAGCCAAGCAATTGTTTCATACTTTTGATGTTCTCAAACTTTTTGAATCTTCACGCAATACATGAGCGTGAGCCATGGATATAGCACTATAGGTGGAATAGAGTGGTGGTTGTGGAGAAGACAAAAAGGAGAAGGTAGTCTCACATCAACTAGGTGTATCAACGGGCTATGGAGATGCCCATCAATCGATATCAATGTGAGTGAGTAGGGATTGCCATGCAACGGATGCACTAGAGCTATAAGTGTATGAAAGCTCAAAAAGAAACTAAGTGGGTGTGCATCCAACTTGCTTGCTCACGAAGACCTAGGGCATTTTGAGGAAGCCCATCATTGGAATATACAAGCCAAGTTCTATAATGAAAGATTCCCACTAGTATATGAAAGTGACAAAACAAGAGACTCTCTACTATGAAGATCATGGTGCTACTTTGAAGCACAAGTGTGGTAAAAGGATAGTAGCATTGTCCCTTCTCTCTCTTTTTTTTATTTGGCCTTTCTCTTTTTTAATTTGGCCTTTCCCTTTTTTTGGCCTTTCTTTTTTTTATTTGGCCTTTCTTTTTTTTATATTTGGGATAATGCTCTATGGATGATGATCATCACACTTTTATTTATTTACAACTCAATGATACAACTCGATACTAGAACAAAGTATGACTCTATATGAATGCCTCCGGCGGTGTACCGGGATATGCAATGAATCAAGAGTGACATGTATGAAAGAATTATGAATGGTGGCTTTGTCACGAATACTATGTCAACTACATGATCATGCTAAGCAATATGACAATGATGGAGTGTGTCATAATAACCGAACGGTGGAAAGTTGCATGGCAATATATCTCGGAATGGCTATGGAAATGCCATAATAGGTAGGTATGGTGACTGTTTTGAGGAAGGTATATGGTGGGTTTATGGTACCGGCGAAAGTTGCGCGGTACTAGAGAGGCTAGCAATGGTGGAAGGGTGAGAGTGCGTATAATCCATGGACTCAACATTAGTCATAAAGAACTCACATACTTATTGCAAAAATCTATTAGTTATCGAAACAAAGTACTACGCGCATGCTCCTAGGGGGATAGATTGGTAGGAAAAGACCATCGCTCGTCCCCGACCACCACTCATAAGGAGGACAATCAATAAATACATCATGCTCCGACTTCATCACATAACGGTTCACCATACGTGCATGCTACGGGAATCACAAACTTCAACACAAGTATTTCTCAAATTCAGAACTACTCAACTAGCATGACACTAATATTACCATCCTCATATCTCAAAACAATCATCAAGTACCAAACTTCTCTTAGTATTCAACACACTCATAAGAGAATTTTATTATTCTTGAATACCTAGCATATTAGGATTTTAAGCAAATTACCATGCTATTTAAGACTCTCAAGATAATCTAAGTGAAGCATGAGAGTTCATCTATTTCTTCAAAATAAAACTACGACCATGCTCTAAAAGATATAAGTGAAGCACTAGAGCAAATGACAAACTACTCCGAAAGATATAAGTGAAGATCAATGAGTAGTCGAATAATTATGCAACTATGTGAAGACTCTCCGACATTTAATAATTTCAGATCTTGGTATTTTATTCAAACAGCAAGCAAAACCTAACAAAATAAATTGACGCTCCAAGCAAAACACATATCATGTGGTAAAGTTACCGATGAGCGAAGACGAAAGAGGGGATGCCTTCCGGGGCATCCCCAAGCTTAGGCTCTTGGCTATCCTTGAATATTACCTTGGGTTGCCTTGGGCATCCCCAATCTTAGGCTCTTGCCACTCCTTATTCCATAGTCCATCAAATCCTTACGCAAAACTTGAAAACTTCACAACACAAAACTTAACAGAAAACTCGTAAGCTCCATTAGTATAAGAAAATAAATCACCACTTCAAGGTACTGTAATGAACTCATTCTTTATTTATATTGGTGTTAAACCTACTGTATTCCAACTTCTCTATGTTTATAAACTATTTTACTAGCCATAGATTCATCAAAATAAGTAAACAACACATGAAAAACAGAATCTGTCGAAAACATAACAGTCTGTAGTAATCTGCGTCAAACGTATACTTGTGGAAATCATAAAATTCTCAAATAAATTTCTGGACCTGAGGAAATTATCAATTAATCACCTTCAAAAAGAATTAAATAAATAGCACTCTCCAAATAAAAATGGCAGAAGTTCTCGTGAGCGGTAAAGTTTCTGTTTTTGACAGCATGATCAACAAGACTTCCCCCAAGTCTTCCCAAAGGTTCTACTTGGCACAAACACTAATTAAAAGCATAAAACCACATATAAAAAGAGGCTAGATGAATTATTTATTACTAAACAGGAAGAAAAAGCAAGGGACAAAAATAAAGTTGGGTTGCCTCCCAACAAGCGCTATCGTTTAACGCCCCTAGCTAGGCTTGGTGATTTCAACGATGCTCGCATAAAGGATAAGAATTGTAACATAAAGAGAGCATCATGAAGAATATGACTAGCACATTTAAGTCTAACCCACTTCCTATGCATAGGTATTTTGTGATCAAACAATTTATGGGAACAAGAATCAACTTGCATAGGAAGGTATAACAAGCATAACTTCAAAACTTTAAGCACATAGAGAGGAAACTTGATATTATTGCAATTCCTACAAGCATATATTCCTCCCTCATAATGATTTTCAGTAGCATAATGAATGAATTCAGCAATATAACCAGCACCTAAAGCATTCTTTTCATGATCTACAAGCATAGAAATTTTATTACTCTCCATATAAGCAAAATTCTTCTCATTCGGGATAGTGGAAGTATCATAAGAGACTTGGATACTATAAATTGTTTCCACATTAAAAGAGTAATGTTCAGTCGAGGGGTAATCATAATCATGACAAGTTTTATAAATGTAATCACTACTTTTTATAGCATAAGTATCATCACAATAATCATCATAGGTAGGAGGCATGCTATCAGCATTATAAATTTGCATATCAAAACTTGGGAGACTAAAAACATCATCTTCATCAAACATAGCTTCCCCAAGCTTCGGCATTTTCATATCATAAGCATAATCACTCTCATCATTAATAGTATAGATTGCACCAATAGTATAGCAATTATCATATTCTTCCAAGCAAGTGCCAAAAAGATTTTCAAGATCATAAGAAGTATCATTATCTTACACAATTATATTTTCATGAGGCACAATAGTAATAGGGGCAGCATTATTTGGAAGAGACATCTTTTGACCTCTCTTCCTTTTTTTTTCTTCTTCTTCACCACATCATGTGTGGGTTCAATCCTCTTTTTGGAGGTCCTTATTACTGAGATTGGTTGAATAGGAGGCTCTTCCTCGTTACCTGATTCATCATAAGAAATAATAGGAGGGAATTGGGAAGTGTCTTCCCTTTCATTAGTATTCTCTTCATCTTCTATTTGTTTTCTTTTCTTGATGTAGTTGGCAATATAAGGATTTTCAATGCAATTCACCGCACAATACATATGAATCTTCTCTAGATCAAAGTCAAGAAATTTATCAAGATTAAACTTTGGAATACCCTCAGTTATACGTTTCATTTCCTCATACCCCAAAAGAAGACTAAGCTCTTTATGATGATCAAGGGTAATCAAATTATCACAATTTTTTGATACGATTCGGTCATGAAACAATTTGCATTGGATCTTTAAATGACCATGCTCATTGCAAAGTTCACAAGGGGCACGAAAAACATTGAATCTTTCAGCACATTCATCTAGCTCTTCTTTCAACAATTTGGTTTCTAAGTACTTATGCCTCTTGCAATATCTATCTTCCCTATTTGGTGTGTACTTGCAAACCCAGTCTACTCCACAAAAATTGACATGTTTATAGGAGGCATTTTCATCATAACTAGTGAAATCATCATTAGCATCATGGATATTCAAGTAATTCATACTAATAACATTGCAATCATGCTCATCATTCAAATATTTAGTGCCAAACATTTTATAGGTTTCTTATTCTAGCACTTGAGCACAATTATCCTTTCCATCATACTCACGAAAGATATTAAAAAGGTGAAGCATATGAGACAAACTCAATTCCATATTTTTGTAGTTTTCTTTTATAAACTAAACTAGTGATAAAACAAGCAACTAAAAGACTCGATTGCAAGATCTAAAGATATACCTTCCAGCACTCACCACCCCAGCAACGGCGCTAGAAAAGAGCTTGATGTATACTACACAACCTTCTTCTTGTAGACGTTGTTGGGCCTCCAAGTGCAGAGGTTTGTAGGACAGCAGCAAATTTCCCTCAAGTGGATAACCTAAGGTTTATCAATCCGTAGGAGGCGTAGGATGAAGATGGTCTCTCTCAAGAAACCCTGCAACCAAATAACAAGGAGTCTCTTGTGTCCCCAACACACCCAATACAATGGTAAATTGTTTAGGTGCACTAGTTCGGCGAAGAGATGGTGATACAAGTGCAATATGGATGGTAGATAATAGTTTTTGTAATATGAAAAATATAAAAATAGCAAGGTAACGAATGATAAAAGTGAGCGTAAAAGGTATTGCAATGCTAGGAAACAAGGCCTCGGGTTCATACTTTCACTAGTTGCAAGTCCTCTCAACAATACTAACATAATTGGATCACATAACTATCCCTCAACATGCAACAAAGAGTCACTCCAAAGTCACTAATAGCGGAGAACAAACGAAGAGATTATGGCAGGGTACGAAACCACCTCAAAGTTATTCTTTCCAATCAATCCGTTTGGCTATTCCTATAAGTGTCACAAACAGCCCTAGAGTTCGTACTAGAATAACACCTTAAGAGACAAATCAATCAAAACCCTAATGTCACCTAGATACTCCAATGTCACCTCAAGTATCCATGGGTATGATTATACGATATGCATCACACAATCTCAGACTCATCTATTCAACCAACACATAGAACCTCAAAGAGTGCCCCAAAGTTTCTACCGAAGAATCACGATGAAAACGTGTGCCAACCCCTATGCATAGGTTCATGGGCGGAACCCGCAAGTTGGTCACGGAAACATACATCAAGTGGCACGTGGTATCCCATTGTCGCCACAGATATCCACGGCAAAACATACATCAAGTGCTCTCAAGTCTTTAAAGACTCAATCCGATAAGATTACTTCAAAGGGGAAACTCAATTCATTACAAGAGAGAAGAGGGAGAGGAGAAACATAAGATCCATCTATAATAGCAAAGCTCGCGATACATCAAGATCATGCCAAATCAAGAACACGAGAGAGAGAGAGAGAGAGAGATCAAACACATAGCTACTAGTACATGCCCTCCGCCCCGAGGGAGAACTACTCCCTCCTCGTCATGGAGAGCACCGGGATGATGAATATGGCCACCGGAGAAGGATTTCCCCCTCCGACAGGGTGCCGGAACGGGTCTAGATTGGTTTTCGGTGGCTACGGAGGCTTCTGGCGGCGGAACTCCCGATCTATTGTGTGCTCTGGAAGTTTTAGGGTATATGGAGTTATATAGGCAGAAGAAGCACGTCAGGGGAGCCACGAGGGCCCCACGAGGCAGGGGGCGCACCCCCTACCATCGTGAGCTCCTCCTTCCTTCCTTGACGTGGGGTCCAAGTCCATCGGGTGGCTTTCATTCCAAAAATAACTTCTCTAGTTGATTTCGTTCCGTTTCGACTCCGTCTGATATTCCTTTTCTTCAAAACACTGAAATAGGCATAAAACAACAAATCTAGGCTGGGCCTCTGGTTAATAGGTTAGTCCCAAAAGTAATATAAAAGTGGATAATAAAGCCCAATATTGCCCAAAACAGTATATAGTATAGCATGGAGCAATCAAAAATTATAGATACGTTGGAGACGTATCAGCATCGCGGCAGAGCGTTGATTGGGCATGCACGAGAATTTGGTTCTGCTCGCAATATGGATGATACCTGAACGATGAAGTGAACAGGCATGCTAGCACGGGAGACCTATTTACACTATACAATACTGGAGTACTCATGTACCTACTGGTAGTAGTAGTAGTAGTAGTAGTAGTAGTAGTAGTAGTACAACTGTGGTACACTTGATGGTCAAAATACTATTCATCCGGTCCTCACAGTGAAGTGACAACACCCTGCGCCTGACACTAGTCCAGGCGGCATGTTCGGGTCACCAAAGTTAGCCTCACCCTGTGCACAATGCAGTCTGTCAGTGCCGCTGTACAACACATTGGCGCCTTGCCTCGTCTCCCTCTCCGCTCCCATAGCACCACTCCATCTCCATCTCCATCTCACTGTGCCCCCGTGTACCGTCGCCTCACTCGCCTCCCCCAGTACCACTATTCCCTCGCTAGCCGTTCCAGCACCGACATCCTTCTCCCCCGTAAATCAAGCCCCCTTCCAAACTCCACCATGGCCGAACGCGAACCGCGCAGCATCCATATGAGCCACGATTGGAGCAATCTCCCCAGTGACATCCTCGACCTCTGTTGTTTGTGTATGGATATGTTGAGTGCCCTGCGGCTGACTGCATGCTCGAGGGACATGCACACGGCCATCGTCGAAGCGAGGCCTAAGCTTTTCAAGACACCCTGCTTGCTGCTATCTGGTCTTGCGAGATTGGCTCACCATGATACAGAGGCGTGCATGATCCCCCTCGACTTCAATCCGATCTCCATTAGCCGAAACTTCTTTGCAGGTATGTAGTGGGTCGTCGTACATCATTTCCCTCGACATCGATCCGATCACCATCGCCCGAAACTTCTTGGCAGGTATGTAGTGGGTCGGCATGAACTCCCACTGGATGGCTGCCTTCAGAGAAGACGGTAAAAAGTTGGTGCTCGTGAACTTCCAGACCTCCCATGAGATTATCCTTCCTCCGTTGGATTATATAGAATATTACCATCGCGGTCCAAGTCATCTAGATTACTACGTCAGTTGGACGGACCTTGTTTTGCAGAAGATTGTAATCTGCCAAGTGCCCACACGACATGTGAATTACGCAGACTTCAAGCTAATTGCCTTGTTCGACCGCGGAATCAACTATCTTTATGCCGGTGCCTTCTTTAGCTCGAGACGACTCGGCTCGCAGTGGATCATCGTCAAAGCTGATACACACTTCTGTGATGCTATTGACCACAATGGCATCATCTACGCGATCGACAAAGCAGATGGCACCACGTATTGCTGGGCAGCGTGTGTAAGCAGATGGCATATCTCTGTTTGAGCAGAATTTGAGTAGAACTATGGCAATGTATTAGAGACGCCATAAATCAGCTATATTTGGAATGAGTTAATTCATGCGATTGTGACCATGTCATTACAGCCAATATGTACCCTGAATAATCAAACGGTTAGGAATATATGGACATTATCCTTATTTTACAGTAATCTATATACTACTACTAAATATGAGTGTGTATCAATGGCCATGTTAGTTTCCTCATTTTCATGATGTAGAAACATGCACCACACTGTTGGTTTCATCTAACCATACATTAAGGAAGTAAATGTGCATATGGAGAACTCTATATTTGGAAGTAGTGAAATCCTGCAATGCTTACCATGTGTACATACCTATATTCGCCTTTTAGCAATCAATGGCTAGAATAATATCCTCACAAAAATTTTGCCCACGGAACACGAGTATATAACAATGCATGGTCTGTTAGTTACCTTGAAGAATTTGTTTGTGAGGACAGAACATGATTACATAACATGCATGACATGGTAGTTTCCTGTGAAGAATCGATTGCGAGATAACATGAGTATAACCATGCATGGCACTTCTATAATTTCGAACCCAGTATACATTTCCCTGTATTTTCCTCCCAGTTCCAACAGGGACATATCAATGCTATTTCTTGCATTATCCTACGCATAATCTGAACAATGCTGATCTTACATTAACAATGCCTGTCCTTTTTGATATGATGCAGTGTCCCTATAGTTACTGCCCTTTGTAATCACACCACCTTTGCCAAAAACAGGGAAGCACAATTGGTTCCTCGCTCGATCAGACGATGGCAAAAGACCGATGATCATTCGGACACATGAGCCGGAAAAGTTATATTGCAAAAACCCCACTGTATACAAGCACCGTGTAATACGTGGGTATCTGGACAATGGTTGTTACGTCTATGAGCAGGATACCAGCTTGTTGGGGCCTTTAATATTTTTTAGTTGGAGGCGGGTAAACAGCCTTGGTTCACACTCTCTGTATCTCGGACTCGATTATCCGATTAACTAGGAGATCACCATTGGCAAGGACCTTGATGGCAGAGAGGCTCTGTTTGCTATGGAAAACTGTGTCTACACGGCGAGCCCTAGGAGTTTGGGAGCAAACTCACCTGATTGTCAATGATACAGCCTGCAGCCAAAAGAAGGTGAGAATGACAAAGGCATCCAAATTAACTTTGATCCTTGGATGTCTCAATTACGACAGGCAGTGATGTGGTTCGAGCCTTCATGTTGATAGCTAATTGGGTTGTTGCATCGAAAGGGTGGAGTACTAGTGTCTCCGGATCACTGGTCGCTGAAGCAGGGCTGCAAATTATGATGGTGTTGGATCATCTCTTCGAATGACTTTGTTGTCTTTGCTGCTGGTTCTGGATGGGTAGTTCTTTCTTTTGTTATGCATATTCCTTGTCATTTGGTCATCCTCCTTGATACGTCTCCAACGTATCTATAATTTTTGATTGCTCCATGCTATATTATCTACTGTTTTGGACTATATTGGGCTTTATTTTCCACTTTTATATTATTTTTGGGACTAACCTATTAACCGGAGGCCCAGCCCAGAATTGCTGTTTTTGCCTATTTCAGTGTTTCAGATAAACGGAATATCAAACGAAGTCCAAACGGAATAAAATCTCTGGGAACGTGATTTTCTCACCGAACGTGATCCAGGAGACTTGGACCCTGCTCCAAGGAACAAAAGAGGCGGTCACGAGGGTGGGGGGCGCCCCCCCTAGGGCGCGCCCCCTGCCACGTGGGCCCCTCGTTGCTCCTCCGTCGTACTTCTTCCTCCTATATATACTCATGTACCCCCAAACTATCAGAACAAGAGCCAAAAACTTAATTCCACCGCCACAACTTTCTGTATCCATGAGATCCCATCTCGGGGCCTGTTCCGGAGCTCTGCCGGAAGAGGGCCGTCATCACGGAGGGCTTCTACATCATCATAGCCTCTTCGATGAAGTGAGAGTAGTTTACCTCAGACCTTCGGGTCCATAGTTAGTAGCTAGATGGATTCTTCTCTCTCTTTGAATCTCAATACAAAGTTCTCCCCCTCTCTTGTGGAGATCTATTCGATGTAATCTTCTTTTTACGGTGTGTTTGTTGAGACCGATGAATTGTGGGTTTATGATCAAGTCTATCTATGAATAATATTTGAATCTTCTCTGAATTCTTTTATGTATGATTGGTTATCTTTGCAAGTCTCTTCGAATTATCCGTTTGGTTTGGCCAACTAGATTGGTAGTTCTTGCCATGGGAGAAGTGCTTAGCTTTGGGTTCGATCTTGCGGTGTCCTTACGCAGTGACAGAAGGGGCAGCAAGGCATGTATTGTATCGTTACCATCGAGGATAACAAGATGGGGTTTATTTCATATTGCATGAATTTATCTCTCTACATCATGTCATCTTGCTTAAGGCGTTACTCTGTTTTTAACTTAATACTCTAGATGCATGCTGGATAGCGGTCGATGAGTGGAGTAATAGTAGTAGATGCAGAATCGTTTCGATCTACTTGTCACGGACGTGATGCCAATATATATGATCATGCCTAGATATTCTCATAACTATGCTCAATTCTGTCAATTGCTCAACAGTAATTTGTTCACCCACCATAGAATACTGATGCTCTTGAGAGAAGCCACTAGTGAAACCTATGGCCCCCGGGTCTATTCTCATCATATCAATCTCCATTACTTTAATCTTGCTTTGCTTTTTACTTTGCCTTTACTTTTTACTTTGCATCTTTATACCAAAAATACCAAAAATATTATATCTATCAGATGTCACTCTCGTAAGAGATCGTAAAGGGCTTGACAACCCCTAATCGCGTTGGTTGCGAGTAGCTATCACTTTGTGCAGGTACGAGGGACTTGAGCGTGAGCTCCTACTGGATTGATACCTTGGTTCTCAAAAACTGAGGGAAATACTTACGCTACTCTGTTGCATCATCCCTTCCTCTTCGGGGAAAACCAACGCAAGCTCAAGACGTAGCACTCGTCTATGTCACTCTTACTATGTAATAGTTGCTTCTATTTAGAATGTCATTCTCGTCTGGATCACGAGAGTCTGAGCGCTGCAGATGGGTGCGTTTTGGTGCTGTAGCAAGACTTCTTATGAACTATCATGTCTTGCTGTTTATGTCAGTAGTAGTCACTAGTCAGTGTTTGAATGTTGTATGTATCGTTGTTTTGAACAGTTTATTGTCTCGAACTACTGGTGGGCTAAATGAGGGCATCACCATTCTCAAGTGTTCAGAGTATATCTCCTTTTTTCAAGTTATATAATTTCAGCTCAGTGTCTTTTCGATGATGTACACTTGTTTGGGCCAGTGAGGTGTCGTTGAATATGGGCCGAGTAGTAACGCAATGCCAAACATGTCAATTATGACTCTCAGGATGGGCTCTCAAAAGATCCTGAAAAAAGGCCGGGCTCTCCAAAGAAGAATGAATAAGGACTCTTAGGCCGACATGTGGGCGCCACCGGTGTTTTCGTGCGCTTGCGCGCCGAGAGCATATTGGCGCATGCTCGAAATTCATGCTACCTTTTCATCCGCAGTCTCCCGCCCCTTCCGCACCTCTGGAATCTCGATTCCTACTCCAGTTCCCCCAAATCCCCCTCATGTACTCCCTGTACTCAAGCGCACTATCATGTCGCCGGTCAACGTGGATCTCCGAGCCGGAGATCCTGAGATCCGTCCTGCCTTCGGTCGCTGCGTGCTGTCGCTCAATAGTGGCATGGCGGCGCTTGATGACCAGTTTGACGACAAAGTGCTGATGGTAACCATCAACGGCGACCGGCCTCCCGTCTCACCGGATGACCTTGTCAAAGCTCTTGGCATTGCTCACGACATCCAAATAAGTGACTTGCTCGTTGAAGTTTGTCCACCACCGGCTGATTTCTTCGTCAGGTTCCGGACAACTTTTGACTGCAGTCATGTGTTCGAATCTTCCCGGCGTTTGTTCTGCGATGGCGCGCTGGTGAGCTTTGATCGGTGGCACCCAGGATGGGCCTCGGTGCCCTCTGAGCTTGAGTTTTTAACAAAGCTTACCTTCCACGGCATGCCTCGACGTGCTTGGAACAGCGAGTCCATGAACGAGCTTATCAACGACCTTGGAGGTGAGCTCGTAAGTATGTTTGTTCCTCCGGACAGCTGGGCTCTAATGGTTATGGCATGGGTGAAGAAGCCGTCCACCATACTGAAGGTGATTGGTGTTGAGATACCGGTGCAGGAACCGGGGTTGTACTATTCGTCGCCACCAAGGCCGCCGCGGACCACGTTAGGGATGTACCTGTATCGAGTGTTCGTGCATGTCGAAGAAGTGGTCAATCCATCAATCGAAGTCCTGCCGCCGCCGCTGGTGCCAGGATCCGTCGACGACGTCCATTACAGGAGTCAACGTCAGACTTTTCTCGTGTTGCTCGGAACGATGGATGGCACAGGGCCTACTCCATCGCGCGGCGGAGGCCACTGCTTCTTTGGGAGAAGAGGCAGGGCTGGCTGCCTAGATGTGCTCTAATATGAGGTAACAACTGAATCTTGTCAGATACTAGTTAAATCCGAGCTATGGGTGTGAAGCACTGATATGCCAGTACATTTGATTGTGACCTGTTCTAATTTTGTACCTGAACTTTTTTTAGAAAGGGCTGTATGCCAACTTAATGTGTTAGGAGAACTTATTGTGTTGTCTGTCTGTTTTCTTTGCACAACATTCAAGATATTTCCCTGTCATTGATAAAGACGATGAATCGTTATGTACGACTTCGTTGGTTTCAACATAGCCCTTCCCGTAGCGATCCACTGCTTCCATCCTGATTGTGCCGCCTGCGTGAAATTTTTGTATGCAAGTTCAGTGTGCTATGATGTTCTATATGATTGTGTCAACTATATAAATTTTTACTGAGCATCAGCAATGCATATGGCTGAAAGATGTATTTACGAGCATCGGCCGATGGGTCTCTCTCTCTCTATCTCTCTCTCTCTCTCACACACACACACGCACACGCACAAGTGGGACCCATTGAATTATTTATTTGCTCGTGACAGCTTTTCATTAGGTTCCACTGTAATCTAACTGTTTTCTTAAGTTATTAATTGAGCTCAGGGACTTCAAAAAGTTGTACAGAAGCCTTGTTTGGGCCTTTCCGGCGTCGCTGAATGTGGGCTCAGTAACCATGTTAGGTTGTACTGTACTACACAGGCATTTTTTCTGCTATTTTTTCTTAAATAATACATTTTTTATTAATTTTCATAAATATTACGTTGGGTAATTTTTTTTCAAAAATAATACACCGTCCGCCCGCTGCAGGCTGACTGGGCCTAGTCGGCCCACAGCAGGCCGATTGGATTCCAGTCGGCCTACAGCTGGCCGACTGGCCCTTGTCGGCCCACTGTGGGCCGACTGGAGCTAATTGGCTCGCTGTGGGCTAATTGTTTTGCAAAAGTGTTAATCATATATTTAAAAAATATGTGTATTGTGACCTCCTCCGCTCGCTGTGGGCCCACTATTGACTAAAAAATATGTTTTAAAAAGTGTTAATCATGTATTTAAAAATTGTTAAATGTGTGTATAAAAAATGTTCCTTATCTATACAATTTTTTAATGTATGTATAAAAAAAAATTTTTTTTCAACAACAGCAATGCAACTGGGCCGAGAGTTGTACATAATATCCGGGTCAACTTGTTATTCTCCGCCCCGATGGGCTGCAAACTTTCTTAGGAGGTATGCATTATAAGAAAATTCCCCGCAGGTCAACTTGTTATTCTCCGCCCCGCTGGGCTTAGCAAGAAAATGGACTTTAAGAAATAATAAATGGGATGTAATTATAATATCTGGACAGTTACTATGCACCAAACACGTAATTAGTTTGAAAAATATATATTTTTGGAATTTGAAAATTTTAATTTCATTACTTGTTGCGCGCGCAATATTTCATTGGATTTTAACATAATACAACTTTATTTTGAAATTATATTTAACCTGACTAGAAATTTCAGATACACATATTTCGGATACCATCAAAATTTGGGATTTTTTTTAATTCTGTTTTGAGCGGTTGTTTGAAATTATTAATCGTTGTCCTAGCTAGAAGTTGGGCTGTACTTTTAACAAACTGTAAATGGGCTGTAGTAAATTCCATTAGAATTAAAAAATGGGTTGTACATTCTTACAAATCGCAAATGAGCTATATGTTCTCTGCCAAATCCGAGCTGTGGGCCTACTAAGTTAACGCGTACCAAGGGCTTTGTCAACTTAGTCAATATAAACGATTCTAGCTGCAGCGATCGTATGATGTCCATCCAACGGCTGTAGTGCTTCTTCAACCTCTGATCTTCTTGCTCCAGCCGTCCAAAGCAGCGCCGGTCGTGTCGCGTGCTCCTGCCTCCCGTGGCCGGTTGTGATGCCGCGGAGGCCTCACCGCCCCGTACTACTCCCACCGCTGGCCAGGCCATCCCTCTACTCACCCACACCCTTGTTATTCTGCGGCGACGGCAGCCTCACACCGCAGCCGAACCAGTGAACCCTCGTATTCCTCTCCGCGCGGGCTTCCACTGCTGCGTCTTCCCCGGCTTCACGCCGTCCCCTTCCTAGGCCTCGCCGTCGTTCAGACCACCGCCCTGGTGCTCTCGGCACGGCATGGTCAACGTGGTCAACGACCGACTTCCATCGGAAGAGTACTGTACGTGGAGAGGCTGACAACTGGGTCCACGACAGCCGCAAGGAAGTGCCTCCTTATTACGCGCAAAATAATTATTCCTCCACCTGACAGCGGGGACCCATCGGATGGGCCACCGTATTTCGCGAAAAAAATGATTTGCCCCCTGACTGTTAGGACCCACGAGCTACATCTTCACACGCAAGGAAGTGCGTACGAAAAAAAACGATTCGCCCCCTGACTGTTGGGACCCACCAGGCGCCCGACTGCTGGGACCCACCAGCTACATCTTCGGACGCAAGGAAGTGCGTCCGGATAAAAAAAACAAAACAATTCGTCCCCTGACTGCTGGGACCGACCAGCTACATCTTCACAGGCAAGGAAGTGCCTGACAATCGGGACCCACCTGGTCGAAGCGTACGTAGCGTTATCATTCTGGTCGCGAACGTGTACGTACATACTGGTCGATGTAGAGGCGCGCACGTGTCGTAGTAGAGGTGCGCACGTAGCATGTACACGTAGGTACAGTGGCCAGGGTGCAAGAAAGAAAATACGGCCACGTATGTGTACATATGAGCGGGGTCTCGAATGCCTACTCGCGCATACGTACAGCGAAGGCTCGTGTACATGGCTGGCTCGGAACGGAGAAACAGCATCGTAGTCATGTTCATGGGGAGGCAACGGAATGCGTCGTGTTCATGGAGAGGCAACGGAATGCGTCGTGTTCATCGGGAGGGCTTGGACGGAACAGGCGATGGAAACGAGGCCTGGCGTACCGCAGAACGGAGGAAACGGCCTTGTGTTCGACCGGCCACGTTCGAAACGGGATATTGTTCATCGGGAGGGGTCTGGCGTACCACAAAACGGAGGAAACGGACCTCCTACAGTCGAAACGGGGGTTGTGTTGATCAGGAGGGGTGTGGCGTACCGCAAAACGGAGGAAACCGACTTGTGTTGGAGCGCTACGGTCGAAACGGGGGTCCTGTTCATCGGGAGGGGTGTAGCGTACCGCAAAACGGAACTCCACGAGATACTGTTCATCTTCACCGTCAACCTCCTCCAGCCTCCATGAGCTCATGTTCATCCAGCCTCCACGAGCTCCTGTTCATCCAGCCTCCACCGCGCGTTACTCCACCGGCTACTGTTCATCCAGCCCTCCACACCACGGGGTCCTGTTCAACCACCCCTCCACCGTCTACTGTTCATCCAGCCCTCCACACCACGGGGTCCTGTTCATCCACCCCTCCACCGTCTACTGTTCATCCAGCCCTCCACCACACCACGGGGTCCTGTTCATCCCGAGGCAACGCCACCGCTCACTGTTCATCCAACCCCCCCCCCCCCCCCCCCCCCCCCCGCAACGCTCACTGTTCATCCCGTCGATCGGCTTTAGTTAGCAGCAGTAGCGAAGGAATCGCTCGATCGGGTTCAGTTAACAGCCATCGATCGATCGCTCGGGTTCAGTAACGCGTAGCCTGCAGTGCAATCGCTCGGGTTCAGTTAGAGCCCAACGCCTCGCTCGGGTTCAGTTAGAGCCAACGCCTCGCACACACGCGCGTACGTGTACGAGAGAAGCGCGCATCGCTCGGCCCCCGACCTCCCACCGTAACCGGGAACTCCCTGAAATTTTCCTCCCCCTCGCTTCTACCACGGTTTTTTCCGTCATGGACGGCCCAAAGAATGTCATGCAGCTGCGTCTCCGGCCCACCCAGGAGAAAAGCCCATTTTCTGTCATGATTTTTTGTCATAGAACTAGGAGCCCACCACATCTATGATGATACCGGGTTTTGTCACAATTATCGTCATAGAAGTGTCATATGTATGACAGGAAAAAATTTCGTTCGGCCCAAAATGTCACAGATGTGTCTTTTTTTTGTAGTGCAGCTCGCTGGACGCTCCCTATTTGCAGGTACACCTGGTTTTTCTGGTCCTCAAGCTTTTTTTTTATGAATTTGCTAGGTTGCGCTCCGGATCGGAAGGTGCTTGATGTCCAACTTCACATAATGGCTTCATTGATTCAGAGTTCTCTTTATACTCCCATTGGTATGCAAGCTCTCTTCTCTTAGTTTAATTATTTACAGTTGATAAAACATATGTAGCTTCTATTTAAATAGAATAAGAATTTCGCTCCCCTGCAGGTTTTCCATTTCAGAGAACTGGATTTCACAATCCAAATCCGAAGGGACACCAATAAACTTTAAAAATAAAAAATATGAAATAAAATTATTTTATAAATTAAGCAAGGGAATGACTAGGCATAAGGCATTTACATGATAAATAGATCGACTGTACTGTGTCCATCCAGGTCTATTTTTTGTTACATAGTTGTGGCCGATATCCACTGTTCAGAAAGAAAAAGGTAAAATAAACAAATCAACTTCTTCACAATGTTTAGGCTTTAGAAGAGAATAATTCCACAATCAACTTCTCCAATCTATACTTTCTAAAGAATTGGTGGGTATTGGAAGCTGTCCTACCACCTCTTCAACACGTTCCTCATAGCCTATAATTAAGTTCATACATGACATTATATTTCCTATTCATTTTTCTATTTTTTTCCATGTGTACAGTATAAGAATTTCAGCGCGTGCAGACATTGTGGTGCTATAGGTAGTTGTGTGGTAAGTCTGACTACAACTCCCATGTTCTTCTAGGTTTGGGACAAGAACGTATACATATTTATCACTTAATTTTGTATTTGTTTCGCAGGTTGCAGATTGTGTATGTACTCAAGTGATTTTTTTTCCGTGCTAATTCCACTAAAGGGATGTAGTTTTTCTTCCTATAAATTCATGTTATCCAGATATTCAGCTAATTTGAGTGCGCGCAGAAAGAAGCTGACTGGCCATGTTCATTCATGATTAAGATGTTGTACCATAGGATGTACTTCACATATATTTGAGATCGGAATTGCACAAAAGCAACTCTTTCGATTTCTTCATGATAGACAAAAACTACTTCTTTGAGCTTGGTAAACCACTGAAGGTATTTGGTGGGACATGAGCCATGTGACGGGCATTCTTCTTGATGACAAAACCAGCTACAAAGAAAGATGCACTTCCGCAAGCTATTTTCTATACATTGGTTCAAATAAAAAACCATTTCATTATTTCAATATTTTTCTCATTGCAGTAAATTGTCCTCTAAAAAACCACTGCGACAATGTGGCATTTCTGGCAAGAATTTTTACCTCATTATGCAAAAATGCCCACCTCAACTTGCAACATGCATGCAAAAGGCTCAAATGTTTTAATATATTATGCTACTTATATCCAACAAATATGTTTATAGTTACATGCTTTTCAGTTTTAGTTCCATGCTTTTAATTCAAATGTTCACATTCATATAATAATTTTCTTACTGAAATATAGTGCAAGCAATTCCCGCAGCAACGCGCGGAGTATTATCTAGTATCTTGAAATGGCAGATCCATCCATGAAGTTCCCTTGCCAATTTAGAGCTTACAATGTACCCAGCAAAACAATTGTTCACAGTTCAACCATGATGCCCTGGCGGGAACTTTGTTCATTCAACAAATATATATTCTTCACTTGTGTTTTGCAAGTTCAGTTGTAACAAGTCAAAATAATTGATCTTCCATACCTACAAAGACTGAATTTTATGATCTGCAGGGCGTCAATGGTACTGCTACGAGATACATAGCTCTCTATAGCCAAGAAAATAAAATAAAAATAAAACTGAATGCTGGCTACTATATTCTTAGTGCATCTCTTTACTGCTAATGTTATATTTACTATGAATCTGAATATTGAGGTATTTTTTGGCCTGAACATGGAGAAGTTGTCACTTGGTCCTTTTAGATAAGCTTAGGTGCACATCTTGCCAATTTTTTTTCTTTTTTATGTATAAGGATGCTACTTCATGGGGGCAAACCAACTGCTTGCAAAATCTTTGGTAGCAGAAAAGGCTCCGGCTCCCCACCGGACTCTGCATCCAATCATCTTTGGCAGCTGTAACTTCCTGATAAGCTTCATCAAGCCTGTCTTTTATGTTCCAAGATATTAAAATACCACCGATTGGGCATATGCTCAGCGGATCGAAGCTGCGTCCATCCAGTTGAACAAGCTCTCGTATTCTTCGGCCATAATCTCTCGGCTTGGAATTTGTTCCAGACATCCAGACTACTTAAAACAGAACTAGAATGATTCTGGTGACATATAAACAGAACCAGCTGCTCCCATCATCTGCAATAAGCTAGAATGAATCAGGTGACATATTAACAGAATGCCCAAATGAAGTGTGCTTAGCTCTGGCGGCTTATGAGCCAACACATTGATGCATATTTATTTCTACAGTTGGTACAATTTTTTTGTTCAGTACGTACACTTGTGTAACCCTTTAGAGGTTCCCCGCAAAAAAAAAACCCTTCAGAGGTTAATATACATCATCGAACTTGTTGGAAGCAGAGAGTAACAGGAGAGCTGGAACTCCAAAAACAGAGTACTCTGCTTTTCCAAACAGGAGTGGTCACAGCCAATCTACAATATACTCGATGAAATTCAAAAGAAAGAGAAGGCAAACAATGATGAACATCTCAAGCTTGTAATCAAGTGGATGACATACATACAGACATATCTCGAATCCTTTTCTAAAAAACATACAAACTTCAAAAAAAGAAGTCAAACAAGTCTACTCTATTGTCGACTAGGGCATTCGCTATTGGATGGCATACATTAAACTTGTGCAGAGAACTTTATCTAGGAACCTCATCTCTGCCACAACATCAAGAGCAAGCAATATCTTGCAATACCCTAATCAGAAGTTACGGGTATTTACATGAAAATCTATGATCAAAACAAGGTTATTGTAAAGTTGGTTTGAAAATTCAGAGAAGTATTTTGAAAATATAGAAAATCCAATACAAACTACATGCAAAAAGTTTCATTGAATTTGAAGCTACCAATTAGAAGTTATGAGTGTTTTCTGCGAAATTGTAGCAGACGATGTGAAACAGACACATGGCGTGCCCTAAGAAGCTACTCCCTCCGTAGTACAAAATTGAGTCATCTACTTTTAAACGGAGGGAGTAGTTGATATTTGAATCTGGGTCATCATATTCATGTTCGTCGGGTTACGATGCGTACCAATTTGAATAGGAAGAAATAACGTGTGTCATCATATCCATGTCCGGCGGGTTACCATGCGTACCAGTTTGAATCGGGTTTGTTTCTATGCTCCTCCTAGTAATCCCCTTTCTCCGAGGTGCAACTTGCTTCGACGACTCTATTCCTCTCCTTTGCTCCTCCTCGGATGGCATGAAGTGATTGCCTTATGCAGCTAGGCGACGACATACTCTTGTGTCTTTTGGTCGAGCTCGAATAGCTTGATTCCGAGGTGAATTTCAAGTGGGGACTGGCGAACTCGGTTGAGGGGCCTTGGGCTACTTAGAGCAACTCCAACACACCGACCCGAACACACGCATATTTTATCCGGTTTTCGTCCATTTGGGCCGGCCGTCCGCTCTGCGTCTGCCCCATTTTATGTTTGGATCGGCCGTGCGCCCAACACACGTGATCCATTTCATGTCCGCGCATAAATTTTAAAAGGCCCGTGGCCATAGGTCATGCCAGCGGCCATGCCATCGCTCAAAGTTCATGCCGGCGTCATGCCAGCGACCGGCATACAATGCTAGCCTCCAAAAAAAGCCACCACATAGTTCATGCTGGCGCAATTGCCAACGGCTGGCATACATGCCAGCACACAAAAAGGGGCGGTACTTCGACCACGCCAATCGGTGATGGTCATGTGAGCACACTTTTCGGCATACAAGAAAAAATATGGTGCTCTCCGGAAGCATGTCGGCTGGTAATTATACCTGGCCATGGGCCGGGCCGGGCTGGGCTTGGCCTAAAAAAGCCCACGGCAAAAAACTGAGGCCCAGGCCCTCCTAGGCCCTACCATCGGGCCTACTTTTCAAGCCCAAGCCCAGCCCATCTAGTAAAAAGCCCTGAAAAGCCCTTCTGGCTTAGGGCCATGGGCCGGGCCTCGTCCTTAAAATGCCAATATGCCAAGCCCAAGCCCGGCCAGGCCCTGCTGGTGGGCTCAAAACTCAGACCCAAGCCCGGCCCATGGGCAAGCCCATCGGACCTAGGCCCTGGATTTTAGGGCCGGGCCTGGGTGGGCCAACAGGGCCGGGCCGGAGATGGCCAGGACTAGCTGGTATCTCCCGCAGGCGTTTCCTCGCCCCTCCGGTGGATGATCCACCGGCCACCAGCATGACGCTGAGGTCGATTGCCATGTGCACGGGCATGGGCATGGACGGCGCCACCACGGTCACCTCTGGCGAGTATTCCCCGAGAAGCAGGAGGCTTGCGGAAAGACATGGAAGCCGGGAATCAGCTACATGGCAGACGCGTGCGGCGACTATGGCATCACCATCCGAGGAAATGCTAATGAGCCCATGCTAGCCACGGCTACTACGGCTTTGTTGGGGAACGTAGTAATAATTCAAAATTTTCCTACGTGTCACCAAGATCAATCTATGGAGTCATCTAGCAACGAGGGAGGAGTGGATCTACATACCCTTGTAGATCGCGCGCGGAAGCGTTCAAGAGAACGGGGTTGATGGAGTCGTACTCGTCGTGATCCAAATCACCGATGATCCTAGCGCCGAACGGACGGCACCTCCGCGTTCAACACACGTACGGTCAGCGTAACGTCTCCTTCTTCTTGATCCAGCAAGGGGAAAGGAGAGGTTGAGGAAGATGGCTCCAACAGCAGCACGACGGCGTGGTGGTGGTGGAGCTGCAGTACTCCAGCAGGGCTTCGCCAAGCACTATGGAGGAGGAGGATGTGTTGGAGAGGGAGAGGGAGGCACCAAAGGCGTGGGGTGAGAGGCCCTCCTTCCCCCACTATATATAAGGAGCCTAGGGGGGGGGCGCCGGCCCTAGGAGATGCAATCTCCTAGGGGGGCGGCGGCCAAGGGAGGAATCCCTCCTCCCCAAGGCACCTAGGAGGTGCCTTCCCCTTTTAGGACTCTTCATTTCTTGCTCTCTTGGCGCATGGGCCTCTTGGGGCTGGTGCCCTTGGCCCATGTAGGCCAAGGCGCACACCCCTACAGCCCATGTGGCCCCCCGGGGCAGGTGGCCCCACCCGGTGGACCCCCGGGACCCTTTCGGTGGTCCCGGTACAATACCGGTGACCCCGAAACTTGTCCCGACGGCCGAAATAGCACTTCCTGTATATAATTCTTTACCTCCGGACTATTCCGGAACTCCTCGTGACGTCCGGGATCTCATCCGGGACTCCGAACAACATTCGGGTTACTGCATATACATATCCCTACAACCCTAGTGTCACCGAACCTTAAGTGTGTAGACCCTACGGGTTCGGGAGACATGCAGACATGACCGAGATGACTCTCCGGTCAATAACCAACAGCGGGATCTGGATACCCATGTTGGCTCCCACATGTTCCACAATGATCTCATCGGATGAACCACGATGTCATGGACTTAATCAATCCCGTATACAATTCCCTTTGTCTAGCGGTACGATACTTGCCCGAGATTCGATCGTCGGTATCCCGATACCTTGTTCAATCTCGTTACCGGCAAGTCTCTTTACTCGTTTCGTAACACATCATCCCGTGATCAACTCCTTGATCATATTGTGCACGTTATGATGATGTCCTACCGAGTGGGCCCAGAGATACCTCTCCGTTTACACGGAGTGACAAATCCCAGTCTCGATCCGTGCCAACCCAACAGACACTTTCAGAGATACATGTAGTGTACCTTTATAGCCACCCAGTTACGTTGTGACGTTTGGCACACCCAAAGCACTCTTACGGTATCCGGGAGTTGCACAATCTCATGGTCTAAGGAAATGATACTTGACATTAGAAAAGCTTTAGCATACGAACTACATGATCTTGTGCTAGGCTTAGGATTGGGTCTTTGTCATCACATCATTCTCCTAATGATGTGATCCCGTTATCAATGACATCCAATGTCCATGGTCAGGAAACCGTAACCATCTATTGATCAACGAGCTAGTCAACTAGAGGCTTACTAGGGACATGGTGTTGTCTATGTATCCACACATGTATCTGAGTTTCCTAGCATGGATAATAAACGATTATCATGAACAAGGAAATATAATAATAACTAATTTATTATTGCCTCTAGGGCATATTTCCAACAGTCTCCCACTTGCACTAGAGTCAATAATCCAGTTCACATCGATATGTGATTAACACTCAAGGTCACATCCCCATGTGACTAACACCCAAAGAGTTTACTAGAGTCAATAATCTAGTTCACATTACCATGTGATTAACACTCGATGAGTTCTGGGTTTGATCATGTTATGCTTGTGAGAGATGTTATAGTCAACGGATCTGAACCTTTTAGATCCGTGTGTGCTTTACGAATCTCTATGTCATCTCCTAGATGCAGCTACCACGTTCTATTTGGAGCTATTCCAAACAACTGTTCTACTATACGAATCCAGTTTACTACTCAGAATAATTTGGATTAGTGTCAAAGTTTGCATCGGCGTAACCCTTTACGACGAACTCTTTTACCACCTCCATAATCGAGAAAATTCCTTAGTCCACTAGTTACTAAGGATAACTTTGACCACTGTCCTGTGATCCATTCTTGGATCACTCTTGTACTCCTTGACTGACTCATGGCAAGGCACACTTCAGGTGCGGTACACAGCATAGCATACTGTAGAGAGCCTATGATAAAAGCATAGGGGACGACCTTCGTCCTTCCTCTTTCTTCTACCGTGGTCGAGCTTTAAGTCTTAACTTCATACCTTACAACTCAGGCAAGAACTCCTTCTTTGGCTGATCCATCTTGAACACCTTCAAGATCATGTCAAGGTATGTGCTCATTTGAAAGTACCATCAAGCGTTTTGATCTATCCTTATAGATCTTGATGCTCAATGTTCAAGTAGCTTAATCCAGGCTTTCCATTGAAAAACACTTCCCAAATAACCCTATATGCTTTCCAAAATTCTATGTCATTTCTGATTAACAACATGTCATCAACATATATTCATCAGAAATTCTATAGTGCTCCCACTCACTTCTTTGGAAATACAAGTTTCTCATAAACTTTGTATACACCCAAAATCTTTCATCATCTCATCAAAGCATACATTCCAACTCCGAGATGCTTACTCCGTCCTTAGAAGGATTGCTGGAGCTTTGCATACTTATTAGCATCTTTCAGGATTGACAAAACCTTCCGGTTGTATCACATACAACCTTTCCTCAAGAAAATCATCGAGGAAACAATGGTTTTTGACATCCCATCTGCAAGATTTCATAAATAATGCAGTAATCGCTAATATAATTCCAACAGACTCTTAGCATTGCTACGAGTGAGAAAGTCTCATCGTAGTCAACTCCTTGAACTTGTCGGAAAACATCTTAACGACAAGTCGAGCTTTCTTAATGGTGACACTTACCATCATTGTCCGTCTTCCTTTTAAAATCCATATGTACCTAACAGCCTTACGACCATCAAGTAGTTCTTCCAAAGTCTACACTTTGTTTTCATATATGGATCCTCTCTCGGATTATATGGCCTCGAGCCATTTTGGAATCCAGGCCCACCATCGCTTCTCCATAGCTCGTAGGTTCATTGTTGTCTAGCAACATGACTTCCAAGATAGGATTACGTACCACTCTGAAGTAGTACGCATCCTTGTCATCCTACGAGGTTTGGTAGTGACTTGATCTGAAGTTTAATGATCACTATCATAAGCTTTCACTTCAATTGGTGTAGGTGCCATAGGAACAACTTCCTGTGCCCTTCCACACACTAGTTGAAGAGACGGTTCAATAACCTCATCAAGTCTCCACCATCCTCCCACTCAATTCTTTCGAGAGAAACTTTTCGTCGAGAAAGTACCCGATTCTAGAAACAATACCTTATTTCTTTCGGATCTGAGACAGGAGGTATACCCAACTATTTTGGGTGTCCTATGAAGATGCATTTATCCGCTTTGGGTTCGAGCTTATCAGCCTGAAACTTTTTCACATAAGCGTCGCAGCCCCAAACTTTTAAGAAATGACAGCTTAGGTTTCCCTAAACCATAGTTCATACGGTGTCATCTCATCGGAATTACATGGTGCCTTATTTAAAGTGAATGTGGTTGTCTCTAATGCCTAACCCATAAACTATCGTGGTAATTCGATAAGAGACATCATGGTATGCATCATATCCAATAGGGTGCAGTTATGATGTTCGGACACACCATCACACTATGGTGTTCTAGGCTGTATTACTTGTGAAACAATTTCCACAATGTCTTAATTCTGTGCCAAACTCGTAATTCAGATATTCATCTCTATGATCATATCATAGATCTTCTATCCTCTTGTCACGACGATCTTTCAACTTCACCCTGAATTACTTGAACCTTTCAATAATTCAGACTCGTGATTTATCAAGTATATATACTCAACATCTACTCAAATCATCTGTGAAGTAAGAACATAACGATATCCACTACATGCCTCAGCACTCATTGGACTGCACACATCAAAATGTATTACTTCCAACAAGTTGCTTTCTAGTTCCATTTTACTGAAAACGAGGCTTTCAGTCATCTTGCCCATGTGGTATGATTTGCATGTCTCAAGTGATTCAAAATCAAGTGAGTCCAAACGGTCCATTTGCATGGAGTTTCTTCATGCATATACACCAATAGACATGGTTCGCATGTCTCAAACTTTTCAAAACGAGTGAGCCCAAAGATCCATCAACATGGAGCTTCTTCATGCGTTTTATACTGATATGACTTAAGTGGCAGTGCCACAAGTAGGTGGTACTATCATTACTATCTTATATCTTTTGGCATGAACATGTGTATCACTACGATCGAGATTCAATAAACCATTCATTTTAGGTGTAAGACCATTGAAGGTATTATTCAAATAAACAGAGTAACCATTATTCTCCTTAAATGAATAACCGTATTGCGATAGACGTAATCCATTCATGTCTATGCTCAACGCAAACACCAAATAACAATTATTTAGGTTTTAATACCAATCTCGATGGTAGAGGGAGCGTACGATATTTGATCAACCTTGGAAATACTTCCAACACATATCGTCATCTCACCTTTAGCTAGTCTCCGTTTATTCCGTAGCTTTTATTTCGAGTTACTAACACTTAGCAACCGAACCGGTATCTAATACCATGGTGCTACTAGGAGTACTAGTAAAGTACACATTAACACAATGTATATCCAATATACTTCTATCGACCTTGCCAGCCTTCTCATCTACCAAGTATCTAGGGTAATTCTGCTCCAGTGGCTGTTCCCCTTATTACAGAAGCACTTAGTCTCGGGTTTGGGTTCAACCTTGGGTTTCTTCACTAGAGCAGCAGCTGATTTGCCGTTTCATAAAGTATCCCGTTTTGCCCTTGCCCTTCTTGAAACTAGTGGTTTCACCAACCATCAACAATTGATGCTCCTTCTTGATTTCTACTTTAGTGGTGTCAAACATCGCGAATATCTCAAGGATCATCATATATGTCCCTGATATATTATAGTTCATCACGAAGCTCTAGCAGCTTGGTGGTAATGACTTCGGAGAAACATCACTATCTCATCTGGAAGATCAACTCCCACTCGATTCAAATGATTGTTGTACTCAGACAATCTGAGCATAAGCTCAACAATTGAGCTTTTCTCCCTTAGTTTGCAGGCTAAGAAAATTGTCGGAGGTCTTATACCTCTTGACATGGACACGAGCCTGAAATCCCAATTTCAGCCCTCGAAACATCTCATATGTTTCGCGACGTTTCAAAACGTCTTCGGTGCCTCAACTCTAAACCATTTAACTGAACTATCACGTAGTTATCAAAATGTGTATGTCAGATGTTCGCAACATCCATAGACAACGTTCGAGGTTCAGCACACTGAGCGGTGCATTAAGGGCATAAGCCTTCTATGAAGCAATGAGGACAATCCTCAGTTTACGGACCTAGTCCGCATAATTGCTACTATCAACTTTTAACTAAATTTTCTGTAGGAACATAACTAAATAGTAGAACTGAAGCGCGAGCTACGACATAATTTGCGAAGACCTTTGGACTATGTTCAAGATAACTAAGTTCATCTTATGAACTCCCACTCAGATAGACATCCCTCTAGTCATCTAAGTGATTACATGATCCGATGATCCGAGTCAACTAGGCCGTGTCCGATCATCACGTGAGACGGACTAGTCAACATCGGTGAACATCTTCATGTTGATCGTATCTTCTATACGACTCATGCTCGACCTTTCGGTCTCTTGTGTCCGAGGCCATGTCTGTACATGCTAGGCTCGTCAAGTTAACCTAAGTGTTTCGCATGTTCCGGCCATGTATGTACATGCTAGGCTCGTCAAACACCCGTTGTATTCAACATAAAATCTATCACACCCGATCATCACGTGGTGCTTCGAAACGACGAACTTTCGCAACAGTGCACAGTTAGGGGGAACACTTTCTTGAAATTTTAAAGAGGGATCATCTTATTTACTACCGTCGTTCTAAGCAAATAAGATGTATAAACATGATAAACATCACATGCAATCAAATAGTGACATGATATGGCCAATATCATATTGCTCCTTTTGATCTCCATCTTTGGGGCTCCATGATCATCAATCGTCACCGGCATGACACCATGATCTCCATCATCGTGTCTCCATGAAGTTGTCTCCAAACTATTACTTCTACTACTACAGCTAACGGTTAGCAATAAAGTAAAGTAATTACATGACGTTTATGTTGACACGCAGGTCATAAATAAATTAAGACAACTCCTATGGCTCCTGCCGGTTGTCATACTCATCGACATGCAAGTCGTGATTCCTATTACAAGAACATGATCAATCTCATACATCACATATATCATTCATCACATCCTTTTGGCCATATCACATCACATAGCATACCCTGCAAAAACAAGTTAGACGTCCTCTAATTGTTTGCATGTTTTACGTGGCTGCTATGGGTTTCTAGCAAGAACGTTTCTTACCTACGCAAAAACCACAACGTGATATGCCAATTGCTATTTACCCTTCATAAGGACCCTTTTCATCGAATCCGATCCGACTAAAGGACTAAAGTGGGAGAGACAGACACCCGCTAGCCACCTTATGCAACTAGTGCATGTCAGTCGGTGGAACCAGTCTCACGTAAGAGTACGTGTAAGGTCGGTCCGGGCCGCTTCATCCCACAATACCGTCGAAACAAGATTGGACTAGTAACGGTAAGCATATTGAACAAAATCAACGCCCACAACTACTTTGTGTTCTACTCGTGCACAGAAACTACGCATAAACCTGGCTCTGATACCATTGTTGGGGAACGTAGTAATAATTCAAAATTTTCCTACGTGTCACCAAGATCAATCTATGGAGTCATCTAGCAACGAGGGAGGAGTGGATCTACATACCCTTGTAAATCGCGCGCGGAAGCATTCAAGAGAACGGGGTTGATGGAGTCGTACTCATCGTGATCCAAATCACCGATGATCCTAGCGCCGAACGGACGGCACCTCCGCGTTCAACACACGTACGGTCAGCGTAACGTCTCCTTCTTCTTGATCCAGCAAGGGGAAAGGAGAGGTTGAGGAAGATGGCTCCAACAGCAGCACGACGGCGTGGTGGTGGTGGAGCTGCAGTACTCCGGCAGGGCTTCGCCAAGCACTATGGAGGAGGAGGATGTGTTGGAGAGGGAGAGGGAGGCACCAAAGGCGTGGGGTGAGAGGCCCTCCTTCCCCCACTATATATAGGGAGCCTAGGAGGGGGGGCCGGCCCTAGGAGATGCAATCTCCTAGGGGGCGGCGGCCAAGGGAAGAATCCCTCCTTCCCAAGGCACATAGGAGGTGCCTTCCCCTTTTAGGACTCTTCCTTTCTTGCTCTCTTGGCGCATGGGCCTCTTGGGGCTGGTGCCCTTGGCCCATGTAGGCCAAGGCGCACACCCCTACAGCCCATGTGGCCCCCTGGGGCAGGTGGCCCCACCCGGTGGACCCCCAGGACCCTTCCGGTGGTCCCGATACAATACCGGTGACCCCCGAAACTTGTCCCGACAGTCGAAATAGCACTTCCTATATATAATTCTTTACCTCTGGACTATTCCGTAACTCCTCGTGACGTCCGGGATCTCATCCGGGACTCCGAACAACGTTCGGGTTACTGCATATACATATCCCTACAACCCTAGCGTCACCGAACCTTAAGTGTGTAGACCCTACGGGTTCGGGAGACATGCAGACATGACCGAGATGACTCTCCGGTCAATAACCAACAGCGGGATCTGGATACCCATGTTGGCTCCCACATGTTCCACGATGATCTCATCGGATGAACCACGATGTCATGGACTTAATCATTCCCGTATACAATTCCCTTTGTCTAGCGGTACGACACTTGCCCGAGATTCGATCGTCGGTATCCCGATACCTTGTTCAATCTCGTTACCGGCAAGTCTCTTTACTCGTTTCATAACACATCATCCCGTGATCAACTCCTTGATCATATTGTGCACATTATGATGATGTCCTACCGAGTGGGCCCAGAGATACCTCTCCGTTTACACGGAGTGACAAATCCCAGTCTCGATTCGTGCCAACCCAACAGACACTTTCGGAGATACCTGTAGTGTACCTTTATAGCCACCCAGTTACGTTGTGACGTTTAGCACACCCAAAGCACTCCTACGGTATCCGGGAGTTGCACAATCTCATGGTCTAAGGAAATGATACTTGACATTAGAAAAGCTTTAGCATACGAACTACATGATCTTGTGCTAGGCTTAGGATTGGGTCTTTGTCCATCACATCATTCTCCTAATGATGTGATCCTGTTATCAATGACATCCAATGTCCATGGTCAGGAAACCGTAACCATCTATTGATCAACGAGCAAGTCAACTAGAGGCTTACTAGGGACATGGTGTTGTCTATGTATCCACACATGTATCTGAGTTTCCTATCAATACAATTCTAGCATGGATAATAAACGATTATCATGAACAAGGAAATGTAATAATAACTAATTTATTATTGCCTCTAGGGCATATTTCCAACAGGCTTTGACGAGCCCGTCCTGGATAGGGCTTAACCCTAGGTAGAGCAAGGCCTTCCCCATTGCCGCGACGACTCGGGCATTGGTTTCCTCCTGTTGTGCGGCGGAGGAGAGGGCGGCGACGGCCGCTGCTTCAAGCTTTGCATCTTGCGTGTGCCCCCGACCCTTCCTCTTCGCAGACTGCACAGCCCACTCCTGGGGCGTCAGCTGCTTCTTCTTGAGCGGCACCGCGGCCTTGAGGACCGCACAGGGCTGGCCTTTGACGGAGCCATCAGAGATGAGGCTGGACGAGACGAGGGACACGTGGCTGGCAGCGGCATCTAGGGTCGGCACGTCATCCATGACGAGCGGCTGGGAGCACAATCGGGTGGGAGTATTTTGGGAAAGTGGAGAAAAATGGTGATCGTTGTGCCACGGACTGGCGGGCCAGGGGGAGTAAGCGCATGTCGCGCATGTCTGTTTCGTATCCGTGCCGACGCAAATGAGCCGCAAATTTAGGCCAGGAATGGGTCACTCGACACGCTTCCGTTTGGGTTGATGCATTAGACCGACTTTTGTGTCCGTTTTGATCCAAAAAGACACGTGCGAACAAAATGAGTACGCGCGCTGAAGTTGCTATTATATGTGACCTCGGGGTGGTCAGGGGAAGACGTTGTGTGTGAGTGTGTGTATGTGTGTGTGGGGGGCGGGGGTTGTCCGTTTCAAGTTCGCCAACGATGCATGCACGAGCTGGACTCCGATGCAAGGTAGGTGGCAAGGTGGTGGGGGCCTATCTTACATAGAAAGAAAGGAAAGAGGTAGAAAGCCACGGGCTGGGCTGGGGGTGTTGTGCAATCTATCTATCTATCTATCTATCTATCTATCTATCTACTATCTATCTATCTATATCTATATCTATATATATCTATATCTATCTATACCTCTATATCTATCTATACCTCTATATCTATACATCTATACATATACTAATTCTTGACTTCCTAGAAATTCACACATTAGATTTTATGAGCCGTTAATTTGATGGGACCGAGTTATTACGGTTCAGATCCAATTTCTCATGTATCTCTCAAAAAAGAAAAAAAAACTCATTGTCCCTCATGGCCCAAATTACGTGGAGATCCAATCTCTCATGTACTATCTCCCAAAAAAGAAAAACTCATGTATCTCTCAAAAAGGAAAAAAAGAAACTAATTGATATGTCCCTCACGGCCAAAACTATGGTTCAGTTCCGATCTCTCATGTATCTCTCAAAAAAGAAGAAAGAATCTCCCGGATATCTTCCAATAAAAAAATCATGGATACCCTCAAGACATTAATTAGATTTTATGAGCCGTTAATCTGGTGGGACCGAGTTATTACGGTTCAGATCCAATTTCTCATGTATCTCTCAAAAAAGAAAAAAAAACTCATTGTCTCTCATGGCCCAAATTACGTTCAGATCCAATCTCTCATGTACTATCTCCCCAAAAAGAAAAAAAACTCATGTATCTCTCAAAAAAGAAAAAAAAATCTGATTGATATGTCCCTCATGGCCAAAACTATGGTTCAGTTCCAATCTCTCATGTATCTCTCAAGAAAGAAGAAAGAATCTCCCGGTTTCTCCCAATATAAAAAATCATGGATGCCCTCATGACCAGAAGTTCCCAATCTCTCCAAAATTGTCATGTACGCATGTCTCTCCCACGACCCAACTCTAACCATCTCTGACCAATAACTCTCCAAAAGGGATAAAACCCTCGCGTATATCTCTCCAGAGACCCAAATCTCTCAAATTGTTATGGTACAGGTTTAGATCTAACCTAGCAGCCTCCATTTCCTTCCATGGTTTCTACTGTCCAAGACCTCCGATCGATGGTACGTAGTTCATCGTTCTTCCCTCCTCCAACTAGAGCACGACAAGGGAACGACGCCTTCCAGTTTGAAGCCTACATCGCTGGCTCTCCATTTGATCCACTCATCACAAGGTACGATACTCCATCGACTATCCCTCCACTGTTCTTTCAACTAGCACTAGCAGCCCCAGTTTGATTGGATGAAACCGTATAATTCTGAGTTGTTTCCATGGCACTACATGTACATGTATTGATTATTTGTGTGATTTGGAGCGGAGGAGACAACAATCCATGATAGCTCCTGGCTTCATATGCAATTTCGTTCAAATTTTTAGTCCTTGGCGAGTTTGACCAAGATCTGATGGATTAGTTACTCTCTCCCTCTCTCTTATCACACGTGCTGATTTCTCTATGCTGATTTGTCACATGCATATTTACTTGAACCATTCTTACTATTACAGTGGCACAGCTGATCACGTATAGTTATCTACCGATGCATCTTGGCTCATGCGAAAGAAAATTGTTCATCCACCAGACTGGGTTTATTGCGAGTCCAATACTGGCGGTGCCGAGCCCAATACTGACTGCTCTGTTGCTTCTCATCGCTAGCATGTTTATGGCGCCATGCCAATATGCAACAACAATCCTGGTGCCCGTATGAATAACTCTTGGTGTAGGTATATGTTGAATCTCCAATCTGCACACGATCTTTCTCCACTACAAGAAATATGTCAACTTATGACCTTCTACCAGTGACCCTCGAAGAATTGGTCATAAATTTATGACCATTTTAGACCAATTGGTCAAAAGCTGTTCAGGGGGCTCCAAACCCTAAACCATTGCGACCATTTTGGTCAGAAAGGTCGTAATTTCCTTACACGAAATGGTCACAAAGCAAACAGTGCTAGTCCGCTACCATATTTCTAGTTGTTAATGACCAATATAGATGGTCATAGCCTTGTAGATTGTGGTGGGTTGTGATGACTAGGCGCCATCTCATCAGTTTTGCCTATGTGTCATTTCCATGTGGCAGTTTTTGCCCTAGGTTGTGAAGCAACCTATATTTCTATCATTCCCAAAATTCCCAAAAAAATATCATAAATTCTTTGGGGCATATCTTCATCAAATATGTAAAAATCCTTCCTTGCCTAGTTCAAAACTAATTCAACAATATTCATTTTCCTATTCTGTTCACAACAACACTTTATGAAGGAAGTGCTATTTATATATTCTTGATTGCCCTCGGAATTTTTGGGCACTCTTTCCTGTCCAAATCATTACCGCATGACAAAATTCAGCTCCATTTGCCTAGCAAATCTTCCTCGGCAAATTTCCAAAGTTTTTGTCCACCTAGAAGCATTGTGAAGGAAGTACCTTTTTTATATCTCTAAATGACATGAAATTTATACAGTTCCTTCATATGCCCAAATTATCACCCTCCTCCAAATTGCAGCTCAGTCAAATCATCTATGTGAGCCCAGGTTCAATTTATATTTTATGGCCAAATTGTCACGTTGCAAAGCAAGTGTTATAAAGACCCCTCCAATTACCCTCAAACTTTTCGGGCACTCTTTCATACCAAATCATTGCCACGTGGTAATATTCAGCTCAATTTTCCTAGTAAATCTTTCTCGGGAAATTTCCAAAGTTTCTACCTTGAGAGAAGCTTTGTGAAGTAAGTACTAGCTAGGCTTACCCAAATGATCTGAAAATTTACCAGCGCATGACCATACCTATGTAACTTACCTACACCAATTTTGAGCTCATTTCATTCATCCAATCTCTCTCACTAGTTTTCCCAAGTTTTTGTCCATAGAAGAGCATTGTGAAGGAAGTACTACTTTGGCATGTCCAAATGGTATCAATTTTCTACAATGCTTTCCTATGCCCAAATAACCATCCTCCACAAAATTTCAGCTCACTCCATTCATTATTTTGAGCCCAGCTTCAAGATTCATATTTTTTTCCAGCGTGGTACTTTGCAAAGCAAGTACCACCTAGGATCCTCCTTTTGAGCTAAAAATTTGTGAAGTCATTCTCCTTAGTAGATGATCATCCTCAGACAAAACTCACGCCCATTGGCCATGTGAATTTCCCGTACCGCTAATCAAACACTTGGCTGCTAATTCATATTTGAGCATCGATCGGTCTCCTCATGAGAATCTTATGTTGTAATTTTCTTCCTAGCACCAACCTGGGTAGTGCCCAACCCACTAGACATGCATAGGCCTCCCAGAACACATGGCAACATTACGGTCACGCGGTGACCACGCGACAGGCATGCGAGTTTACGCGCTCTAGAGTTGGGGCCCTCGGCCACCGCCCAAACCTCAACGTATCGCCACGAAACCATGTATTTATGATTAAATAGGTCCTTATATAACTAGAAATGATTTTTGGAAAAAATAAATAGCAAACTATGAGGCAGCTGCAGTTCAAATTTGACCCGCTTCCACCTGAATCGGCGGAAATTTGTCTTTTTCACGAGAGGTGGATCAAAATTTTTTACACCCAACCATTTTGTCAATTGTGCATTAAATATGGCCTAGTATTTTATAAAAATGATTTGGTCCAATTTTACAACAATTATTTGGTAGTTCCTTCACAAAAAACCTCCTTTTGGGCACTCGAAAAATGGAAAATGGTTTTTTCGTCCAACGAAAATGAAAACTTCCTTAGACAACATTGTTTGCCATTCCAATATGCACTCTTGTGCACAATATGAGATCATTTGAACAAACTATGCCATGAATGTGGCCATAAGATTGATCATTTGGCTTGAAAGCCATTGATCTCCACACGTGATAGCTCGTTTCTGAGAACACTTTTTTAAAATAATTGTCGTATTACAAGTTTGTTATTTTTCCTAAGAACTTGGCCACATATAATGACACAATGCGAAGGTTTACCAATTTTTTGATTTTTTTTTTGAATTTTTTATGCCCGTTTCAAAATGCGGTCAAAACGGCGGGAATGACCGTTCTTGGCTAGTGGTTGAATCTTGGAATTTTTTTGGTGTTTCTATGATTAAATAGATACTTATGTACCTAGAAATGATTTTTGGAAAAAATAAAGAGCAAACTACAAGGCAGCTACAGTTCAAATTTGACCCGCTTCCAACTGTATCAGCGGGAATTTGTCTTTTTCATGAGAGGTGGATCAAAACTTTTTACACCCAACCATTTGGTCAATTGAGCATTAAATATGTCCTAGTATTTTAGAAAAATGATTTGGTCCAATTTTGCAACAATTATTTGGTAGGTCCTTCAAAAAAAAACCTCCTTTTGGGCACTCGAAAAATGGAAAATGGTTTTTTCATCCAAAGAAAATGAAAACTTCCTTAGGCACATTGTTTGCTATTCGGATATGCACCCTTGTGCACAATATGAGATCATTTGAACAAACTATGCCATGAATGTGACCATAAGATTGATCATTTGGCTTGAAAACCCTGAATCTTCACGCATGATATCTCATTTCTGAGAACACTTTTTAAAAATAATTGTCGTATTACAAGTTTGTTATTTTTCCTGGGAACTTGGCCACATATAATGACACAATGCGAAGGTTTCCTAATTTTTTGATTTTTTTTTGAATTTTTTATGCCCGTTTCAAAATGCGGTCAAAACTACGGGCATGACCGTTCCTAGCTAGTGGTTGAATACTGGAAAACTTTTGATATTTCTCTGATTAAATAGATACTTTTGTACCTAAAAATGATTTTTGGAAAAAATGAAGAGCAAACTATGAGGCAGCTGCAGTTCAAATTTGACCCGCTTCCAACTAAACCGACGGAAATTTGTCTTTTTCACGAGAGGTGGATCAAAGCTTTTGACACCCAACCATTTGGTCAATTGTATATTAAATATGGCCTAGTATTTTAGAAAATTTACTTGGTCCAATTTTGCAACAAATATATGGTAGGTCCTTAAAAAAACTTATTTTGGGCACTCGGAAAATGGATGAGAGGTGGACGAAAAACTTTTAAGAGGGAACCTTTGGTCAATTTGTACATAATACACGGTCAAATATTTTTAAAAATTGTTGCGGTCCAATTTTGTAACTAATATTTGATAGGTTCTTCACATAGGCGAAAAGAAAAAAGAGAAATAAAAAGAAAAAAACACATATACATAAATTTAATTTTCATTGGTGGAGATGTTTGTGCCATGGATTGATGACATGGCACACATCCATCCATCCATCCATCCACCCACCCGCAGCCCAAACCCTAACTCCACTCCTCCCGTCCCCTGTCCCCTCTCCCCCGATTCAGATCCAGTCCTCGCCGCCGCCACGGCTCTCATCGCTCTCCTCCTCCACCCCGCACCCCCACCCACCAGCGCGCAACCAGAGCGAACGACTTGCCTCTCCCTTGCATGCTCCTCGTGCCGACCCCGCCCCACCCCAGCCATGGCAATGGACGACGTCGCCTTTGCTGCGGGCTCCTCCTCGTCCGCCATGGACGCGCTCGCCGCCTCCTCCTCCGCCGCCGCGCCCGCTGACCCCTCGCACGGCTGGCAGAAGGTGACCTACGCCAAGCGCAGCAGCCGCAAGCCCGCCACCGTGGCCTCGGTCGCGGCCGCAGCGCCCTATCTGGGCAAGCCCGACATCTTCGAGGGCCTCGACAAGCGCTCGCAGGAGCGCCACCGCACGATCCAGGCCGCCCGGGACGCCGCGGTCGGCTACAACTCCGACGACGCCAACGCCAACGCCCACGTCCCCTGGGGCTCCCGCTCCTCTGACGAGGGCTCCGACTCGGACGGCGCGGCCAAGGACCGCCCCCAGGCCGAGGCGCCCAAGGTGAAGAAACCCAAGGTCACGGTCGCTGAAGCCGCGGCACTCATCGATGCCGAGAGCCTCGGCGCGCACCTCGTCGACATCTCGGTACTACCCCTACCCCTCCTCCCTCCTCAAAATTCATTCCCAGAGGCCAGATCTCGCGAGGCCCGGGCCGGATCATGGCTTTGTCTCCTTCCCAGGGATCGGATCTGGCCGGGGTTTAGTGCCGGATCTCGCCGGCCATGTCCAAATTCCCCTATACTGTTCTGTACCAACTAGTTTCGTGTTTAGAGGTAGATGCATAATTCTGGTATGGTACGGATAGGCTGTGGGTGTGATCCAGTCTGTCGTGTGTGCTTGCAGGGACGCTGTGGCTCACGGGGATCGCGGGATCCATCGCCTACAACTGGTCCAGGCCCGGCATGAAGACCAGCGTCAAGCTCATCCACGCCAGGTTTGTTTCCTCCGTCTGGTGGGAGCTGTTGTCAATTGTGCATTTCGTATCTGTTGATTGTGTCCAGTCCTGAGTTGGACAATATACCTAGCCATGGTCGGAGCTGACTGATACTTGTTTTCTTGCTCCCATCCCCCTGCTCCCGCAGCGTGGTGCCGATGATGGACTGGACAGACAACCACTACAGGACGCTAGCGCGGCTGATATCGAGGCACACCTGGTTATACATAGAGATGGTGGTCGCTGAGACCATTGTGCATCAGAAAGATAAGTTGGCGAGTTTTTTTGGTCTTTCTTGGTCCGGTGCCATTAAGCTTCATTGCTTTGGGATAACTGATTTCATTTAACCTAACTGATATTATGATTCGTGGGGATTAGAAGTATTTGCATTGATTATACTAGTCAAGCTGCATCAAATATGGCAGTAGTAACAAATGTACGGTAACTATTTCGTCTGTACAAATGTACAGTACAATGACATTTGCTTCCAATAAGAAGTGAAACATATTTGAGAAGTGATTGGGGGGAGATTCTTTGAGAGTTCTGCTGCATGTTTCTTTCACTGGCGCCATGGTACAACCCATGTTATGTCTGACTGTTAGCATGATCGCGGATGAGGTAGCACGCCAAACTCCAGGACCACAGAAATAGGGAACTCATATGATAATAAACTCTATGCTGAAATCGGTTTACTTCGCTAGTGATGTGATGCATGAGTTGTGTGCTAATTTTGTCTGCAAGTTGAAGTCGGTTTAGCTCCATCAGCAATGCCTGTGGAGTTGTGGCTGTGGTTGGTACGTACTAACTAATGGAGTAGTGGGTAGCTGTGGTGTGCCCTGCTGTTGGAATGGTTCCGATAACTTGTTAGTAGCATGTTCTATTAGTTCCAGAGAAAAAGTGAAATCCCAGCTCCGCCTGCTTCATGATCCTCTGGTTCTGCTTTTACCTGCCTACTGTCATGTGAATTGGCTAACTGTGGCTCATATTCTTTTCCCCAGGTAGCTCATGGTGTGTGTCACCGGTGCAGCGATGCTCTGCTCTTGCGCACGGTGACCGGCGTGACGGCGGCTATGTATGGCAGCGACCACAAGCTCATCGGTGAGCGGCTCCCTCTCCTACCCCTAGTTCTCTTTTCTAAGATGTAGTGTTCTATGCAGAAGATCTATTTGCTAGTACTTGGGCTCACTGCTGTTTATATTTGATTATTCTATTATTATGTATACTGAAAATGCTATATCAAATTTACTGCTCACATTCCTGTAAAAAAGCCCTCGTGCGAATTAATGACATGCTTCATTTCTGAACAAACAGGGAAGTTGAAGATTTCGCTAGGAGGCTCAATTATGTTTGGCCTGAAAGAATGCATTTGGGTCAAGAAAGAAGAATTGAGTCGCAACTGATTGGTGGTAATGGTTCTCTGCAGAGATTTTCTGGTAATTTTTTCCATATAGAATAGTTGAAACTGTAGTGAGTAAAGAATTTAGCCCACTCTACTGAATCTTTTGGAAGAACAGAAGGTTTTACATACTAAAGGACAGTGTTTGGTTAGTCCAACGTAAAGTAGGAATTACCTCATTCTTGCACCAGCTCATTCCATAACCGGGTCAAGTGATAATTTGTATGTGCCCGCAGGGTTCAATCACAGGTGAATGTCGTGCGGTAGTGAGTAAATAATTTGCATTGCCCCATTAATTGAGTTTATTTTATCTATTCAACACACTCTAACATGTTGGTTTAATCAAATCCTCTAGTAATGCCACAGCTTGTCATGGATGTCGCATTTCTTATGTTTTTGGGGAATTTCGAGATGTACCATTCTTTGTTTTGGGAATTTCTTTGCCGTAAATTATTATAGCCAACTGTTCAGAATTGTTTTTGCGGGCAGCAAATCTGTATATGCAAAGTGTGTGTGTGTGTATCTAGTGAGCAAATCTGTAGTAATTATAGAGTATATTATCTTCTTTCTTTTATTGGCAATTTTCTACACAGTTCTCTTTTGACATATAGTTTGTTCTCTTTGAATGTGCAGATGGTATGATGTGGTGGTTATCTTTTTTCGTTGCTGGAACCTGGATGTCATATGTTATGTGATTTGAGCCAAATGGCATATTGTAATCTTTTTATTGCTGGTTTTTATGTATGATGTCATGAAGATGTACGTTTGAAATGTTGCTTTGATAGCAAAATTGTATTCCTATGTACATGCTGCTTTGACAGCAAAATTATGAAAAATTCTCAACAATATATATGGGCAAAATTGTATTCCTGTGTACTGCGCCTGAAAAGGCTACAACCAAATGATGATGTTACTAGAACCTGACAACTGGGACCCATCTGACTATTGGACCCTTCTTTTGGGAAAAAAGAAAAACTAAATTCGTTTAGACATAAAGGCCACAACTCAACAATAAAAAGGCTGCAATATTGGGCTTGGCCCATGAACCCAACCAAAAATTGACAGACAGAAAAAACACAAATAGGCTGAATTGTTGGGCTAGGCCCATGTAGAAAACTGAATTGGACCGGGCAGCTTGCCACGCTGGATGCCTACGTGGACTGGGGAGGTTGCTAGTGACAAAAACAGAACAATAGGCTTATTTTAGTCATAAACGTTTGCGACCATTCCAGAAGAAAGGTCGCTATAGTCAGTTTACGACGGCCAGCTTTTGACCTTATGTTTTTGGTCACAAAAAGGTCACAAATGGAAATTTGTGACCATTCAGTGACCAATAGTGGTGGTCACAAGTTGACATATTTCTTGTAGTGCTTGATTAGGCATAGCATGCGTGCATTGGAGAAATATTAATATAATGTAATAAAAGAAACATGTGAGTATATAATGTTTGCATACGAGTTGAGGTGTTTTTGTCATGTTTTATTTTGCACGGTGGTCATCGACCGGTTATAGGTTGCTCTAGGCCTCGAAGGCCCCGCGGTACTGCTCCTCGACATGGAGAGCTGATGGTGCTGCTGCTCCTCGGCACGTTTGAGCGGTCTGCTAATAGGAGGCGTGAGGCGAGCTGCAAGACTTCACGGCACCTTTGAGTGGTCTACTAATAGGAGGCATGAGGCAAGCTGCAAGATTTCAGGAACACAAACAGAGCAATGGCAAGAGCTATATAATATCACATTGGTACGTATATATTCTCCTTTCCATATGACCATCAATTTCTTCTGATCGCTCAATCTCTAGATATTTACACGTTTGATTCATACTTTCTTTTTTCAGATATTCTGGACCCTGCAGGAGACATTATATATTTAAGTGGTGTACATGTACTATGTAATAACTACAAGAAGATTACTATATTTGTGACTACACTAGAAATTTATAGTTGTTCCAGCACATGGTTAGTTTATAATATCACGGTGGTGGTCATCGACTAGTTATAGTGTGCTCCAGTGCTCGAAGGCCCGGCGGTACTGCTCCTCGACAGGGAGAGCTGGTGGTGTTGCTGCTCCTCGGCACCTTGGAGCGGTCTGCTAATATGAGGCGTGAGGCGAGCTGCAAGACTTTAGGCACACAAACAGCACAACAGCAAGAGCTATACAATATCACATTGATACGTATGTATTCTCCTCTTCATAGGACCATAAATTTCTTCTGATCGCTCAATCTCTAGATATTTATATTCTTGATTCATATTTTTCTTTTTTCAGATATTCTGCACCCCACATGAGACATTATATATTTAAGTGGTGTACATCTACTATATATACCTACAAGATGATTACTTATGTTTGCGACTCTACAAGTACTGAAAAAAAATTGAACTAGCAATTTATAGATCCTGCAGCACGTGTTCAGTTGTTTGTTTTCTACTTGCCAACAATACTTGATGAATTAGGATATTGGCTATTTACAAGGAACGGTCAGCCAGTTCAGTTAGCTTTATCATATTATATACTTGGATCTGATTTCTTTTTTTCAGATTCTATTCCTAAATGGTTCATGGGTACACGTCCCGTTTTCATGTTTGTTTGTCAGATTTGTTCTGCTCCTCATAGTCTATCCCCTAAATATTATAATCTATTTCCTACCAGGTTTCTAAATTGTATGATTGTTTTGCTTCCAGGATTATTCTGTCCATGCCTTGGCTTTCACCTAGATGGACAAGAGTCTGTTCTTCAGTGAGACGCCCAGCTGCAAGTTGTTGTTTGACCAGTTGTGAGGTGTCTCATAGGCACCAAATGGATGTTCATAATGTTGATCTATCTACATATCATGTGGTACACGGCCCAGAAAGAAGCAGTAGGATGGTTGGTCCAAAACTAAGCTCATTCCTAGCTTGGGATCACTGCCGAGATTTCTCTCTCTTGACAAGCAGCATCATTGCTTACACCAGGTCAGAGAAGCTTCCTTTTGAAAATTCCGTCTTTTAGCTTTGGAAGTTTTAAATATTGAGAACAGTAGACTGTGCAATTTCCATTTGTTTAGTAGTAGGTGACATACAAGAACACAATTGATGTACTGATTTGTTTTGTTTTTCTTACTAAAATCATGAAGTGTTGTCCTTTTCATTAAAATAATGATAACACTTTGAGTTGTTAGTACAATTAACCATGGGATCAAGACTCAAAAAGTAAATGCTAGAGCATTTAAACTTAGCACACCATGAAGTCATTAAACAGGAAATCATACTTACTGATTGTGGTATAAAATAGTGACTGCTACACCCACTACAAGATATAATAGTTCAATACAATGATTGCCGAGGAGCCACCATGGAAGGTGACTCTGTAAAAAAAGGACACAAATTTAACATGTTCAAATTAATGACCCTACAATATCAGAACACATGATAGATAGATGAACATTAAGATTTCATTCAGCTCAAAATTTTGTTCAGTCGAACTCGCCAAAGATGCTCGATGTATGTTAACCACTAGACAAATTCTAGATAGAAGAGTGAAGAGCCTTAGATTTAATTAGTAGTTTGATCATTTAGTATTTCCTTTGGATGGCGTGACGTGCTTCTGATCAATTAACTATTTGGTCTTCTAACCCGCATCTAGGGAAGAGGTGAGAATATCTACCAATTTATCATCGAGTTTGATTTATCTCTTTTCTTGACTTATCCCTTTATTGCTTAGATATTGCACGAAGTAAGTAGAACGCAGTTCTGGCACATAAGTTTCAGCATAAAAGCATGTACAACACAATGGATTTATACTACATTTTGTTATTTTAGTCTTTTTTCCGAGCAATTCGATATGTCTGATTATTTTCATCACCAATTACACATGAATGAAAGAGGAGACAATGTCACATGAAAATCACTATAAAAGGTTATTTTGGGTGTAGCTAAACAATTAGATGGGCCTGTGAATCAAGATTAGATGGTTGTTCAATCACTAGATCACTACTATCATTTTATGCATACTATCATAATGTGATGACGGGAGGTGACAAGTTTGTCGGGCTGGTGTGTGATGGCAACACAATGCAGGAGTTCTTTAGCGGCGTCAAAGAGTCAAGGTGCAACAATACTGATGCATCATGCAATGCCAAGTGAACAAATGGCATGTCTCAAGAAATTACGGGGACGGATACAAGCACTACCGTTGTCCTAGTATTAAGAAGTTATATTGCTGTTTCTCATCAAGACATTGTTTAATAAGGAAAACCATTTGCCTATGAAAAAACCATGTGGCAACATGGTTCATCTAATATTATTCTTGGAGCGAACTGATTCGGCTTCAAGTGTGTAGGTTTGGTGAGATCATCATTTCCATCATTCCAGTAGGACATGTTCTCAAAATATTATGTCATTGCAATTGTTAGTAAAGACTGATAAAAAACATAACAATTAGCAACCTAGCCCGTGCAAGTGCACGGGTTGACGACTAGTGTACAGTAATGGGCTTGGCCCAGTATTGTTCATTTTTCATTTTTGTTTTATGTTTCCTAATATAGGAAATGAGTATGGTCCCTCAAATAATTCCATTCCAGTTTACAATATTTCAGTAAAACCCCTAAAACTAACACAGAATATTTAGAGTCTAGGAAAATACTTCCTCACCTAAGTATATTATAGAAATACCCTTTTGCAAATAAACGATATAATAGGCCTTATGAATAGTTAATAGTTTTTGGGTTTATATTGTCCAAAATCGTTTTGAAATCCAAATACTAAATTCAAGTTGTACTTAAGAACATTCCAATGTTTTTTATATTGTAAACGTTCTATTATCTCCTCTCAGCTAATCTCTTTGATTTCAAATATTATTAAATATTACAAAAATAACTCAAATATAAGTCCAAATACATATTCAAGCCTCCCGACTATGTATATTTGAAGAAGTGATATTATCTTCACTAATGTTGAAAGTGGGTTGGTTTGAATACATGCAGTAATAAAGAAATATCAAATTGAACATTTGAAGCCTTGTATTCCCTCTCTTTTGCAATATTGAACCAAAATATTTTAATAACCTCTAAAATTTGGAAAATAAAAAATATTTATATTTGTTTTTCCGCATATTATCTCTTTTGTATTGAATCTTCTTACGTTTATATTTGTTCTTTAGTTTTGTTTTATTCTGCACAATAAAGATGAGAGGTTTTTCATTAAAGTTGAACGAAGTGTTGAATTTGATATTGAACGTTATGCGATACCAAGTCACGGCAATCTATCTTCGTAATGGAGTGATCAACAGACCTACATCAAAATGAGAAGAACCTGTTTCTGGATTACATTTGCATTTTCAACATCTTTTTGATGATAGTCTTGTCATGATAACTAAGCTTAGTTTATTAGACTACATGGCAGTAAATTCTATTCACAATAAATTTGAATATTATTTAAACAAAAATAATGAAACTCTTGATTGGGGCCGCGATGACCAGTGAACAGCCACACATTATTATTAATAATTTTTAAAGCTAGTTTATAAGCACGTGTGATATTTATACTGATTTTGTATACTTCTAAAACTCATTCTTACAAAAGTACAACCATCATTAACACATTTTTTATATTCCTACGCTAGATTTGACCCCATAATAATTTTGACATATGTGAATTATGGTGAGGTTTGCTACAAAGTTCAACAATCTATGGATAAAAAATAAAATTCTTTCTACGATTTTCTTTGTGGTAAGTTACTTAGTTAAATGTTTTGAAGAAAACACATCAAATATGGAGAAAAAAAGATGAAGTCTTATGCCTCAGCGAATCTATTTTTCACATTTTGACTTGCAGTGTATATATTTGTGTGTGTTCACATATATTTTAATATCTTTGAATATCATGTGGAGATCCCTCGCAATTTGTAAGACCTAATGAAAATGTTGATAGAAATTTCTAATATTGTTTAGATATATACAAATAGAAGATTGTAGAGTATACAAGGTATTTACAAGAAGCTTCCATTGAATAACTAGCAATGCTATTTTCCAGTTTTTCAGTCAAATGTGGTTAAACGTTCCATTGGGTTATCGCTTGATTTGTGATTGTTCTGAACTTGCTAATAAAATAGCATTGTTTAAAATAATCACCAAAAATATCAAAATTTTGTGGATTCTATAGCTTTGCGCACATATTGATTATTTGGTATTTACAACACAAGTGCATCGGTGTCATCGTGTGAAACACATCCCTGCCATGATCTAATATGTGAACTCGCAAATTTGGCCGGTTCTTGCTGTGAGTAGAACAGCCGACTCAATGCTTTGTAATAGTCCACACACTCATAGTTGAACTGAAGTTCACTTACATGCATATGCACCACTGGCAAAGAATCCTCTTCCTCCATCGCCGCATCCCAAGCGAGTTGCTTCTCATGGTCTCTCCCTGCAGAGCTATCGTGGATAAGGAGGTAGATGGGTAGTGATATGAGAATTGATGGTGGACCGAAAAGGACAAGGAAGGGCCATGCATTCATTGGCAAGGGCGGATCCACCATGGGGCATGGGTGTAAAGATGTACACCCAAATTCTTTTGCCAAAAGTTCGTATGTTGGTAATACTCGGAAATTCAATTTGGCTCCTGGAAGCACATGCTCCCGGGCCCAAAAATAATTTATCAAATGTCAAAAAATCAGGACAATTTTTTATGTGATATTAATCACTTCCAAATGGTACCTGCAAATTTTGAGGCAAAAAGTTAAAGCATTTTTACCCTTGTAAAAAACAAATTGAAGACCAAATGTCACCCCAAATTTGTTTTTTTCACCGACGAAACACTACGGCTCCATTTCACTTGAAATTTGTCAGGCATGCTTGCGACACTAACACGAACATCTACAAAGAAATCATATTTTTTTTACATTTTTTTGATTAACTGTTCATCTGGGAGCATATGCTCCTGGGAGCCTAAACACCCCTCCCGGTAGTACTAGCTTATAGGCCCAATAGGCTCAGTTCAGGAGCAGCCAAATAGCCGGCAGTAAAGTAGCCACTTCTGTGATGAATGCACACGACAGAGTGAATGATGATATTGTCAACTGAATGTGTAGCTGCTATTCAGATTCATTGTGAAATTCCCAACTGAATGTGTAGCTGCTATTTAGATGCAGAGATAAATTGCTGTGGATGGCATTGAGTGAGGAGCTGCTTGATTTCATTAGCAGGAGTAAAGTGAATTGTCGTTGAATTCTAGGCAGTAGAGCATCTCTTGAATTATATTTGATTGTAAATGTAGATGACACTTGGTTAAGCTTGCACATCTTTTTTCGATGGATTTCACAAAGGAAGATTTGATGCATAACTTGATTACATTTATTAGGAGGGAGTTCTTTTTCAAGTGAACGGTGGTGTTTTCATATCTCGTTCTTAAGCCATGATAGAGTGTTTGGTCATATAGTAGTTTTTTCCCTCTATTTTGTAATTTTCTTAATATTTTCACATATTGTTGCTATTGTGAAATTTGTATTGTTGTGAACCAATTGGCTTGACTATTAGGTTGCAAAACAAATTTGAACACCAAATGTTGAATTTATGGATCCGCCACTGTGCATTGGGGGCAACGTTGATGTCCCTACCATGTGGGCGCGACACGTACATGATGGACGTTCATGCATGGGAGCGTTGGGAGGCGCCGGTCGGCGACAACTCAGGTAAGAGGGCTATTGTTCCGCATCTACTAATACATAATTAGTTCCACACTCGCAATTAACTATGAGGGGCATCAGCATGTAGGGGTCACCCGCTAAGCTCGGGCATAGAGTGAACCTATGCCTTGTAGGAGTACATAGCCATGAAAAGGAAGGTGAGTCGGTAGTGGAGAGTTCAAAAATATTTATGTGAATAGCTACAGAAATAATATAGAATGTAACCCATTTCCATCTGCTATTTGACTAAAGAAATGTACTCCCTCTGATGAGAGCACAACCTCAGAGACGTGTCGTTGATATGGCCTAATCTTTTATGATGCAATAACTTCCAATATCCATCAATAAAAAATATTCCCAATTGCCCGAAAAATGCGCATAACCTGAAGCTGGGATAACGACGACTAATGGACAATCCTTCGACACACAAGGAACTTCCTGTTGTAGTAGATGTAACCAGCACGTAACCCGTCGATGACAATGGATCTTGAACCAAATGTAACTTTCAAACAAAAAATTTCAGATAAAATAAAGAGTGAATTCTATTTTTTACCTTGTAGTTGTACATTTGTGACACATATTACCCTATTTAGCGGAACTTTTATCGAAATGTCAGATTTTGGAGACTTTTAACACGGTTTTACCCCAGTTTTACATTTTGTTTGTTTATGGTCGATAGGATCGGCATGTTGCGTCATTGATTCGTAAAAAAAACTGTAAGGATCGGAGGGCATCATTGGCGATCTTGTCCAAGCTTCTCTTGTCTATCTGTTCCACCCCTTGTGGCCGTCCACATGTTTTTGGATACAGGGCGTCACCTCACACCTTACCTGATGGACACGCATCAAAAAATAAGGGTCCAAAGATTTCAAAAGGAGTATTCTAGACGAATTTTCACTCGAAGGGGTAATTAGTGTCACAAATCTATAAATATGGGGTAAAAAGTGGAATTCACTCTAAAATAAATAACAACAACACCCAAAATAGGCCGCTTAGTAGTCGATACACTATAGTCTAAACTCTAGAAAATATAACCTACCTACATGTGACACACCTCTAGTGCCCCTTACCAACCTCTTCTGTACAAAAACTCTTCTCCCTATCAATGAATGATACACAAGCTTTGCGTATTCGCGATAATGTAATGTGAATTCCTCAGCAGAATATTTTATTTTTATCTTTACCTAATAATAAAAGACGGAGACTTTCATAGTTCTCCATACGTCACCTCTTTATATCTGTTGGTTTTATGTTAACCATAAAGATTGACGGCTGAGATTTAAAAATAGATATAAGTTGCAATTTGAAAAAGAAAGAAAAAACCTCCACACCTCCTTATTGGTACAACGAGAAGGAAACCAAATACAAAAGCCAACGAAGTATACAATTCAATTATTGGTACTTCATCTCCGTCTCTGTCTCCTGAAACCTGCTTAGAAAATCAAGCGTGAAATTCACGTGCACCTTTCACAAACCGCACCCCTCTCCTCACGCGACCTCCTCCTGTAACGCCCCCTCGCATCGCCGCCACGGACGCCTTACTAGCAGCAACCTCGCCGATCCCTCCACACACCGCCACCTCCTGCTCATGATCTCCACCAGCGCCAAGACGGACGCAGCCTCCCACACGCTGCCGTCTCCCATCCAGATGTGGGCTACCATCGATCCCCTCTGCATCTAACGACATCGATCTGCCTGCGTACGTGGACGGCGGCCGGAGGTGGCTGGGGCCGCATATCCCGGTCAAGGGTGTCATGCTTGCCCAGCGCCCCAGAACATTGTCTTCCACTGACGCCCTCCTCAGGTCGCCTCTGCTGCCTTCTCAATTATTGGTATCATTCTATTTGATGCATCCCTTCAGATTTTACAGCACCAAGGTGACTCCACAAACTTTATATATCCATTGGCTGACATTGGTGTTCATCCAGGAGGGAAGGGCAGCATATGCATTTACTGACATTGAAGTTCATCCAGGATAGATGTAGCAGGAGTAAACCAAAGCAAATAAATACCAACCTGAATGTAAAACGTCTATTGTGGTCGGAGAAGTCGGGTGCGGTGGTGCTGGATGCTAAGCTGTGGTCGAGGGGAACAGTCAAGATGGTTCGGTCTGGGAACAAGGGAGACAGTGGGAAGGTTGCGATACACTAATGTGATGCACGGTCTGAAAAACTCGGGGACATTGGATGGTGGTGCATGACATCTGCACTGAGCCACTGCCACTGCTGAACACGAACCTCAAGTTTATTTTCTTGGTATAATGCTTGCCTTCAGTTCAGCTTTCATGGTTGTTATACGCTAAATATTTAATTTGTTCTGCCGAATCTTCAACAGGATTTCGGGCGATAGGTCAATGCCGTCACATTGGTCAACGACAACCAGTTCATATTTATCGATTGGCAACAAAATTCTATCGAGGTATGTTAGGGGATGAACTTCAGACTATTGTTTGCATATAATTCTTGGGGCATTGGTGCTGATCTCCTCAATCTTGCAGAGGTGGTTTATTAGAGCTTTTCGAACGCTGAAATTAGATAGAGATGTTGCCAAGACTAACAACTTGGAATGGATGTAAAAAAATTATGCCCTAGAGTATAGAAGATTGTCTTCAGTCAGTCGTGTAAACTATACCTTCAGTCATCCTCAACCACTTGGAGAGGTCATTGATGTGTTCTTTTTTTGTTGAGAATTGCAGGATGTGGAGCTTCTAGCGCCATTGAGGGATGAGCGGTACAAGGAAGACAGCATTATCTAGACGGACATCAGGTTGTGAGGACCTTCTGAAAGTGATTGAACGAAGCGAACTCACGGAACCTGCTGCCACTGCCAGTGCTGCCCCTCTTGGCTCCCTGAAAGGGCCTAGTTGGAGGTGCTGGCCTCCGGAACAGCGACCTCGTACTCCTAGCCCTCATTAGCTAAGCCCTAGCCTGCCCCTCGGTAATTTTTTATGCTTCGGCTTGTTTGCAGCAAATGTTCAACGATGCGTTGCATTTTGGGCTTCAGTTCTAACTTCTGTACTGACCACAGTGTATTTGATACTCCCATGCCTATGTATTGTTGTTTCTTTGTATTTGTGTTCTCCATTATAGTGTTATGTATAATTTAAAAGCTATCACCTTTTTTTAGTCAGAAGTCGGGGATGCGTTTTGCCCGTTCATTGGGATTCAGTATCATTCATTGAGAATAAGAATTCAACTGAATTTCTTGTTTGTTCCCCTTATTTGCTCCTCAGGTTGACAATTGGAAAGAACCTGAAGCAGCATGTTCCCCTTATTTGTTCCTCAAGTTGACAAAAGGGAAGAACATGAAAGAAACTAAATTGCTTGTTTGTTCACCTTGTTTGTTCCACAGAGAAAATTAAATTCGCTAACTGAACTATACACTTTGCTTCTGTAGTTGGAAATTTTTCACCATGAATGTTGAGGCAAAAATTAAAGGTACCATTGTTGGTTTGTTTAAATGTCATTTTTTAGCGATGAAAAAAGTCAACAATGTTGAATGACGTGCCCGAGGATCTCAAATCCATATGTTAGTCACTGCACAATTAATGTTGAACAACTAGAATATGTGTCCCGTTGCCATGCATGGGCAAATAACTATTATATTTGTTATTTAAAAAGAATGTAATGTTCCATGTTCCACTTTCTTCACCACCTCCATTGACTCCCCTGCGCCGCCTTGCCATTTTGTGCTGGCGGGCGCCATGCAGCTAATAAAATAAAATGCTGGTACTTCTTCCATAGCTATCAAACCAAAACAAAAAGGGTCGACAAAAATTAATTAAGCGAACACATTTTTATTTTTATTTCCCCCTAAACTTACGAGGACGACCAAAGTGCTATAGTAAACTGTAAATGGCCACAAAACTCTAAGAAAAGTGCTATATGGATGCTCCACGGTATTGCGCGACCGGTGAAGCAGGTTAACCCCTCTCTTTTGGCCTGGCGAATCTATTTCCTAAGTAGCAACCTGGCGCTATACTGCTATATATCTTCATCAATACCTTGTGAACGCATGTGTATTTGGGTTGTACTCCTCGCGGTGATTTCCTAGCTATATGCAATGTAGGAAAACGTGTTGAACAGAGATATGTGCAATTTATTTTAGAAAAAGAGATACGGGCAGTGAGAAGTGCATGGATGAATCCGGGTACATATGAACCCACTTTGAAAAACACATTTCTAAATTCTAAAAGAATCTGGAAAAAAATTGCACGGGTACGTCTCCATGTTCTATGTGCGTGCATAAAGTTTTACAGAAAAATAACTTTTTTCGTGGCCTGTGCAAAAAGACAAAAAATTATGTCGTGAAACACTATTTAGAAGCACTGAAATTTGTCTTTTTTGCAGAGGCAAAACAAAAAGACATTTTTTCATAAAACTTTGTGCCGCGTACACACATTTGCGAACATGTATGCGTGATATTTTCTTTTGATTTTTTGACATTTTAAAACGTGCTTAAAATGCATTTTATGAAAAGTGGGTGCATATGCCCATGGGTTCATATGGTGCCCTCTCTACGGGCAGTCTCTTTTTTTTGAGATCAAGATACGGGCAGGTTTATATTTTTGAGGGGCCAAAAGATACGGGCAGGTGATAGACGAATGAGGGGAAGATGATTTCCCAAGCTATGAGCCGGACATGCCCAGCCAAGCAATAATTGGCCCATCAGACCGAGCGGGTTCCTGCCCGCCTCGAAGCAGCCCAGCATATGTCCTGCGCTCATGACTGTTTTAAAAGGACCTGCGCTCGTGACTTTTATTACGAACAAGCAGACGCACAAATCGTTTTGCTGTCACTTTAAATGGACAGTGGGTTTGTTTCAAAAATCATTAGGGCGTTTCTTACAAAACGAATGACGGAAGTGGAACCAGGAAACCTTGTAACGGTTATTTGATTATCCCTGACCTTGCAAACGATGTAACGCCTATTTGGATTATCCCTGACCTTGTAAACGATGTAATGATTATTTGATTTAGTAAACCTAGCAATGATGGCCTTTTCCTAAAAAAAGGTATAGGAAAATGTCCATGTGTCGCAACAGGATATAAATATTCTAGTGTGTTAGCTTGTGATGTATCTGTCCATATTAATGCGATTGCATAAATAAATATTTATCAAATACTGCACATGATTTATCTTATACTTTGATGAGATGTTTGTTAGTAAATTAAAGAGGAATTGGTTCAGAATGTAAGTAAATTATAAGGTGATTAATTATCATACGGGAAAAGTTGGACCAAGAGGTGGTGAAAAAAGTGGAACATGGAACATTACATTCTTTTTAAATAACAAATTTAATAGTTATTTGCCCGTGCATGGCAACGGGACACATATTCAAGTTGTTCAACATTAATTGTGCAGTGACTAACATATGGATTTGAGATCCTGGGGCACGTCATTCAACATTGTTGACTTTTTTCATCGCTAAAAGATGACATTTAAACAAACCAACAATGGTACCTTTAATTTTTGCCTCAACATTCATGGTGAAAAATCTCCAACTACCGAAGCAAAGTGTAAATAGCGAATTTAATTTTATCTGTGGAACAAACAAGGTGAGCAAACAAGCAATTTAATTTCTTTCATGTTCTTTCCTTTTGTCAACCTGAGGAACAAATAAGGGGAACATGCTCCTTCAGGTTCTTTCCATTTGTTAACTTGAGGAGCAAATAAAGGGAACAAACAAGCAATTCAGTTGAGTTCTTATTGTTGATGAATGATACTGAATCCCAATGAACGGGAAAAACGCCTCCCCGACTTCTGACTAAAAAAAGGTGATAGCATTTCTATTATACATAACACTATAATGGAGAACACAAATACAAAGCAACAACAATACAAAGTCATGGGAGTATCAAATACACTATGGTCACTACAGAAGTTAGAACCATCGTTGAACCTTTGCCGCAAACAAGCCGAAGCATAAAAAATTCCCAAGAGACCGGACGCAGCCACTTTGTTCGACTACTGTCCCATCAACCTCATTCACATCGTTGCAAAACTCTTCGCCAAGGTTCTCTCCTTGCGGCTGGTCCCTAGACTCGGCGAGATGGTCTCCTCCAACCAAAGTGCCTTCATTGCGGGGAGGAGTGTGCATGATAATTTCATCCTTGTCCAGCAAATGGCGAGGCAACTTCATCGGCTCCGGCTACCCCGAGTCCTCCTCAAGCTGGATATAGCCCGCGCCTTCGACTCGGTTTCCTGGCAGTTTCTTCTTCAGGTCCTCGAGCATCTAGGTTTCGGGCCTAGGTGGCGTGAGTGGGTGTCTATACTCATATCCACGGCCTCCACTCGAGTGATGATCAATGGCACTCCGGGCCCTCCCATTGCCTACCATCAAGGCCTTCGACAAGGTGAGCATGTTTCACCAATGCTCTTCACCCTCTTGATTGATGCTCTAAACTCGCTTCTCCAATATGCGGTGACCAAGGGCATCATCCGGCGACTCACAGACCGCTTGGCTGTTTATAGCATCTCCCTCTTCGCAGACGATGTGGTCATTTTCTGCCACCCCGATCCCTCCGAGCTCGCCGTTGTTAGCGTCTTCCTTGATTTCTTTGGGGCTGTGTCTGGGCTACGCACCAACTTCGCCAAGTGCTTGGCGGCGCCAATTAGTGCACTCCCGAGGTTTCTAAAGCAGTGGGCTCCTCTCTGACCTGTCCGGTTGTGGCCTTCCCCATACAGTACCTAGGCCTCCCCCTCTCCCTCCGCAAGGTGCCCGCCACTCACCTGCTACCCCTCATCGACAAGCTGCTCCGCAAGTTGGCAACTTGGAAGGCTGCGCTCCTCTCGCATGGTGAACAACTTGCCTTGGTCCGGCAGGTCCTTACAGCCATGCCCGTACACATCCTGTTGGCCATGTCGTTGTCCCCACCTATCCTCAAGAAGGCGAACCGGATTATCCGCGATTCTGTGGCATGGCCGCAAGGACGCCCGCGCTGGTTCTTGTCTTGTCAGTTGGGCAATAGTTTGCCGCCCAATCGAGCTTGGCGGGCTAGGAATTCGCGATCTTCACCGCACTGGCTTCTCTCTTCGCGTCCGATCGCTTTGGCTCCATGCTTCGGATGGCTCTTGTCCATGGTCCCATCTCCAGCCGCCCTCGGACCCCGAGGCCCTGCAGTTCTTCCACGCCTGGACGACATGGTCCATTGGCAATGGCACTTCCTGCCGCTTCTGGATCGATAAGTGGCTCCAGGGCTGCTCTATCACTGACATCGCCCCGAGTCTTACAACCCTTGTACCAAGCCGGCGCCGCCGATCGCATACTGTTGCTGCGGCCCTTCAAGATCGCATGTGGATCAACGACATTCATGGCCACCTTGGTCCGGCTGCTGCACTTGAGTACTTTGATCTCTGGTGTCGGCTGCAGGCCGTCACTCTATCACAGGAGCCCGGCACCATTCTTTGGAAGTGGACGGAGAACGGGGTTTACTCCGCATCCTCCTGCTACAATGCCCTATTCACCGGTTCTACGCTCTCTGAGCACTGGCGCCTCGTTTGGAAATCGGGTGCCCCCTTCTCTGTGAAGTTCTTTCCTCTACCTCGCCTCCGTCAATCGTTGTTGGACGGCTGACCGGCTGGAGCGGCGTGGCCTACCGCATGAGGCAACTTGTGTGTCGTGCTCTCAACATGTCGAGACCCTGCACCACCTCTTGATCGAGTGTGTCTTCTCTCGCACCATATGGCACGGCGTCCTCTCCTGGTGCTCCCCCGGGGTCACCGTACCAGATGGCACTCTTGGGTTCCTGGACTGGCTCAGCTCGGCTCTCAATATGATGACCCCGGACAAGCGACATGGGCTCTCCACTATCGCCGTACCAGATGGCGCTCTTGGGTTCCTGGACTGGCTCAACTCAGCTCCCAATATGACGACCCCGGACAAGCGACATGGGCTCTCCACTATCGTCGCGCTGACATTCTGGTCGCTCTGGCGTCATCGCAATGCTGTCATCTTCGACAGGATCGCACCCTCCTCCGCCTCCCTTCTGATTGCGATTCAGGATAACGCCCACTCCTGGGCCTGCGCAAGAGCCAAATGACTTAGTAGTATCATTCCTGTAACGTAGTCTACTGTCTGGGCTGAGCAACCCACTCTATGCTCACTTTGTATCATGGGCACGCCTTGTAGTGTACGCGCCCCTGATGCTAATCTGTATGTTCTTCTCCTCTATCAATGCAATGATACGCTGACCATAGCGTATTCGAGAAAAAAAGAAGCATAAAAAATACTGAGGGGCAGGCTAGGGCTTAGCTAATGAGGGCTAGGAGCACGAGGTCGCTATTCTGGAGGCCAGCACCGCCAACCAGGCCCTTTCAGGGAGCCAAGAGGGGCAGCACTGGCAGCGGCAGCAGGTTCTATGAGTTCGCTTCGTTCAATCACTTTCTGAAGGTCCTCGCAACCTCATGTCCGTCTAGATAATCCTGTCTTCCTTGTACTGCTCATCCTTCAACGGCGCTAGAAGCTCCAAATCCTGCAATTCTCAACAAAAAAAGAACACATCAATGACCACTCCAAGTGGTTGAGGATGACTGGAGATATAGTTTACACGACAGACTGAAGACAATCTTCTATACTCTAGGACATAATTTTTTACATCCATTCCTAGTTGTTAGTCTTAACAACATCTTGACCTAATTTCAGCGTTCGAAAAGCTCTAATAAACCACCTCTGCAAGAGCGAGGATATCAGAACCAATTCCCCAAGAATTATATGTAAATAATAGTCTGAAGGTCATCCCCTAAACATACCTCAATAGAATTTTGATACCAATCGATAAATATGAACCGGCTGTCGTTGAATAATGTGACAGCATTGACCTATAGCCCGAAATCCAGTTGAAGATGCAGAACAAATTAAATATTTAGCGTATAACAACCATGAAAGCTGAACTGAAGGCAAACATTATACCAAGAAAATCAACTTGAGGTCCGTGTTCAGCAGTGGCAGTGGCTCAGTGCAGATGTCATGCACCACCATCCGGTGCTCCCCAGTTTTTTAGACCGTGCATCGTATTAGTGTATCGCTTCCTTCCCGCTGTCTCCCTTGTTCCCGGACCGAACCATCTCGATTTCTCCCCTCTGCCACAGCCTGGCATCCAGCACCACCGCGCCCGACTGCTCCGACCACAACAGACGTTGATCCATTCAGGTTGATATTCATTTGCTTTGGTATACTCCTGCTACATCTATCCTGGATGAACTTCAATGTCAGTAAATGCATATGCCGCCCTTCCCTCCTGGATGAACACCAATGTCAGCCAATAGATATAAAAAGTTTCTGGAGTCACCTTGGTGTTGTAAAATCTGAAGGGATGCATCAAATAGAATGATACCAATAATTGAGAAGGCAGCAGAGGCGACCTGAGGAGGGCGTCAGTGGAAGACAATGTTCTGGGGCGCTGGGCAAGCATGACACCCTTGACCGGGATATGCGGCCCCAGCCACCTCCGGCCGCCGTCCACGTACGCAGGCAGATCGATGTCGTTAGATGCAGAGGGGATCGATGGTAGCCCACATCTGGATGGGAGACGGCAGCGTGTGGGAGGCTGCGTCCGTCTTGGCGCTGGTGGAGATCATGAGCAGGAGGTGGCGGTGTGTGGAGGGATCGGTGAGGTTGCTGCTGGTAAGGCGTCCGTGGCGGCGATGCGATGGGGCGTTACAGGAGGAGGTCGCGTGAGGAGAGGGGTGGGGTTTGTGAGAGGTGCACGTGAATTTCACGGTTGATTTTCTTTCTTTGAGTGGATTTCAACGCTAATTTTCTAAGCAGGTTTCAGGAGACGGAGATGAAGTACTAATTGAATTGTATACTTCGTTGGCTTTTGTTTTCGGTTTCCATCTTGTTGTACCGCGAAGGAGGTGTGGAGGTTTCTTTTTCTTTTTCAAACTGTTACTTAGATCTATTTTTAAATTTCAGCCGTCAATCTTTATGGTTAACATAAAATCGACGGATATAAAGAGGTGACGTATGGAGAACTATGAAAGTCTCCGTTCTTTATTATTAGGTAAAGATATGGGTGGCGTCCACCATCATTACAAGTCAGAGAATTGCATTGGTGCTAGAGTATGATGACAAAGCTCATCATGTTTGATCACATTCATCGTGAATACATGGAAAATCTGACCACCATCAGCAATGGTGACAAAGAGAGGCGAACACACGGATGGGTCACTAGGGCGTGCGAGGATTTGTTTCCCCCGTTGTAACGCGCGGGCACATTTTGATAGTAGTAAGTAACACAAGAAGAAACATTACTTGTAGCACTAATACCGATCTGCACATCATAAACCAGCCAACCTCCAGGTAGCAGTGTATCACTTGGGTTGTCGAAGCTTTGCCATAACAAGAATGAACTATTCACTTTGTCTCTTATTACCAGATCTCCATTGTCAAGAAGAACTGCAACTGCAGAAGTAGATTCACTTTGTCTCTCTTTAGCACCAGATGACTAGGTAATAGCATCAAAGCCAGAGGTCAACTGCGAGATGAGTTGTAAGTTTCCATATGAGAGGCTAAGAACCGAGGTCCGGGGGCCTGGGGGTCTGAGGGAAGGAGCTCACCCCTGCAATTGAGGAGGAGACCAAACTAGAAGAGAACTACAAGTTGATGAGTTGACGCCAGCTGATGTGTTGACGTACCAGATGCCAAATGTAAACTCTAAACACAGAGGAAATAAGCAGCTGAAACCCAACTCAAAGGCACCATTCCTTGAGAGTAGGGTACGGTTACCATGCAGGGATTGGCCTCGAAGAAGAGTATCCGTCAGCATGCACGAATTTACACCTTGAAGACACAACAATGACCAAGTAGAGAACTACTGCTGCAAAGGAAGATGTCGAAGGCATGCGCTCGCACGCCTTCTTCATTTCATCTAGTATGAGATCCAACTCTTGCTAATAAAATGTGAATATTCTGAACCTCCCAATGTACACAACTAAGGACTAAATAGGGAACAGAACCTTTACTCGAGACGGAGAGAGGTAGCATCCAGACTTCCAGAGTCAATAGGGATATGTGTACTTGCTTGTGAGGCCATTCAAAACAGACGTGTGGAAATTATACAAGTCTTGGTCATACATAGTGGGTAAATGGTTGCAGATGTTGATATTGGAGCTGCCCCAGTGAAGCTGGCGTTTTTTGACTTTTTGAGCCCCTCCCAAAGCAGAGGTAGCATCTGCTGGAGAAAAGCAGCAACGTGACAGCAACAGTGATGGTAGGAGCTTCCAGCACATTGGCTCACGGCAGCCGTGGACTCAAAAATACCATTACCGTGTCTATACCAAAAATAATAATGCCCAAGAACATAATAATCTGCCAACTACACAAACAGCTAAAGACATGAAAATTCATCTGTTGACGGATGGTATATTTTCTGGACGATGGATTAGGATTACTGACCTTGAGCCTTCTTGTGGCATTCATGGGGGGAAAGGCTGGCAATGCGTTGAGCCATTTCAACAAACACCTTGAGGCCTCCGTCCGGCCTCCCTCCCTGGCGTGACCGAAACTGCCCCCGCGCGCCGCCGATTTTTCCTCCAGTCAAACGTAGGCCTTAGGCGACCCTAGACTGGTTTGCGTCTCACCTGCTAGTACGTATTTTCGATTTATTGACAGGTCGTGGAATGAAGGAGAAGAAGTGCAGAGGGAGAAAGCAGAGCAGGAGCGAATTGATGGAGACGATCTCTCTACTGACGTGCTAATGTGGATAGCCTGCTTGTCAAAAGAAATACCATAATAGGGATGAACTATTTAGATATTATAAATTTGTGCTCGGCGGTGAGGGCCACAGGTCGGATTGGAGGCGCATCAATTGGAGCCCAAGGAGCGGCCTGTAATGTAATGTAAGAATATAATTTTTCATACAACTCAAAAGAAAATGTAATTTTCACGACGGAAATGATTGGATATCCACCCGCTTTTATATCTGTTAATCAATTATATCAATTTATCAAAGTGGGTTCTAGAAAAAAAATCCTTTTGAGACCACATAGTTTATACTATTATTTACACATAAACTGATTTTGGCAAATTTTAACATGGTTCCTCTTACCTCCTTTTTTTACATGTGAGGTAAGAAGGTAAGAGTCAATCAAGCCATTCATTGATGAGATCAACGGCTAAGATCTATTTTATACTCTTACCTCTCATGTGAAAAGAGGGGGTAAGAGGGACCATGTTAAAAATGCTCACTGATTTTTCTTACATTAAATTGAATATTGCTTAAAGTAAGGGATCTGGTAGTGTATTTTTTCATGAAACTTGTATTGAGATATTTTAGAATGATTAATAGGATATTTTAATAAGAATGATAAAAAAGGTAGAATCCATTTGTTTAAGACATATAGTGAACATGGGATGCTCCCACTAGTACAGACAATTAGTCTCCCCGCAAAAAAATTACAGAGAATTAGTTCTTTCATGAAAATGAAAAAAAAAACTAATATATACATGACACGTTAATGGCCATGATTTTCTCCTAGCTCGTCTTCATCACGGTGACTAGACCAGCCTACCCACTTTGTTCATTATGATGTTTCGTGGGACTTTCATGGGGCTTTTTTTTCTGGTCGAAGATAGTCTTTCGAGTACCATGCACACTACTGGAATTTCACCCTACGCCGAGTGTCAAAATTACTTCGTAAATGGCTAAATAAACTTGGCAAAGTTTTTGCTGAGAATTGTTCTTGGCAAAGAGCACCCAACGTACACATCTCAAGCAAACAGAACTTTGTCGAGAACCAACTGTGGGGCACCCCACAAAGAATTTGACGAGATCCAAATAGTGCGTCTTGGTAAAAAATATCTGACTTCACGGACGCTGGTTTGGTCAGGTCTTTGCCGAGAGCTGCCACTCGGAAAACTCGTCCACTTTGCCGAGTGCCTACACTCGGCTTAACTGACACAAGCTGCTCCAACAACTCTCCTTTACCAAGTACCTTTATCGGCACTCGGCAAAATCACAGCCAAACTGCCAATGCATGACACATGTCTCTTCTGCTGAGCGTCATTCTCGAAAAAGGTTGTTTTCCCGAGTGTAGCTCTCGGCAAAGATGCACTGTCAACATTGTTTTTGCCTCTTTTTCATGTAACCCTGCAATAAAAACAGATATAACAAGAATATCCACTTAGAGAACTTTGTATACTATATAAGGATCATACACATAACAACAAACTCACGAAGGCATTATCTATGGTTCACACAAGCTTCATATGAAGTCACAAAGTAGTTATTTAGCACAAGTGCCTTCTCAATAAACAACAGAGTGCTGAATGGATGTCTACACATGACCACATGATAAAATCAACACCGTGATTAGGACGGACTGTAAGAGGATTATAAAGTTCTTCAATACACTCAGCCCGATATGTTGGCCTGCACCATATCCTAATTCATGATTTCTCTTCTGATCGAGCACATAATGATTGTTATGATTCTCTGCCTCCTCTCTACTATTGAACGAATCGTAGGAGCTGCCTTTCTAACGAAGCACTTATTCTTTGCATGCGGACCATGAATCATAGACTCCTGGACGCCTACCTCTGTACATCGCATACCATTTGATCTACAAAGAAAGTGAAAAAAATTGAAGGAATGCAAGTTAAAAAATAACACATGATACATAAGCCACGTAAGCATTCATCACTCATATACCCAAAAGCATCACAAGTGCTAATCCAAGTCCACATCAGTAGCTACATGAACTATATCACTAAATCAACGTCAAACTATGTAGGTGGACTACTCGGAGGTGTAGTCGGGTAAAGCGATCATGGAGTCGGGGCATGTGGGGACATCCCCACAGTGGAGGACCAATTGTCGTCGGGAATGATGGTCGGTGGACCCAATGCCAACGGGTCGTCACTCTCCTTACATGGTGGGCCCTCGCTCTCCTTAGTTGGCGGATTCTTCTTGGCCAGATCCATTAAATACTTTAGTTGGATCAGCTGTGGGTTCTCATGAATGAGCACGACCAAAGGGTCCTTACTGGCATGCTTCTCCTTGACCGTGGAGTCGACCCTAACAAAAGATGTGTTGTCAGAGGAAGCCATAACTACCAGATCGATTGGTGCTAACACCTTTCAACACATGATGAAAAACTAATATAATAATCAAACATCAAAGAGTACTTCTAATCTATTCCGAGGTTTCTCAGATGAAAGAAGTGAGCCATGCATAACTTCATGGTTTTCGAGTTCTTTAGTAAAGAACCCGAAAGCCGTCAAGTTAATTATGAACTGTTATCTTCTTCCATCCCTGGCAGGTGAATACAGGAACTTGCATTATTGTTCTTCCGAGGTAGCTGGAGCGTGATGCTGGCATCTTCGCATGGAAAGTGACTGAGAGCATAATCCTTGGGTATTCCGTGAAAAGTGTACAACGTAATTATGTTATTATTAAGCTAGTTATATATGATAGCTTAAGCACTACTGAGCCATGAAGTTAACACTGTCATAGTATTAACTTCTTGACTCCTTGCTGCTTCAGCTATCAGATGTAACTAGCTTAACAATATGATACTCACATTGTCCACTTTTTCAGTTAGAGAATACAGTACTACAAAAACACCTTGAGGCCTACCCGCACAAAAAAAAAACGTTGAGGCCTCCGCTAAGCCTCCCTGGCATGACCGAAGCTCCCATCATGTGGCTCCGATTCTTCCACCAGCCAGGTGGAGGCCATGACATCTCAAGTGTCGCTAACGGATAAAGATAGTGTCTCACATTCCATTAACAATTTGTTGACAGATCATGGAAGGCCGAAGAACTGCAGAGGAAGAAAGCACCACTGGAGCGAAACGGTCGAGCGATCTCAATAATTTGTGTTCTGGGCATTTATCAAAAAGAAAAAAAGATTTGTGTGCTCCGCCAAGTTGTGTTGGATGCCCAATGATTTTTGGATTTCAGCCGGGAAAACAAAATCGCAGCGAATTTCACCCAGTTCGTTCAGGCCTAGTAGATCTGTATTTCAACCCTATTTGAATTTCGGCCTACCTTGGATAACCCTCCAGGTGCTATAGAAGGCCTGAACTGAGCAAGAAACCCTAGAAACAATGACAGTTCCCCACCGCCTCTCAGCGGTGGCTGCCTCGTCTTGGCTGACGGTGTCCACATGCGTGCGGCAGCACGATGCAGCATGATTGTCGCTCTCATACACGGTTGTTTGGGGAGAGGACACGCTCGTCCGGCTGGCCGGAACGGGACGCAAAGCAGCCACTGAGGTGAATGTGGTTGGGTAGCCTGATTGATTCGGCAAGCAAGTAGTGTGGGATCCCGTTAGTTGAACTATTTGATTCGTGGATGGATAGTTATTCAATGGATCTGGTGACGACGACACTTGAGTGTTGCTCCCTTCCTGAAGGCGTTGCTGTTGAAGAACCTCATTATCCGTGTGATGTCATAAGATGGTCGGTGCGGATATGGTCATTAATATAGTTTGCTGCTTGTGGATCTGATTGCTTTGGGGTTTCTCTCTTTTTTTTCTCGCCTATTGCATAGCTTTGGTCTTAGATGACTTTATTATTTGATGGCGTGTTGTTGTGTGTGTGGTGGTCTTAGCTGTGTGCATCTTAGCTATGCAGAGGCCGGGTTTATGTTCATTGTGTTTGTATTCTCTTGATGCTCCATTTTGAGACAATAAAATTTCACCCTTTGTTGAAAAAAATAAAAATAAAAACCAAGTCGACAGACTAAAATTGAACTTTTGTGTATATATCGTAATTTTGAAGAAAATGATAGTACAATCAAACATATATGGGAAGTCAAATAGACTAGTCCACTCACTTCTTGATCAATGGCAATGGCGTCGAATTGCGCCTTGTCTTCCTTCCCGATGACTGGACCAGCAGGCAAAACCACCACTTTGTTCACATTTATATGTGGAGCCTTAAAGCGTTGTTGACATCAGCCCTCCTGCCATCTTCAAGATCAGATAGGTATTCATGGGATTTGAAGATTTTCTTTGTGAACATAACTATGGCCCTAATGCTAGACCATGATTGCATCGTATGCTTACCTAACGTCATTCAACAAACCTGATAAATCTCGTTGGGGCTTGATGGTCTTTCCAATAACCCATCTTGAATTTATCACCACCCTGATCGGCTAGATGTCCTTGTCTTCCATGGCGGCTCTCATCTTTATCACCCGGTTTATCCTGAAACAGTCGCGGTCAAGCCTAAGTGGATTGTTGGAGGGATACTTCCTTCTTGCTTTTCTAGTGTCATTGCACCTTTTTTTTTGTGAAAATAGTGTCATTGCTCCTTGTTACAAGGAAATGTTGGATCTCAGAGCAATGACCTGCAAGCTTTACATCACAATCATACATGGAAGATCCTAATTTTACCAAGAGACGATCTTCAGCCGCAAAGCTCATGGCCCTACATTTCCTTGTTTGCTTTACATCGAAATGTATACGAAGTTCCCATCCAACACACCCACTGTTTGACCCCATACCGCGCGACCCTGCTAACCAGGTTTCCTAGCTTGACTCGACACACCAAATATGTTCTAAACTTCAACAATGTTGTTACTACTTACACCTCAAGAACCTCAAATCGTATTGTGCATAAGTAGAGAGTACCGAGCTTTTGCAACAAATTCACTCTTGGTTGTATGATTCAGGGTATTTTTTTGGAAATGGAGGTATACCCCCGGCCTCTGCATCATGATGATGCATACGGCCCTTTTATTAAAAATGCAAGAAGGATCATCATAAAGGTCTTACAGCTTGCAAATGGAGAAAAACAAAGAAAGGGCCTAAAAAACAACCGATACGGTGATAATAAGGACAAGCTCTCTAGCCCTCTATTCTGTTATGTGAACGCTATCCGAACCGGTTGATTATAGCCCGAGCCACCATCTCCCATTGGTTGCACCCAGTAACCAAAGGCTTCCTGGAGTCCATAGGAGTGAGTAAGGACCACGTACGGATCCAAGCTGTAACTCTGAAGATAACCTGCAAAAGAGTTAAGTTGTGTTGTCTGTTAAAAATCATATCGTTTCTGCAGTTCCATATAGCCCATAGTAACGCACATATTCCAATCCGAATATGAGCCACCGTGATCTGTTCAACCCCAGCCAACCACGTCCCAAACAAAGACGCAATATCTACTTGGGGATTAATATTAAAAGCTATATGAATCGTTCTCCACAGTAATTTGGCAAGTGGGCATTCAATGAATAAATGTTGTATTGTCTCATCTTGAGCACAAAAACAACACCGCGAGTTGCCTACCCATCGCCTCTTAAGTTGTCCTTTGTGAGTATAACTTGCTTGTGGACAAACCACAAGAAAATTTTAATCCGCAAAGGAACCTTAACCTTCCATATATGAAGTGACCTTGAGAAGGGGCCAGAATTAATCAAATCCGTATAAAAGTATTTCACCGTAAATATCCCATTTTTAGTTAACTTCCATTGTGTAGAATCCGGCATGTCGGTGAGTCGAACTTCAATCAATCTCCGGACCAAGTGCATCCAGGCTGTCCATCTCGCACCTACTAACGTACGTCTGAACTGGATATTCAAGGGAATAGTTTGAAGGACGATACCTACGTAATCTTCCTTACGTTGCACAATATTGTAAAGGGTAGGATATTGTAAGGCCAAGGGTGTCTCTCCTAACCATGTATCCTCCCAAAATCTCGTTGACATCCCGTTACCAACCAAGAATTTGACCCTACGAAAGAACAGATCCTTCGTTCGCATAAGTCCCTTCCAGAACGGTGAATCAGTTGGTCTGATGGTAGTCTGGGCTAACGTTTACGAGTGCAAATACTTATTGCGCATGATTTGAGACCACATGCCCTCCGTCTCTGTCACTAACCTGTGCAACCATTTGCTCATAAGACATCTATTCTTAATTTCCAAGTTCTCAATACCGAGACCCCCTTGGTCTTTAGGTCGGCAAAGGATATCCCAACGCGCGAGACGGTATTTCCTCTTGGCCTCATCAGACTGCCAAAAGAATCGAGATCTAAGAAATCAAGTCGCTTTCGGACCCCTTTCGGAATTTCAAAGGACGAGAGTAAAAACATTGGCATGCTCGTTAGTACTGAGTTGATCAGAACTAATCGGCCCCCATATGACATCAACTTGCCCTTCCAGCAGCTAAGTTTTTTTTCGATTCGTTCTTCAATTACTTTCCATTCTTTATTAGATAATTTACGGTGATGAATCGGAATACCCAAGTAACTGAATGGTAAGGCACCTACCTCGCATCCAAACAATTGTCTGTAAGTGTGTTCCTCGTCTTTTGCCTTCCCAAAACAGAACACCTCGCTCTTATGGAAATTGATCTTTAAGCCCGACAATTGTTCGAATAGACATAAGATAAGTTTCATGTTACGTGCCTTAGCCATGTCATGTTCCATGAAAAGGATAGTGTCATTAGCATATTGTAGAATGGACACCCCTCCATCAACTAGATGAGGAACTAGACCCTCTACATGCCCATGTTGCTTGGCCCTGCCAATAATGACGACCAACATATCTGCCACAGTATTGAACAGAAGGGGTGACATGGAATCCCCTTGTCTCAGCCCCTTATGCGTCTGGAAATAATGACCAATGTCATCGTTCACCTTAATTCCGACACTACCCTTCTGGACTTGAGTATCCACCTGGTGCCTCCAGGTTTCACTAAAACCCTTCATGCACATTGCCTGATCAAGAAAAGGCCATTTTACTTTATCATAAGCCTTCTCGAAATCCACTTTTAAGATAACCCCATCTAGTTTCTTCGAGTGAATCTCATGAAGAGTTTCATGTAAGACAATTACTCCTTCAACTATGTGTCGTCCCGGCATGAAAGCTGTCTGACTAGGTTGAATCACTGAGTGAGCAATTTGTGTCAATCTATTGGTTCCAACCTTTGGGAAGATTTTGAAACTCACATTCATTAGGAAAATGGGTCGAAATTGTTCTATCCGGACCACCTCCTTCTTCTTTGGTAATAACGTTATCGTACCAAAATTTAGATGAAACAACTCCAAATGGCCTTCGAAAAAATCATGAAACATAGGCATAAGATCATCTTTAATGATGTGCCAACATTTCTTATAGAATTCAGCTGGAAACCCATCTGGTCCTGGTGCTTTATTCGGCTTCATTTGAGTTATGGCCAAATGAACTTCTTTTTCAGTAAACGGTGCAGAGAGAACATCGTTCTCCGCTGGCTGTAATTGAGCTATATCATCAATCACAGACTCATCAAGAGACACCGTGGAAGTATTGGGAGGTCCGAACAGACTTTTATAATAGTTGGAGATATACGATTTTAAATTCTCATGCCCCACTATTGTTCCCTCGTCCTGTTCCAGCTGTATGATTTTCTTCTTCCTATGTTTACCATTTGCAACCATATGGAAGAACTATGTGTTGTCGTCCCCTTGGACAACCTTAAGCGTTTTCGCACGCAACACCCACTTGAGTTCCTCCTCTCTCAGGAGAGCACGTAGGCCTTGCTCAGCTTCGGACTTGGTTCGATGTTCATGGACTGAGAGAAGAGTGGTTTCAGCCTTTACATCAAGTGCCTCAATGAGTTGCGTTAGATGTTCTTTTTTCTGCTTATAAATCCCGCTCTCATTCCTGGCCCATCCTCTTAGAAATTGTCGGAGGTGTCTAATCTTATTTTGCCATCTCTCAACATGTGTCCTTCCCATAACCGGCTTAGCCCATTCGCGTGCAATCATCTCCATAAATCCTTCTCGCTCAAACCAGCTTTGCTCGAAGGAGAAGGTATTTTTGTTTGCAACATGGGTAGCCTCTCCCGAACCTAAGAAGAACGGTGTATGATCCGAGATCGCTCTTTGCATCGCATGAACCAACACCAACGGATATTTTTGTTCCCATTCCACACTAGCAAGTACCCTGTCCAGCTTTTCATAAGTGGGAACAGGTAGCGAGTTGGCCCATGTGAATTGTCTACCGGTGAGCTCAATTTCTCTCAGATTGAGGCTCTCAATAATCATGTTAAACATCATAGACCATCGTCCATCGAAATTTTCATTATTATTTTCTTCTCTTCTCCGGATTATATTAAAATCCCCCCGACTAATAGTGGCAGATTTTCATCTCCACAAATCCGCACTAAATCGGCAAGAAAATCAGGTTTACATTCAGGTTGCGCTGCCCCATAAACCGCAACTAGCGACCATCGGAACCCATCCAATTTCGATCGCACCCTGAATTTAACTGAAAAGTCTCCCTGCACTACATTAAGTACCTCGAGCGTCTCGCACCGTACTCCTAGTAAAATCCCGCCGGATCTTCCTCTAGGTGGTAAGATGTGCCAATCAAAATCAATACCACTGGAAAGGGTATGAAGGAATTGGGATGTGAAATTATCTCGCCCAGTTTCCAAAAGTGCTAAGAAATCTAAATGATGCTCTAATGTTGTCTCTGCTAAGAATCTTTGTTTAGCCAAGTCTGATAGACCTCTGCTATTTCAAAAGAGTCCTTTCATAAGTCATCATGGAATTTTTTCTTAAGCTTAACTCTAGCACTTCTACGTACCGCCGAAGTAGGATAAATTTTCCGCTTCCAGGGTCGTTTGGGCTTCTCCCCAACACCCTGTGGAACGATATTATTATCAATAGCAGACACTGCCTCCTCTGTCAAGAGAGGCGCTACTGTATCTGTGTTCTCAACTTCCTCCTCATCTTCAGTCTCGACACTAGGCAAAAGGTTGTTGCAGATATTTGCAAGATCAGTAATTCCTAAACTATTCATGTCATTGTCATTCATAGGTTGGATAGAGGCAAGATTACGAATGATCTCAGAAGCCCTCTCCGCTTCCATGTCTAAAAGATCATTGACGGATTTGACGACCTCGGTATCATTTGATCCCAAAGAAATGCCTAAGTCGTTTGCCTTATCAACTATCTCATTCTCAGAGAAATGTAAAATTGAACAACTTATATCAAATGACGTACCTGCAGTAGTCTCGGCATGACGAAGCATGGCAGCCCTCTTGGCCCGCGCTAGCTGAAAGTCATCCGCATCCAGCTGTCCCTGGATCCGGTTGCTGACACGCCTGCTAGCCAACACTGGAAACGTAATCCCACCAAAAGCGATGAGCTCCTCCGTGATCCTCTCGTGTGGGGTGCGGTCAGGACTCCCACGCTCCTCCCGTATCGTCGGTGAAGGAGGAAGAGGCGTGATGGAGTGAACTGCCGGTGTGGGTGACAAGGGAACAAAGGACCTTGGAGCCGCTTGCTCACAATTCTCGTCCCCCTTATCACCCGTGGTAGTCGTCGTACCTCGGCCGCCCTGCTCGGTGCCAAACTGTAGAGGGGTTACAACACGGGACTCATGCCCGCATCTCACCCCCAACTCGACCGAAGACGTGGAATTGGGAAGCGCGTCATGGATCTCCTTTCCAGGCGCCCCTCCCGCCGGCGAAAGGCCCGGCAGTGGTATCTGGGTGTGGTGGACCTCCTGCCCAGGGACTCCCAAAACCGCGGCCATCCCAACAGAACCCACCATCGCCCTGGAAGTAGGCTCCATGGTCGTCCCCTTGCTGACTAGACTCGGCACTGGTGGAAGCTCAAGCTCTATCGGGTCATCTGTCTCGACCCTAGTGCTCCATAACCGGCTAGGAGCGGACCTCAATACAAAAGAACCAAAACGAAGCGTGTTCATCGGAGTGGTGGACGGGGGCGCCTCTTTGGTAGAACTGTCTACCTTATCAGAATATGTAGCAGGCCCCTTGTCCGACTCCGGCACAGTGTCATCGGGCCCCTTCTCCTAGTCCCGGGTGCGCCACCTCCCTCAGTAGTATCCATGTCTTGTGTGCCATCTCCAGCCTCGGAAACTGCAGTATCCTCAATCTCAAGCTCTAAGAGATAAGTAACTCCAGCATGTGTCCATCTGACCACATCTGGTATGTGCTCAACGCTCAAACACTAACCAAAAGCCTCGCCGCGTTTTGTGCGCAAGTGAAAGGCATATCCACCTTTTATGTCTTACCGATCAAACCACCCAAACTCCAAGCAATTAGAAAATGTTTTACATATTTAGGTGGCACCCCATAAAAACGAACCCACACCTTCTCCAAATATGTACCCTCGGGATCCTCCTGCTTCCACTCATCGAAAGCGATAACAATGTTTGTGCTCGTACTCTGCATAAACCCCACTTAAGAACATGCATCTGATCCTCTTTAGTGGGAAAGTCAACTTTATAAGACTGACCTTCTAACTTGTCCAGGTGCCACTGATAATTACCCAGCACAAGCTCACGTAGTTGTCTGACGATCTGCGCCTCGGTCAACTGTCCATTAGTGACTCTGATGACTGCCGGGAAGGAACTCTCAATCATCTGTGGTAAAGGATCCACCTCCGAGGTCTCAAGAAACATCAACTCCTTACAGCAGACCCCAAATATATTAATGCCAAGCTTAGGACCAGAAAGGAGAGGGCATTCCCCGGTCACATGCTAGGAACGGAGGCAGTAAACACAAAGCTCATTTGTACACTCTGCTACAAAATGACCCGGTTCACCACATCTATAACAGGGCAACCTTTTCTTTTTAATTGCCCATTTAGAGAGCTTTTCGCCCTCCGCTTTGTCTGACCCTTTTGTCAGACGTACCATCCTTAGACTTAACACCTCCTGTAGTTACCGGAACATTCACTGCTGCGAGAGCCCGAACCGTGTCAAGTGCCACCGCGGGTAACGTGGTGTGTCTCCCACCCCCTCAGCTGCATGCTCAAGCTCCTCTGAAGGTATCTCCGCAGCCGGTGATGGGTATTGGCGAGGTGGTGGAGGTCGTCTCCCTCTCCCACCGCGACGATAGCCACCTCGGAAACGATCCTTGGGTCCGACGGCACCTTCCATAAAAGTACCAGGTGGACCTTGAAAATGTCCAGTGTTATCAGGATTGTACCGGTTGTAACCACGGCCACCACCGGAGGACGATCCACGGTGCAGCCCCTCGCCATAAGCATCATAGCCGTCATCTCCCCACTGACCGTAGCGGTTATAGTTCTGAGAATCTCTGGTGTAACCGGTGTATCCGTCACGCCCTTGGCCGCCACGACCCCTTCCTAGGGCCAGCGCCTTGGCTGCCAGTGGCTGCGCCATGTCATCCGGCTGGTGCTTGGAAGCAACGGCCCCCTGTCGCTCGGAAGGCTGGGTGCCTCGAGCAGTCCCGGCGCGAGGCTGTGTCGCAGATGCCACCGGTCCCGTTGCCGTCGGCCTTGGAGGTAGTGAAGCACACCGTCCTCCACCACCCCCCTGGGCAGGACGTCCGACCGCGCCCACCGCCGCAGTTGTGCTAGCCTGGCCTGAAGCCGGGGCGCCGCGGCCTACGCCACCAGCGGCGACAGCAGATGAAGCTGTATGGGCGGCCGCGCCCGCCGCGTGAGTCGGCATAGCGGCACGACCAACTCCACCAGTGACCGGGGCGGCAGCGGCAGGTGGCCCTCGCTTGGGAGGCGGCTGACCGCGACCAGCCATGTCGGCAGCAGGTAAGATCCTCCTCACCCGTCCCGTGCCCAATGATGGAAATCCCGGACTCGAAGCCCTAGATACAATCGTGGGATAGAGTGTCGGCGTTGATTCATGCACGCACGACCACACTGGGCTGCGCGAGGCTTGGGCCTCTGGTTGGGCCTCGCCCGCACCATGAGAACCCACGACCGTCACCATACCCAGAACCATATCGAGTTCAGGCCCACAGCCCAATAACGAATTCAAGCGATCCCGTCTGGTCGCTCGAACAGTGGCCGCCGATCTCACCACCGGCGCTCTTGGCTGCGGCGGTGGCCGGCAACAATTGCCTTTCTTCTTCTTCCTTGTGACCAAAGTCCAATTATCCCGTAGAAAATCAGACAAAGTTACAGGTTCTCTCATCACCTTAGGAATCGGGCCGATCCACGGCTTCATAACTGACTTGGAATTTGAAATTTTTGAACGACGCCGATCGCTTGTATGCTTGGTTGCCGGCAATGGATGAGCCTCCGGTGAGGCAATAGGCACTTCGGTGACCATGGAGGCGATGGGGACGTGGCTGTCCACCTGATCTTCGTCGTCACTCTCCAAGAGTGCCCAAAAACGTCCACCCGGTCGTGCATGTATCGCCGGTTCCGTCAGATCAATCACCGCCGGTGTCTTCGTTCGCAAATCGAGCTGCACACGCTCGCCAACAACGACATCAAAAGCATCAAGTTGGAAATTCAAACCTACCTCAATCGTGTCGCCTTCCGGTAGATAGTCGCCGGCGAGGATATCGTTCTCCAGATCGAGAAGAACCAGCCACCGCGAGTGCGGTGTGAATCGAAGCCGTCCGTCGATCTAAACACCCGGATCCGTCTCGCCGGAGAAGATCACCTGCCATTGTACCCATCTTCCCTGTCCTAGACCGATCGCGCCGTGCGGCCGATCTTCCCGCGCGCCGTCGGATCTCGTCAATCCTCCTTTTCTTTCCAAAGTCCCCGCCTCTAGGATGCCGGGGGGGTCGCGGATGCGCCAGATGCAACTCCCCTGCGCTTCCATCCGGTAAGGATCGAGGCAACGCCGGTGGGATTCCGGCTGCCTCGGGCGGCCTAGTCTCCGCCTCGCCCTCTCTCATAGCGGGTGCATCCAAGCCGTTTGAGGATAAGACGGAACCAGTTAGCTGGTTGCCACGCAACACCGAACGTGTAAGCCAGAGAACTTGTTGTTCCCCATGTCAATATGAGAGATGTTCTCAGATAGCTCGGCTGGTAAAGCCCCGGTGAAACCAGTGCTCTCTATCACCAACGTCGTCAAGTTTGGTAATGACCATATTTTCTCCGGGAACTCGCCGTGGAAGCTGTTGTTGGAGATCATGAGGTTGTTCAGCGAAACGCGGTCGATGAGGTTTTTCGGGAGCTCACCAGACAAGCTGTTGTTGGAGACCACGATATCTTCGAGCATCCCGTTGGCGCAAAGTGATTCTGGGAGCGGGCCAGAGAGGTTGTTGCTAGAAACCTCGAGGTTGCTGAGAGGCGAGTGCTTCCCGAGCTCCGCCGGCAGCTCGCCCGAGAGATTGTTTTCAAATAGCCTGATGTCCCTAAGATTGGGGAGCATCGCTATGCTTGTTGGAATGGTGCCGCTGAGCTAATTGGTGTACAGGAACAGTAGGCTTAGGTTCTTGTGGTTAACAATTTCTTCTGGAATTTCTCCGGTAAGCTGGTTATCCGACACATCAAGGTCTATGATATTCAACGCCGTGATCTTACGCGGCAGCTCCCCTGTGAGTCTGTTGCCATACAAGTACAGGTACTTGAGCTTTGGATGCTGCCAGACCCACGCCGGGATCTCGCCGGTGAGATTGTTCTTGCTTATGGCGATTAGCTGGAGGTTCACTAGGCTCGAGTAGGCCGTCGGGATCTCACCGGTCATGTTCATGACTTCATGTCAGATATCCAGAGGTAGCTCAGGTTGGTCAGCTTGGCGAACTCCAGCGGCGCAGGCGCCGGCAAGAACGGGTTCAAGGCCAGCGTAAGCTTTTCGAGCTTGCTTATCTCGGCCGCTGGGTATGCTCCGGTGAACTGGTTGGTGTCAAGAATCAGCGACCTCAGCCCCGGAACTCCGGAAGCCCGGCCACTGCGGCCGGCACGGTGCCACTGAAGTAATTTGAGGACAGGTTGAGGCTCTCCATCGTCGGCGACAGGCGGCTGATGTCATGCGGAAGGACCCCGTGGAAGGCGTTGTTGGAGAGGTCGAGGAAGCGGATCTGGGAGCAGTTGTGGAGCGGGCCACGGGGGAAGCCGCCGGTGAGGTTGTTGTAGGAGAGGTCGAGGCGGCTAAGGCTCGGCAGGTCGCACAGAGGCTCGGGTACCTTGCCGGTGATGTTCAGCTCCGGCAAGGATATCCCTGTCACGGCCTCGGCGCGTCCACCACCGCAGACCACGCCGGTTCATTTACAGTGGTCGGCGTTGGCGACGGCGTCCCACGATACAAGCTGCCAGGGGTTTCCCCACTCTTTCTTGATAGCTAGAAGGGTGGTTTCGTCGCCGGAGCTGAACTGCAAGCTCGATGTGCTGGCCAGCAGGAGGAGGACCCCGAGGAGCACTAGGTGGATGGTCGACATTATTCTTTTTGTGGGATGTTCCACGGCGGTGTCCTCTCCATCGACAGTGCTGGGGAGTGAGGAGTGGAGATGGGCTCATATACGCCGAGGAGTGCATTCATGGTGGGTGATCGACATTGTTCCATGGGCTCTGTCCTGTCCGACCATGAGATGGGAATGGGTCGTGACGAGTGGAGCTCGCCTAGTCAAGCAGGTCGTCGGCTAATCTTAGCTGAAAGGAAGTAGTTATATTCCGTGCCAATTTCTACTATATACCACAATAAAAGTGATAAGTATCCGATCGACAATATACACGCATGGTTCTGGATAGCAGAGAGATCACATCTACCATCAATATATGCGCATTTATATAGCAAATGTGTAATACTCTTTACGTTTTTCTTTACAAGCGGAGCTCTCGCCTGTTCAAACAGACTCTAGAGTCGTCGGTCAATGGTTGTTGGCGACGAGTGGACGGCACCAGTTGATGTTAACTAAGTGAGGTAGACATACGTTAATATCTTGAAATGGCAGATCCATCCATGAAGTTCCCTTGGCAATTTAGAGCTTACGACGTACCCAGCAAAACAATTGTTCACAGTTCAATCATTATGCCCTGGCAGCAACTTTGTTCACAACTCAAACAAATATATATTCTTCGCTTGTGTTTTGTAGTTTCACTTTGTAACAAGAAAAGAAGATTGATCTTCCATACCTACAAAGACTGAATTCTATGATCAGCAGAGCGTCAACACTTAATTGAAAAAAGCAGAGCGTCAAGAATGCTACTACCAGATACATAGCTCTCTACTGCCAAAAAATAAAATAAAAAGAAAGATACTAAAATTGAATGTTAGCGAGTATCTTATATCTATACAAGGCTCCACGTTAATTCTAGAGAAACAACAATAATAACCGTAGGATTGTTTAATATACTTCTAGGATTAAAAGAAATCTATACGTTTCACATAGGAGTCCTATAAGATTACGCAATAGAAACGGGTCCATCTGCAAGTCAAAAGAAAAAAAAACGTGTCCTAGACACTTACGGCCAGCCACCAGAAAAACAATAAAAAAAAAGAACCCATAGCAACACGTTTCCATTGGTGGATCGGATTGTGATGATCTAATGTTTGGCTCACATCATGAGTTTCAGGTAAACAGATATTTGATGCATTCGGATGTTGGTTTTAGCCTGCTAGATTGGTTCACCTCAAAAACTATGCACGTAACGTACAAGTGTCAGCTAGCCTAAGAAAGCTAGCACACAGTCAATCCATCGATGTATTTGGTGTCTGTTCTGTTAAGAGAAGTCGCCATGATGTTCTGCCGAGATGCATCCGATCGCAGCCGGTAGAAGCGAGATCAAGTACGTACGCCTACACGGCTGCGGACGTATCGTACACATGTACTGTACCTAGATAAAATCAATCAAGCAGCCTGCCTGCCTACTTGCTATACATTAAAATGATAGCAATACGGAACCGTATAACAAAAGAGCTATAAGAGTGGCTTATCCAAAGATGAGTTGGGGATCTGCATGCGTATATATATAGGATTCAGTTATAATACAGGATGCATGCGTACAAGTGATACGTATTGTGTTCTCCAAAAAATACATAAGAGTTTTTGTTTCACAAACAATAGAGTTAACTCAGACTACCATGCAAAAAAGATTTAATATGGACATAAAAAAATACAGAGCTTTGGGATACACCCGCAAGAAAAGAGAGCTAATTTTTACTCTCCTTAGGATATAATACACTGCATGATTTTGTCAATTATTTCCTGTTGTATCCCTCCCTCAGTCTCCAACTTCTTCTCACCTGGATGATGTGAGGTTCTGTAAAAGTCTATGATTGTAGCCAAAAAGCGAAAAGATAAACATTGAAATTATGTATCGTCTTGCAACCAACTTCAATGCTTCTATTTTTAAGGGTATTAGCTTCATGATATATCCCACAAAAAAGCTTCAGTGTATATATTTCCCCAATTCATTAGGTATAAACTATTAGATTCGTTATATAAGGCAGAACACAATTTGTGAAAAGTGATGCAAAATATGTTAAAAAATTAAGTATGCAATTTGTGGACTAAATATTCCTAACTCTAATTATGACATAAATAATTTAAAAAATATTTCCTAGCTTCGATAATGACCTATAGAAACCATTTTGTATTGTTTCTTTTCAAATAACATATATAAATGAGACTGCATTTTTAACCTGTATTGCATTAGACTATTTTAAATTATTATTTCTCAGGGACTAAGCAAAAATTATTACTAAGTCGACAAAGTTGCAGCTTAAAAAAGAGAGTAAATGATGTGTGACATCTATTTGCACATCTCAAAGACTAAAATCCACATGATTTTAAAGTTTTGTAACCATCTAATTCTTCGTCAATAAAGAATTAACACTTCTCATCATTTACTAACGGATAAGAATTTATATATTGGTTCAAGAATGTACACTCGCAACCATTTATAATACTTCATGCCCAAGGAGAAGCGCAATGACTTAAACTATTCTTAGAGTTTTGTAATTACAGCTCAACAAAAAATAATCCCAATTATCTCAAATTGATCAAGGTAACCAAGACAAAATTTACAGATGCAAAAAATGTGTCGTTTTACCAAAATATTAATGAATTTGTACCTTTCTATTTTTCAATCATGTATCATTTTTGCCAATAACTTTTCCAGCATAGCTTGTTTTTTATGTTTTTGAATTACTACCATGAATTAGGCATCAATTTCACATTTTGTACTAGACTTACATCGATTTATACATTGTTGATAATTATGGTTGTGCACTAAATTGAAAGGCTAAACAATGTGACCGTGATTTTATAAAGTACACTTATATTAAAAAAAATTATAAGTGCTATTCGACGTTTATTATTTTTGAAAGAATACTAAACACCAAGTTTTTGGACTCAAGTCGCTATCCCGTGCAGCTGCACGGGTTGATGACTAGTATTCTTAATGCATATCTTTACTGCTAATGTTATATTTCCTACAAATCTGAATATTCAGGAATTTTCTTGGCTGCACATGGAGAAATTGTAACTTACTCTTAGATAAGCTTAGGTGCACACCTTGCCAAAAAAAATTAACTTTCAGGTACAAGGATGCTACTTCATGTATGCGAACAACTGCTTGCAAAATCTTTGGTAGCAGAAAGTGCTTTGGCTCCCACCGGACTCTGCATCCAATCATCATTGGCAGCAGTAACTTCCTGATAAGCTTCATCAGCCTGTCTCCTAAATTCCAAGAGATCAAAATGACGCCGCATATGCTCAGCAGATCGATGCTGCATCCATCCAGTTGAACAGACTCTTGTTATTCTTCAGAGATAATCTCTGGGCTCGGAATTTGTTCCAAACTTCCAGACTACTTTAAACAGGACTAGAATGATTCTGGTCACATATAAACAGAACCAGCTACTCCCATTATCTGCAATAAGCTAGAATGAATCAGGTGACTTATAAACAGAATGCCCAATTGAAGTTTGCTTAGCTCTTGCGGCCAGTTTGCCAACACACTGATGCATACTTATTTCTACAGTAGGTACACTTTTTGTAGAGGTCAGTACATACACTTATGTAACCTTTTAGAGGTTAATATACATCATCAATCTTTTTTTTCATGCGGGAAGCATCATCGATCTTGTTGGAAGCAGAGAGTAACAAGAGAGCTGGAACTCCAAAAACAGAGTATTCTGCTTTTCCAAAAGCAGAGTACGCGGACGTTCAGATGAAATTCAGAAGAAATAGCAGGCAGACGATGATGCACATCTTAACCTTGAATCCTTCTAAAAACAAAACATAAGTACAAAAAAGTTGTGCAACAAAGTATAAAGTGAATGCATCTGTGCTTTATTGAAACTATATGACACACCACTCTAAATATTGAAAATCCAAAAATGATTCATGAACAGTATAGAGATATACTGATTAATGAGTTCTCTGTAGAGGAAATTAAGAGTGTGGTATTTAATATGGCCCATAATAAGTCACCTGGCCCTGATGGATTTACAGCTGAATTTTCTCAACACTATTGGGAGTTGGTTAAACATGATCTTAAGTCCTTGCTAGATGATTTTGCAAACAAGAAAATTGATATTAGTAGGTTGAATTATGGGATTATTACTTTAGTCCCAAAAAGCAAGGATGCTGCTAGGATACAAAACTTCAGGCCTATTTGCTTGTTAAATGTTTGTTTCAAGTTTATTACTAAAGTTTTGATGAACAGATTGAATATGGTGGCAGCATATGTTATTTCCCCTATGCAAACTGCTTTTGTTAAGGGCAGATATATTATGGAGGGGCTTTTGATTTTACATGAAGCCTTGAATAGCATAAAAAAGAAAAAAAACAAGGTGCTTTGCTTTTAAAATAGATTTTGAAAAAGCTTACGTTAAAATTAAATGGTCCTTTCTTTTCCAAATGCTTAAAATGAAAGGTTTTCCAGACAAATGGATAGATTGGGTGATGGAAACAATCAGTGGAGGAAAAGTGTGTGGGAAGGTAAATGAAAACCTAGGGAAATATTTCCCTACTCATAAAGGGCTGAGGCAAGGGGATTCCCTGTCACCTCTTAATTTTGACTTAGCAGCTGATGGTTTGGCTATCAAGCTGGATAATGCCAGAAAAATGGGCTAGTTAAGGGGGTACTGGAGGAATCGTATATTTACTATTTGGAGGCACCTTTAAAGCCTTCTCATTAATCCACATCTTCGATATTAATTACACCGTTGGATTAAATAATTAATGTCAGAGAAAAAAGAAAAACTTACGTAACACAAATAGTCCAAAAAAAGGCTCCTGACACGTTCAATGTTGCTGCGAAACATATAAAGCATCTATCGTTGCCATAAAAAAATATCCTCCTTCCATAAAAACTCTAGCAATGTAAAGGAAAAAATAACATCTTCTCACGTGAAGCAAAAAAAAAGGTTAAAAAAAGAAGAAAATTCACATTGGTAAGTGCAGATTTATTTTCCCTCAGGAGATATGTTGAACGTGAAGATCCATAGGTTAAGTCCAAATTGATAAGTTACTAGTACACATGCACGTGCAACGCACGTATCATAATCTACAATAAAAACATCTATTTGAGTATATTTTCTCTTCTAGCGAGTTTTTTACCGACCCATTCAAATCTGTCTTATGCTCAGTGATATGAGCGCGCGTGTAACATACGACCCATAAAAATGTCTTCATATAACATTGATGATCACATAATTCTATTATAATTTGTTACATAATTTAAAAAAAACACAACTAAACAGCATTATCTCTTGAAGGTCCATTTATTGATACGATCTATGGTGCTTCATCCGATGGATGGTATATTGGTTTGAGCTTCGTTCCCTTCGTACTTTAAAATATATATCAAAAACTTCCTCGTCAACTTCATTTCCTTCATACTTTAAAATATGAAAAAATATGTCTTACTCTAGTAAAGGGACATCATCAATCATACCGATGAACAAAGTTACTCTATTAAGTCATCGTTTGTTGGAGTGACAGTCGGTGAAAGGATAAATGATTGTGAGATGAGCTCAACTTCGGGCGATATGTTCGATGTTTGGGGGGGGGGGGGGGGGGGGTCTATCAATAATCATTCAATCTTTGGGGTCTGTGTTGTTTCCGTCATCTTTCAAGTCTTGATTTCTTGTAATATCATCATTTTATTCCTAATCCACTAAAATGACAGGTAGTTTTGTTCTAAAATATGTCATATGATCCTATAAAGTAGTAATCAGAGTTAGTTAGTTTTGATAGACCCATAAAATTTATATCTCCGGTGAAGTACTCCATAAAATTTACATTACTTTACAAGAGGGAGTATTTCATAAAATTTACCATCCACGCACCACAAGATGACCTACAGGATTACAAAACATAAAATATATTCAGTTTTATTTAATTTTTATAGATATTTATACGAAACTTTTTAAACCATCAACTGATCATCATGATCATAACAAGCCGTGATGATTAAAGAAATGGCACCCAAAATCAAACATACGCTATAAAAGAAAAGTATTTTTCTAGAAGATGAAAGAAAATTGGTTTGGACAACGCCACAGTCACTCACAATCCTTCTCTGGACACTGCTAGTATATACTGTAGTTGTACTAAAAAAAGCCAGTCATTCCACCGCCCATGTCTTTTCTCCTCCCTTCCCTAATCTTCCATGGTCGCCAGATCCCTCCCTCCATAGCCGGCGCTCCCTGTAAGGCCGCCCCCCCCTTCGTCACCCACGCCGGCGGACGTGCATGCCCCTGCTCCACCTCACTCCTCCTTCGAATTCGGCCGTCGAAGTGCTCGAGGAGGCGGTCGAGCTTGGCATGCTCGCCGGCGATGCTGGCCCCTTACCGCACACGCCGGACTACCGACCCCTCAGGCGGGGGGCGCACGCCGACCCCAGGAAGAGAGAAGCGAAGATTTTGTGCCGGCTTCTTGCTCAGCTGGGAGTTTGAAGAGGACGGCCGTGGCCATGGCCTTGGAGGAGGTGGAAGTTCCCGTCCCCATAGAGAAGTTGTCCACGGATCCAAATCTTTAAGCAGAAAGAAAAGAACCTGATCTTGGATTTCTTCACTTGCGTTATTCAGAGTCATCCTAGTCCACCATACGTTCCCTTATTCAACTGGATGAACGCAGAGACGGGGGAAGGCGGGGTGGTGTTGTGCTGGTGGCCACCGGGAGCTTCAACCTTCCCACCTACATGCACAAGCATGTTTGGTAAGCCGCAGCACCTGTTAAATCTGTTTAGCAACTCTGAAGTGTTGTGTTAATATTAGAACAGGCTGAGAATCAGAACAAACAGATTACATATTACCCCATCTCTTGTTTCATACGTATAGAGCTTGCGAAGGATGAGTTGCAGCAGCGAGGGTAGTCGGTGCTGGGATGTTACTGCCTTAATGGATACATGTCCCTGGTGAACCGATGCTAACAAGAAATGTGTATGGGTTTGTGTTAACACCACATTCTCATGACCGAATTTGCAATTTGGGGCTGCTCATGACCTCTTGCCGTCTGCTCACCGGATTCGCCTCTGCGAATTGGCATGTTGAAGCTCGTCTTTCGTGATGGTTGATCCATGCATGCATAATAACCTGATTTTTCATGTTATCAGTACATGCGTACCATTGGATTTTCGCTGTCACATAAGGTACTTTCAGTTCGGATGATGTGTTCATTTGATGGACACATTCTTGTGTTCTTGATACAGGCAATGCAGAAAGGTCATCAGCGTACCTTGACCATTCTCTCAAGAGTTAAGAATTCTTTTGTGCAAGGACGGCTTAGCTGATCAAGGTATGTGACAATGATTTTTGTTGTTGCAACACAGTAGTGTCTTCTCTCACATTGTTGGATCACCAATTGTATCAGTACTATAACACTGTATATAAATCAGTTGTTTACGACTTGCGTTTTGTCTCAGGAAGTGTCAAGGTAATGCTGCTATGTGGTTCTGACCTTCTCGAGTCATTCAGCAAGCCAGGGGTTTGGATTCCAGATCAGGTACAAAACTTGAACACTTTTTGGTACCGAAAGGAGATGGGAGCAACAAGTCTGAATCAAAGAGTATGTTTTGAATCTTCGTTGCATTGCACAATATTTTTATTGTTCTAAGAAATTCATGTAGTTGTATATGGAACATTTCCTTGATGTGATGGTCGGGCATATTTGTTTACTATGCATGCTCAAGATTGCAAAACACAAGATTGTTATTGTTCTAAGAATGCATGTTAGATATTTGTTTGCTAACATATTCCAATTGATTTATACATTGTTTACTAAATCATACTTCCAGATTACCTTTGTCGGCAACTCTAAATATTTCTTAGATGGCTTACCACAAGCATTAGTCCTGCAAAAACATATACTCTAAACCGGTTCATGATAGATCAACAAAATGTTGTTGATGCTCTCACCTATTAGGAGATGCACATGAAAAAAAAAGATATGCTAAAGTTGCGTAGTTCCAACAAACAGACATTCAAATGCACCATTTTGTACTCAGGGAGCAGGAAGTGCGACTTCTTTAGTTTTCAGAATTAGAATGGATCACGTGTACTCCAGATGTTTTCAGTTTAAATAATCATGCACATTCTCAATCATGTGGTGTGCAAAAGTGGGTTTATACAGATTTATACAATTCATTGTAACATCCTGGAGCTGGATAGATGCTATATTACTTTGTAGAACGATTGTGTTGGTGGTCATGTTGATGGAACTTGATATAGTAAAGTCACTTTCCTGTATTTACTTGATATAGTAAAGGCAATTTGTGCAACACAAATCCAGTTTCATTATCCTCATATAGTCAGTATGTAAAATGAACGGCTTATAGCATTTTGCTGTGCAACTGTTTATTAGTTAGAACTCTATTATCAAAAATCTAATCATGAGTAATGCTGCAACAGTCAAAGGAAGAAGTCGAACCTGAAGAAGTCCTCGGAAGAATCACAGCTGCGTGTGCCCGGCTGGTTCAGGGGACGCGACAGGCGCTGGCGCCCTGCCACGGCGGGCGTGTGCGCGGCGGCGTGGGTTCCAGTGCAGGGCGGGCGCGGCGGTGCGGGTGCCGGGGCAGGCTCTCTCCTGGGCACTGGCGATCTCGCAGGACGGATGCCACGCTACGAGCGGCAACAATCGGCGATGGCGATCGTGCACGGAGGTGACGGGACGGTGCAGTGAGGCGTGGTCGCCGCGCAGGCAGGAGACGCCGTTGGTTGGCAGCGTATGTGCCTGGCGGTGAGGTCAAGGTCAAGGGCGTGAAGTTCCCTTAGCTTGCGATCTGATTTTCCGTGATTGTAGGGGACGCTGGGCTGGTTGTTAGTTTGCGATCTGATTTCCGTGATTGTAGGGGACGCGCGGGGCTGGTTGTTCGACTACTACTCTCCTGGTGAAGTACGGTCAATCATTGGTAAATGCTAAGTGCACACCGTAGAGGTATTGGATTAATGATGGCCGTTAGATTGAGACTTGTTGGCCTAATCGTGTGGTGCTGATTGGCTCGTGCGTTATTGTGGGACTAATTGCGGGTGCATGTAAGAAAGTTCTTATTTGATTGTTTAATAGTAGTAGAGAAAAAAAAAAAGTCCACAATGAGAGCTGTAGCATGTGTCTGCACACTAAATTAAGGGCTCCATGTATATGTCTATGCATATATCTTTTTGTGATTAACACACACACACACACACACACACACACACACACACACACACACACACACACACACACACACACACACACATATATATATATATATATATATATTACTACTGTAAAATAAACTGGATGTATCATGCGCCAAAAAGATCTCATGTAAACACATCATTTTGTATGTAAAATATTGATGGCGCAGCCTCGCTCCCCCGCTCCACCGCCGCCGACGAGCACCCCCCATATCATATTCATATTCATTTTTTAAAAAATAAAAAAAGTGTAGACTACAAAATGTTCAGTGTTCCAATACATTTGTTGCTGCTAGCACATGTTGAAGTGTACCTGCTAATTGGTCTCTTTGCTCTTATCAGAGATGGGGGGAAGCAGCCACCGCCGCTCTGCCTCACCGGAGTACGAGTTGGATGCTTTCGAGTTCTTCACTATAGTTGGCCTACACTCGCCACGTCAATCAAGTACATAAATAACATACATCATCCAAACACTCATGGCCCGACTACGGCGCCAAAATAAAAGATAACCCAACAAGCGACATGGTCCCGATCACCCCAACTGGGCACCACTACTGATCATCAGGAAAAGAAACATAGTAACGCTGAGAGTCCTCGTCGAACTCCCACTTGAGCTCGGTCAACGAAGGAATAGACCTCCACCCGAGACATTCCGATCAGACTCGGTATCCCGGTACAACAAGACATTTCGACAGGTTAAAACAAGACCAGCAACACCGCCCGAATGTGCCGACAAATCCCGATAGGAGCTGCACATATCTCGTTCTCAGGGCACACTCAGATGAGCTCTCCATACAACTAAAACCAAACCTCGAGTTTCCCCGAGGGGGCGCTGCACAGGACTCTAGTTCGGACCAACACTCAGAGGAGCACTGGCCCGGGGGGGGGTTCAAAATAAGATGACCCTCGGGCTCCGTAAACCTAAGGGAAAAAGAGGCTAGGTGGAAAATGGTAAAACCAAGGTTGGGCATTTCTAGAAAAGCTTTAATCAAGACGAACTATCAAGGGGTTCCCATTATAACCCAACCGCGTAAGGAACACAAAATCCGGGAACATAACACCCTAGGGCGGCAAGAGTGGAACAAAACACTAGGCGAGAGGCCGAGCCTTCCACCCTTTACCAAGTATATAGATGCATTAAGATAACATGGCAATATAATGATATCCCAACAAGTAAATAATGTTCCAACAAGGAACGGTCTCCAATCTTCACCTGCAACTAGCAACGCTATAAGAGGGGCTGAGCAAAGCGGTAACAGAGCCAATCAACGGTTTGCTAGGACAATGGTGGGTTAGAGGCTGAACATGGCAATTTGGGAGGCTTGAAAGCAAGTGTAGGCATCGTAGCATTGCATAGCAAACTATGCGGGATGCATATGCAAGATATGACAGGAAATGCATGAACCTGCCTAAACTTGGACATGGCAAGAACAATGGCATAGCATGCACGGATGTCCCTGAAAACAGAATTACCAAGTGCCTCACTTTGCAAGCTTGCACTAGGCACCACACACATCACAAAAATATATGGGTTGCACCTCTGGAAAGATAGCAAAACCCTTAACAAACCATATGTAGAGCTCATGGGCATATCATGCACACAATAATCATGGCAAAAATGACAAATGTCTAAGATGGAGTAGCAGATCTGACAATCAACTCAAGGGTTTCACTATTCACTGGATCTAGATCTCGCGCATGCAGATCGAGGATGGCCGGATCCTTCGCCGGAGTTCGTCGGGGATCGCCGGAGTTGGGACGCCGGCGAGGTGGCGGAGTCGGCATGGAGGAGGCGAGGCCGAGGCGGCGGACGGCGGGCGAGGCGGCGCGGGGGTCGGCGTGGAGGCGCGGGGACGAGGCGGCGGAGCTTGCGGCCCGGCGGCAGAGGCGCTGGGCGACGGGGCGCACCGACGTGGAGAGAGGCGGCAGCGGGCGAGGCACGGGCGCGGCCCGGTTGGAGCGGGGAGGGGGGCCGGCTTCGGGCAGGCGGTCCTCGGCGGCGGCGCGGGCGAGAGGCGCCACGTGGCAGCGTGGGAGTGGGCGCGGCGGCGGCGGGCGATATGTCCGGCCCGGACGGACAATGTCCAGCGCGCGCGGGGTGAATTTAGGGTTTCGGGGAGGAAGGAGATCCGAAAACGGAGGGGACCTATTTATAGGCATAGAGGTTTGGTGGGTTTTGGGCCAAATTGGAGGGGTGTTGGGCTGCAACACACACGAGGCCTTTTCGGTCCCTCGGTTAACCATTGGAGTACCAAACGAAGTCCAAATGGTACGAAACTTGACAGGCTCTACCGGTAGTAATTTGACATGGTGCTGTCCATGACGATCTTTGACCGTCAAGGATCTACCCCAGGCCCGCCCGAGGCCCAAACCATTGTGACGGAACAGACCGTCATGGACCAACGCCACGTAGAGTTTTCAATTGACCAACTGGAATGACGTGGCAGCCACGTGGACACGATTTTTCGTCACAGAAATCGTCATGGATATCCTACATGGGGTAGCCCATTAGTTCGACCCGTTAGCCTATTTCATTCAGCCCAACTTTCAACAATTACATTTTAAAGCATGATGCGTTATGCAAATCGTAATGTTAAGACAAGGTATTTCCAAAGTGCCTCGCGTGCACATATGAATAAATATATGCAGTCATCTGCAAGCATCTATAACATAGCAGTTTACAAAATCCTCCACGAGATGATAATTTACAACATAGATTAATAAAATATATCACTCAGCAAAGTTAGGAAACAGTACAATCCAGTTCACACAAACAGAACATTTAAACTAGTGAAGTTGTTATTCTAAATATTTCTTAGATGGCTTACCACAAGCATTAGAAAATGATCCTTTTAGTCCCCCTACTTTCAATG
>NC_053028.1:681291869-681317123 GCF_003073215.2 Triticum urartu
GCATCAATACTGCGCCAAGACCTTGGAGAGAGGCATCACAAAAGACCTCGTACGGTTTGGATTCATCAGGCGGAGTTAGAACTGGAGCAGTGATCAATTTCTCTTTCAAAGTGTTGAAAGCAATGTCACACTCCGGAGACCAAACGTACTTGACGTGCTTCTGGAGAAGATTAGAGAGAGGCTTCGCGATCTTAGAAAAGTTTTCAACGAATCTTCGGCAATAGCTTGCGAGACCGAGGAAGCTACGGAGTTGCTTCACGTTCTGAGGAGGTTCCCAATTCACAATTGCAGACACCTTCTCAGGATTCACGCAATGCCCTTGGCAGAGATGATATGACCAAGATAAAGAACCTCATCGAGCCAAAATTCACACTTGGAGAACTTGGCGTAGAACTGATGTTCTCTGAGCTTATCAAGAACCAAACGCAAGTGCTTGGCATGATCTTCCTTGTTCTTCGAGAAAACCAGAATGTCGTCGAGATAGACCAAAACGAAGTCATTGGTGTAGGCGTTGAAGATGAAGTTCATCATGCGAGAGAACGTCGGAGGAGCGTTGACGAGGCCAAAAGACATGACAGTGTATTCATATGAACCAAAAGCTTGTCCTGAAAGCCGTCTTGGGAATATCTTGCTCACGGATTCGAATCTGATGATAACCCATACGGAGATCAAGCTTGGAGAATACTTGGGCACCTTTGAGTTGTTCGAACAGCTCATTGATGTTGGGAAGTGGGTATTTGTTCTTGATGGTCTTCTTGTTCTGGACGGTAATCAACACAAAGTCGGTCCGTTCCATCCTTCTTCTTCACAAAAAGAACACCACAACCCCACGGAGAAGAACTAGGCCGGATGAGACCCATTTTCTCTTGAATATCGAGTTGCTTCTTCAGCTCCTTCAACTCTTCAGGTCCGAGCTTGTAAGGACGTTTGCACACAGGTTCCGTGCCAGGCTCAAGATCAATAACGAATTCAACTGGCCGGTGCGGAGGCATTCCTGGAAGCTCTTCTGGAAAGACGTCTTGATATTCGCAAACGACTGGAATTTGCGAGATGGCATCGAGTTCACCCTTCTCATTGAGAGAAAACAGACGGATGGTATTATCCCGAGCGGCAAAGACAATTACATCCTCAGACGAATGAGTCAATTGAATCTGCCTGGCACAATCAAGATGTGCCTTGTGCTTAGAAAGCCAATCCATTCCGAGAATAAGATCAATATCCGAGTTCACCAAGAACCAGGAGAAAGAAACTTGTAGTCACCCAAGTGAATAGTAACATCCGGAACAATGGAGTTAGCATGCATGCGCTTACCGGGAGAGACAACTGCTAAAGGACTAGGCAAAACTTGCGAAACCAATTCATGCCTATTTGTAAACGGTCTCGAGATGAAGCAATGCGATGCACCAGTGTCAAAAAGAACTTTAGCTGGAATATCATTAACAGGAAGGTTACCCATGATCACATCTGACGAGTCCTCTGCCTGAGCTGCATTCATCAAGTTGACCTTGGCGGACTTGGGTTATGCTTGACCACAGCTGTACTTGCCGATCTGACAGGAGGAGGAGGAGGAAGACGCCTCTGGTTGAAACACTTGTTGGCATAGTGACCCTTCTGTTGGCACTTGTTGCACGTGACCTCTGAAAGCGGACGGTGATACGGAGCACTCGATCTTGGAGCTTGAGACAAGTCTTGTTCTGAAAGCCAGGGTTGGGTGGGTGGGAAGAACCACTGCCACCTTTGCTCTTCTGCTGATACGGCTGACGGAACGGAGGAGGAGGAAGCCAATACTTCTGCTGCTTGGCCACTTGAGTAGAGGAAGAAGAGTAACATCTCTGACTCGCTTCTTGGAAGCATCACACCTCAACTGAGCAGCCTCTTGCTTCAATGCCATGTTGTAGAACTCATCGTATCTCAAGGGCTCAAAGAGACAAGAGCTAGCTGAATTTCTTCTCTGAGACCACCCCTGAACTGGTATATCATGCTCTTCTCATCAGGGACGTCCTGCTTAGCAAAGCGGGCGAGCTTCTGAACAACTTGTTGTAGTCATAGACAGACAAAGAGCCTTGCTTCAGGTTGCGGAATTCCTCACGCTTGCTTTCAACCACGCTCTGGGGAATATGATGAGCTCGGAAATCTCGACGGAAATCATCCCAAGTGATAACACGTCCACCTCTGGAGTCCTTGTACTGCTGGAACCATTCTGCAGCTTGATCTTTGAGTTGGAAGGAAGCGAACTTAACAAAGTCCTCAGGCCTGACGTTACTGCACTCGAAATGCTTGCACATCCACAAGCCAATCGTCAGCATCGGTTGCCTCAACACAATTGCTGAAAGTCTTTGGCCCGTTAGCAAGGAACTGGTTGAGTGAAGCAAAGTGATTCTGATTGCTGCCTTGATTCCCTTGGTTGCCTTGATTGCGCTCTTGAAGAATTTGCATGATCAACTGTGTATTTGCATTGGTTGCGGCCATCACAGCTTGCCATGCCTCCGGAGGAGGTGGAGGTGGTGGTGGATTAGGATTCGGAGTCGTGCGCGTTGGAGGAGCCATCCTAAAGAGGTTGACATCCATCAGCACATTGATAGACAAATATTGAAGCTGAATCCAACGGAATGAAAATTGCAACATATAGTCTTCACATCCGAACAAAATGAACGAATGCATTCCTCTTGAAATGGTCACATATCCATAAATTGAGAAGCCACGTAGAATTAAGGTAGAGAAATAAATCAACAAGGTACGGATCAAGAACGAATAATCGGTAAGAAATCCCAATCTCAAACCAATATCCGTGGAAGAAGAACTAGAGCTACTAGAATTCCCACCTATGAAACTCCCGAACCTTTCCGGTTATGCAATCAAGTGTTGGGGATACAGGGGAAGCATAATATCTCACCCAAAACTAGCAAATCCTACATCCAGCTGTATCCATCCTTCAACACATAACCAAGAAACATTCGGAAACCATCTACCTCAACCTTCGAAAAGCATCCGTTATACAAGTTATGGCGATACTCCCGAACTCCCGCCCCAGTACTGGGTGGCGTCGAGGTTATCTCACCAATGAACTGCATAAAAGAGATTTTCGATGTCGGCGTACTAAACTCAGGTATTCCAGAACTGCAACGATAAAATTATGATGACAACACCTCAGAGCTCAACTCCCCGGGACACTTCCACTAAACCCCTGACAGGAGGCACCAAGACAATGTTCTCATCATAAAACCATCGGAACGATTCCAAGATACCCGCGTGATCCTAAAATTTTTTTTAGTGAAATTTGAGAAGAGAAGAGTCAAAACTCTACGTCAGGATGCCTTACCAGAGCGATGAGGAGACCTGGGAAGTAAAAAGAATTCCTAAACTCTCCGATATATAATTCCTAAAGACTCAAAACATTTTTCTAGACACAACTCGGCCGCTAAAAACGATCAAGCAATGGGGCTCCTAAGGTCGGGGAAGGCTCTGATTACCAACTTGTAACACCCTCGATGCGACTATATCTCCCACGTGTCGAGGCACGACTTAGAGGCATAATCGCATTGAAGGCATATGTCGCAAGTTAGGCAATCTTCACAACATCCCATGTAATATAAATAATAAAGGGGAGATAACATAGTTGGCTTACACTCGCCACGTCAATCAAGTACATAAATAACATTACATCATCCAAACACTCATGGCCCGACTACGGCGCCAAAATAAAAGATAACCCAACATGCGACACGGTCCCAATCACCCCCAACTGGGCACCACTACTGATCATCGGGAAAGGAAACATAGTAACATTGAGAGTCCTCGTCGAACTCCCACTTGAGCTCAAGCGCGTCTCCTGGAGCGGAATCATCAGGCCCTGCATCTGGTGTAATAGTAATCTGTGAGCCACAGGGACTCAGCAATCTCGCACCCTCGCGATCAAGACTATTTAAGCTTATAGGTAAGGCAAGGTAAATATATGTGGAGCTGCAGCAAGCGACTAGCAATATGGTGGCTAACTTATTCGCAAAAGAGAGCGAGAAGAGGAGGCAAAGCGCGAGCGAGAAACTAGAGAGCAACCTGCGCAAACATTACTCCAACACCGTGTCCACTTCCCGGACTCCGCCGAGAAGAGGCCATCACGGTAACACACTCAGTTGATTCATTTTAATTAAGTTAAGGTTCAAGTTATCTACAACCGGACATTAACAAATTCCCATCTGCCCATAACCGCGGGCACGGCTTTCGAAAGTTCAAATCCCTGCAGGGGAGTCCCAACTTAGCCCATGACAAGCTCTCACGGTCAACGAAGGAATAGACCTCCTCCCAAGACGTTCCGATCAGACTCGGTATCTCGGTAATTCAAGACACTTCGACAGGTTAAAACAAGACCAGCAACACCGCCCGAATGTGCCGACAAATCCCGATAGGAGCTGCACATATCTCGTTCTCAGGGCACACTCAGATGAGCAGACGTCGGGTAGGCCAGCCCAGAGTTGCCCCTGGTAGCCCCGGACATCGCTCGGTTGGACCAACACTCAGAGGAGCACTGGCCCGGGGGGGTTAAAATAAGATGACCCTTGAGTCTGCAGAACCCAAGGGAAAGAAAAGCTAGGTGGCAAATGGTAAAACCAAGGTTGGGCATTGCTGGAAAAGCTTTAATCAAGGCGAACTATCAAGGGGTTCCCATTATAACCCAACCTCGTAAGGAACGCAAAATCCGGGAACATAACACCGATATGACGGAAACTAGGGCGGCAAGAGTGGAACAAAACACTAGGCGAGAGGCCGAGCCTTCCACCCTTTACCAAGTATATAGATGCATTAAGATAACATAGCAATATAATGATATCCCAACAAGTAAATAAATGTTCCAACAAGGAACGGTTCCAATCTTCACCTGCAACTAGCAACGCTATAAGAGGGGCTGAGCAAAGCGGTAACATAGCCAATCAACGGTTTGCTAGGACATGGTGGGTTAGAGGTTTGACATGGCAATTTGGGAGGCTTGAAAGCAAGTGGTAGGCATCGTAGCATTGGCATAGCAAAAGAGCGAGCAAACTAGCATAGCAAAGATAGTAGTGATTTCGAGGGTATGATCATCTTGCCTGCACAGTTGTCAGAGTTGACTGGATCCTCGAAAGCAAACTCAACGGGCTCCTCGTTAGCGAACTCGTCTCCCGGCTCTACCCAAACAAGACAAACAAGCAACAAGGACACAATCAACCACGTGCAAACAAACAATATGATGCAAGATGATATGCTATGCGGGATGCGATGCGGGATGCACATGCAGATATGACAAGGGAAAATGCATGAACCTGGCCTCAACTTGGAAATCCAAAGTGCCACTGGAAAGATATGAGATGAAATCGCTTGAAAACGATATAAAGATATCAGAATCGGAGTTACAAAACGGTAATTGAGCGATTCAAAAATGACACCGGTCTGCGATTTACAGCAAGTAGCCAACTAAATGCGATGAGATGAACATGCTACAGCAACCAAACATGACAACAAAATACATGGAAGGGATGCATACAAGATGCTTAACAAAAGTCTAGCACTGAGCTACGGCCAATTCATCCATCAACAGGTTCAAACAAGCATGGCAATAGTGCAAATGACAAACAGATCTCAGACTTGGTGAAATTAACACTTGTCTGGAATTTCAGATCAGGTAGCACTCTTCGGAGCAACAAAACTACATGCTACAGGATCTGATCGTGGCACAGTAAAGCATGTCATGGAGCTACTCAAAGAGCTTAACAAAAGTCCCTTAGTGACCTTGAGCCAAAAGGGATCATAAAATACAGCTGCAAGCATGTGAACATAGAAAAAACATAATCAGTTTTCATGGCACATGCTGAAATATAACTCAAGTAGGCATGTTTACGAGCTCGATGCACTCACTACGGTGCAAGTCATGGCAAGACAATCATACACCCATCAAGAAGTCACAAAATTCAAGCTAGAGATGGCAAGAAGAATAGCATAGCATGCATGGATCAACTACAACATCACCGGCAAAATTGCAAACAAGTTGACAATCTGCCCAGATTCACAAAGTAGCAAAAGTAGAGCTCGATTGACTTAAGCTAGGTTGCTCCATAATTGCAAACAAAGACATGGATTGATAGAGCACTACAATATTAACAAAACATCCTTAGTGATCATCCTCAAAAGAGGCACGGATCACTAGGAACCAACATGAACATATGACAACATGATATAAACAGCTCCAGGACTTAGTGAAATCACTAAGTCCCTGAAAACAGAATTAGCAAGTGCACCACTTTGCAAGCTTGCACTAGACACCACACACATCACAAAAACATGGGTTGAACCTCTGGAAAGATGACAAAACCCTTAAGAAAACACATGTAGAGCATCAAGGGCATATCATGCACCAAATTAATCATGGCAAAAATGACAAAAACCTAAATGGAATAGCAGATCTGACAATTAACTCAAGTAAGCTCTTCTAATAGCATTTTGGGGGCATCAAAGATGAGCTCAAAATGAAAATGATGCAATGGATGAAATGATGAAACTCTTTGAGATGAACATTTTAATATGCTATATGCATGAATCGGAGCACGGAATGCAAAGTTACGGAGCTACGAACATGTGCATATGGACTGAGAATAATAGGGACTTAGAAGAAATTTTACCACCGGATCTAGGGTTTGACCCAGCACGCAAATCGAGGAGATTGCCGGATCTGCACTGTTCACCGTAGTTGGAGGGGTTCGCCGGAGTTGGAGATGGACGGGGCGGCCGGATCTGGCCGGGGCGGAGTCGCGGCGGCGCTGCGGCGGCGGCCGGGAGGCGGAGGCGGCCCGGAGGCGGCGGCGGCCACCGGAGCGGGGCGGTGCGGCAGGGCGGCGAGAGGCGGAGCCGGGGCAGCGCGGGAAGGCGGCGTGAGCGGCGCGAGGCCGGCGCGGGATGTGGGCCGCGGGGGCCGGCCGTGGGCTCCCGGGCCGCGCGGGTGGATGCGGCGGTGGGTGCACGTGGCAACGCGGGAGAGGACGCGGCGGTGTCTGGCGCGCGGACGGACATGTCCCGGCGCGCTGCGGGGAAAAATATCTAGGGTTTAGGGGGAGGACCCGGGATTTCATGTGGAGGGAATCTATTTATAGGCATAGAAGGGAGCTAGGAGAGTCAAATGAGGTGCGGTTTTTGGCCACGCGATCGTGATCGAACGCTCTAGATGATGGAGAAGGAGTTAGGTGGGTTTTGGGGCCAATTGGAGGGTGTTGGGGCTGCAACACACACGAGGCCCTTTTCGGTCTCGGTTGAACCATTGGAGTATCAAACGAAGTCCAAATGATACGAACTTGACAGCGGTCTACCGGTAGTAAACCAAGGCCGCTTGTCAAGTCTCGGTCCAATCCAGAAAATGTTTAATCCCACATATTGAAAAAGAAAGCTAGAAATGACCACGGAGGAGAACGAAGTGCCGGAATGCAAAATGGACCAACAGGGAAAAATGCTCGAATGCCTGAGAACGAACACGTATGGTAGAATGCAATGCACATGATGACATGATATGAGATGCATGAATGGAAACACACACGAAGACAAAGACCCGAACCCGAGGAAAATAAATATAACTTAACGCCGGAAACCGGCAAGAGTTGGAGTGCAAATTGGGAAAAGTTACATCCGGGGTGTTACAATCATGGCCATGGCAACAATCAGAATCAGTTTGCTACACTCAACCAGTTCCTCGCTAATCAGCCAAAGACCTTCAGCAACTGTGTCGAGGCCTCAGACGCTGATGATTGGCTCGTGGATATCTGCAAGAATTTCGAGTGCAGCAACGTCAGGCCTGAGGACTTTATCAAGTTTGCCTCCTTCCAACTCAAAGACCGTGTGATTACCTGGGATGAATTCCGTCAAGACTTCAAAGCTCATCACATTCCTCAGAGTGTTGTTTAGAGCGAGTGTGAGGAATTCCGCAACTTGAAGCAAGGCAGCTTGTCTGTTTACCAATATAAACATTCTGTTCCAGAGCTCGCTCGTTTCGCCAAGCAAGACATCCTGATGAGAAGAGCATGATTTTATCAGTTCAGGGTGGCCTCAGAGAAGATCTCCAACTAGCTCTCGTCCTTTTTGAGCCGAAGAAGTACGATGAGTTCTACAATATGGGCATGAAAGCAGAGACTGCTCAACTCAAGTGCGATGCTTCCAAGAGCGAGTCAGAGATGCGACTTCCTTCTTTCCTCAACTCAAGTGGGCTTCTAAGCAGCAAAGTATTGCTGCCTCTCTCCGTTCCGTCAGCCTTATCACCAGAGAGCAAAGGTGGCAATGGATTCTTCCCACCCACCCAACCCAGGCTTTCAGACAAGATTTCGTCTCAAGCTCAAGATCAAGTTGCTCTGTATCACCCGTCGCTCTCGGAGGTCACGTGCAACAAGTGTCAGCAGAAGGGTCACTATGCAATCAAATGCTTCAATCAGAGGCGTGTTCCTCCTCCTCCTGTGAGATCTACTAGCAATACACTGGTCAAGCATAATCCCAAGCACGCCAAGGTCACTGATGAACGCAGCTCAGGCAGAGGACTCGTCAGATGTGATTGTGGGTAACCTTCCTGTTAATGATGCTCCTGCAAAAGTTCCTTTTGACACTGGTGCATCGCATTGTTTCATCTCAAGACCATTTGCATCTAAGCATGAGTTGTCTTCCCAAGTTTTGCATAAACCGTTAGCAGTTGTCTCACCGGGTAAATGCTTGCTTGCAAACTACGCGGTTCTGGATATTTCGATCATGATGGGCGACTTCAAGTTTCTGGCTTCTCCAATGGTCCTTGGCAACTCGGATATTGATATTATTCTCAGAATGGACTGGCTTTCTAAGCACAAGGCTCAGCTTGATTGTGCAGCCAGGCAGATTCAATTAACACATTCGTCTGAGGATGTAATCGTCTTTGATGCTCGTGATAATACCATCCGTCTGTTTTCTCTCAATGAGAAGGGCGACCTGGATGCCATCTCTCAGATTCTAGTCGTTTGTAAATATCAAGAGACGGCCTTTCCAGAAGAGCTTCCAGGAATGCCTCCGCACTAGGCCAGTTGAATTTGTCATCGATTTTGAGCCTGGCACGGAACCTGTTTGCAAACATCCTTACAAGCTTGGACCTGAAGAGTTGAAGGAAGCTGAAGCAGCAACTCGATATTCAAAGAGCGTATGGGTCTCATTCGTCAAGTTGTTCTCCATGGGGTTGTGGTGTTCTTTGTTGAAGAAGGATGGAACGGACCGACTTTGTGTCGACTACCGTCCATTGAACAAGAAAGACTATAAAAGAATAGGTACCCACTCCAAACATCAAATGAGCTGTTTGACAACTCAAAGGTGCTCAAGTAATTCTCCAAGCTTGATTCTCCGTATGGGCTATCACCAGATTCACATTCGTGAAGAAGATATCCCTAAGACAGCATTCAGACAGCTATGGTTCATATGAATACACTGTCCATGTCTTTCGGCTCGTCAACGCTCCTGCAACATTCTCTCGCATGATGAATTTCATTCTTCAACGCCTACACAAATGACTTTAGTCTTGGTCTACTCGAATGGAAATTTTGGTCTTTTCCAAGAACAAGGAAGGAATCATGCCCAAGAACTTGCGTTTGGTGCTGGATAAGCTCAGAGAACATCAGTTCTACGCCAAGTTTTCAAAGTGCGAGTTTTGGCTCGATGAGGTTCTCTACCTTGGGCATATCATCTCTGACAAGGGCATAGCGGTTAATCCTGAGAAGGTGTCTGCAATTGTGAATTGGGAACCACCTCAGAACGTGAAGCAACTCCGCAGCTTCCTTGGGCTCGCAAGCTATTGTCGAAGGTTCGTTGAGAACTTCTCTAAGATCGCGAAGCCTCTTTCCAACCTTCTCCAGAAGCATGTGAAGTATGTATGGTCTCCTGAATGTGACATCGCTTTCAACACCCTGAAAGTCAAGTTAGTCACTGCTCCAGTTCTGACTCCTCCTGATTAATCCAAACCATTCAAGGTCTTTTGTGATGCTTCCCTTCAAGGTCTTGGTGCAGTGTTGATGCAAGAGAAGAAAGTTGTGGCCTATACCTCTCGCTAGTTGAAGCCCAATGAAAAGAACTACCCCACTCATGACCTCGAGTTGGTGGCAGTTGTTCATGCTCTTTTAACTTGGAGACATCTCTTATTGGGAAGAAAAGTGGACATCTTCACTGATCATAAGAGTCTCAAGTACATCTTCACTCAGCCAAATCTCAACCTCAGGCAGACTCGTTGGTTCGAAATGATTCAAGAGTATAATCCGAGTACCGAATATACTCCAGGCAAGGCCAATGTAATTGCTGACGCATTGAGCAGGAAGGCTTACTGCAACAGTTTGATTCTCATGCCTTACCAACCCGAGCTTTGTGAAGCTTTCCGCAAACTCAATCTGCAAGTTGTTCCTCAAGGTTTCCTCGCCAACCTCCAAGTCTCCTACATTGGAAGATCAGATTCGCCAGGCTCAACTTCTTGATGCTATGGTCAAGAAGGTGAAGATTGGGATTGCCAAGAGTCAACCCAAGTACAAGTGTTATCGTCTTGATGACAAGGATACTCTATTCTTCGAGGATCGCATTGTTGTGCCTAAAGGTGATCTTCATAAAGTCATTATGAACGAGGCTCACAATTCACTCCTCTCTATCCACCCTGGAAGTACAAAGATGTACCATGAACTAAAGCAGTTGTATTGGTGGACTCGAATGAAGCGTGAGATTGCTCAGTTCATGAATGAATGTGATGTCTGCAGAAGAGTGAAGGCAGAACACCAACGACCAGCTGGTCTCCTCCAACCTCTTGCCATTCTAGAATGGAAGTTTGACCACATTGAGATGGACTTCGTGACTGGATTTCCAAAGTCCAAGCGTGGCAATGATGCTATCTTCGTTGTCACCGACAAACTCACTAAAGTGGCTCATTTCCTTCTATCAAAGAATCTATCACAGTAGCTCAATTGGCAGAACTATATACCTCCCGGATTGTCTCTCTGCACGGCACTCCGTAGTTAATTTCTTCAGATCGTGGTAGCATCTTCACCTCCAAGTTTTGGGATTCTTTTCAGAAGGCCATGGGCACCAATATCCGTTTCAGCACAGCTTTTCATCCTCAAACTAGTGGCCAAGTTGAGCGAGTAAATCAGATTCTTGAAGATATGCTCAGGGCTTGTGTCATCTCTTTTGGTATGAAGTGGGAAGATTGTCTTCCATGTGCTGAGTTCTCCTACAACAACAGCTTCCAAGCAAGTTCGGGCAAGGCCCCATTTGAGATTCTCTATGGCAGGAAGTGCCGTACTCCTCTTAACTGGTCAGAGACTGGTGAACGTCAACTTCTTGGTAACGACTTAATCACAGAGGCAGAATAGATGTCCAAAGTCATTTGTGATAGTCTCAAAGCCCCGCAATCGCGACAGAAGAGCTACTATGATAGCAAGCATCGTGACTTGGCTTTTGAGATCAGAGACCACGTCTACCTCCGCGTCTCTCCAATGAAAGGTACTCGTCGCTTCGCTATCAAAGGGAAGCTTGCCCCTAGATACGTGGGTCCTTTCAAGATCGTCAGCAAGAGAGGCGATCTCGCCTATAAACTTGAGCTTCCGTCCAACTTTGCAAACGTGCACGACGTGTTCCCTGTCTCTCAACTCTGCAAGTGCTTCAAGACCCCTGACCGCACCGTCAACTTTGAAGACATTGATCTCCAAGAAGACCTGACTTATATGAGCAACCAGTCGCTATTCTTGAAGAAACTGAGCGCAAGACTCGCAACAAGTCTATAAAATTCCTCAAAGTCAAGTGGTCACATCATTCCGACCTTGAAGCCACCTGGGAACGCGAGGATCACCTCCGTTCTGAGTACCCGGAGTTTTTCCAGTCCTAGATCTCGGGAGGAGATCCTTTCATAGTGGTGGAGTGTTGTAACACCCCGGATGTAATTTATCTTATTGGTATTCCAACTCTTGCCGTTTCCAACAATAAGTTATGATATTTCCTTGTTGTTGGGTTTTTGCCTTCGTGTGTTTTCATCTTTGTCTTGCATCTCATATCATGTCATCATGTGCATTGCATTTGCATATGTGTTCGTCTCATGCATCCGGAGCATTTTCCCATTGTCCGTTTTGCATTCCGGCGCTTCCTATGTCCTCCGGTGGTCCTTTCTACCTCTTTTCGTGTGCGGGTGTTAAACGTTTTCGGATTGGACCGAGACTTGTCATGCGGCCTTGGTTTACTACCAGTAGACCGCCTGTCAAGTTTCGTGCCATTTGGATTTCGTTTGATACTCCAACGGTTAACCGAGGGACCGAAAAGGCCTCGTTGTGTGTTGCAGCCAACACCCTCCAAAGTGGCCCAAAACCCACCTAAACCTCCTCCATCATCTTAGAGCGTTCGATCATGATCGCGTGGCCGAAAACCGCACCTCATTTGGAGCCTTCTAGCTCCTCCTACCTCTATAAATAGATTACCCCCCGAAATTTTCGGGCAAACCCTAGACCCCTCCCTCCTCCACGCGCCGCCGACAAAAGCCTCGCCGGCAGACACGTCCGCTCCGCCCGTCCGCCGCCACGTGTTGCGCTGGGATTCGCTAAGTCCGGTGCCCACTTCGCCGCCACCGAGCGGGCCCGCCAGGCCCAGCTCGGGCCCTCCCGCCGCCGACCGGGCCAGAGGCCGTGCCTCTCCTCCGCCCGCGCCTCTCCTCCGCACCCGCGCCGCCGCCCGCCACCTGCTCTGGCCGCCGCGCACCATCACCGGTGCCGCCTTAGTCCGGCGACCGCGCCCGCGCCACCCCTGCCACCCGACGCCGCCAAGCCTCGCTGAGCCGCCAAGTCCGGCGACCCACAGCTCCGGCGAGCTCCCTCCCGCTCCAGCCACCGCGTGAACACCTCCGGCCGCCTCATGCGTGTACAGTAATTCCGGCAACTACAGCGATCTCCGGCCGTCCTCGGGCCGCGTGCACATCGGATCCAGATCTGGACTCGTTTGGGTTGACTTTTTCGTCCCTAAACCCTAGCATTTTTTGCATTCTTTGACATGCCATAACTTCCTCATCGTGGCTTCGATTCGTGTGTGTAGCATATCAAAATGTTCGTGTCGATGAGTACATCATTTCATCTCACTGCGTCATTTCCATTTGAGCTCATCCTGATGCCTGAAAAGCTCTTGGAAGAGGGCTATGTGATGATAGCTTCAGATCTATTTCAGCAAATGCACTTTTGTCATTTTTTCCATGATTAATGTGTGCATGATATGAGCCTGAGCTCTACATGTGTTTTGAAGAATTCCATGACATCTTTACAGGGGTGTATGCCATGTATTTTTTTGATCTTTTTGGTGACTAGAACAAGCATGCAAAGTAGCTTACTCAATGATGCTGATTTCAGGGACTTAGAATTTCACTAAGTCTTCGCCCTGTTATTATTTTTCTGCCATATGTTCATGTTGTTTCCTAGTGATCCGTGACTCTTTTGAGAATGATCAGTAGGGATGTTTTGTAAATAATGTTGTTCTCTATCCATCCATGTATTTGTTTTCATTTATGGAGCACCCTAGCTTGAGTCAATCGAGCTCTACCTTTGCTTTAAAATGTTCCTGGCAGATTGTTAACATGTTTAGAAATTTTGCCGAGCTTGTTGTTGTTGATCCGTGCATGCTATGATGTTGTTCTTGCCATGTCTAGCTTCTATGCCATGTCTATGTGCTAGGTGTATGCTTAGTTTGTCATGCAATGCCTCGTAGTGAGTGCATTGAGCTCATAAACATGCCTACTTGATATCTGTTTTGCATGCTCTAGTTTTTCACCAAGTCTGAATCTGTCTATGTTTTTGCTATGTTGACATGTTTGCAATTGTATTGCCTGATCCCTTTTGGCTCATGGTCAGTAAGGGACTTTTGTTATATGCTTTCAGTAGCTTCATACCATGCCTTGCTTTGCCATGATATGTTCCCGTAGCATGTAGTTTTCGTGCTCTAAACATTTCTTCCTGATGATAAATTCCTGACTTGTTAATTTCACTAAGTCTGTAACCTGTTATCTTTTGCACTTTTGCCATGCTTGTTTGAACCTGTTATTGAGTGAATTAGCCGTAGCTCAGTGTTCATCTTTTTTAAAAGCATCATGAGTGGATCCCTGCCATGTATTTTGTTGCCATGTTTGAGTGCAGTAGCTTAATTATCTTGATGCATTTAGATGGCTTCGTGCTGATTATCGCAGAGCGGTGCCATATTTGTTTTGCTTGCCATTTCCAAACCGTGCATCCGATTCTGGTGATCTTTATATCGATTTCAACCACAATCACCTCACCTTTCCAGTGGCACTCTTGCATTTCCAAGTTGAGGCCAGGTTTAATTATTCCTTTCCAAATCATGCCTATGCATCACATATCGCATCCCACATATCATACCATGTTTGCATCATGTTGCTTGAGCATTGCACGTCATTGATTGAGTTCCTGTTGCTTGTTGTTCTTGTTTGGGTAGAGCCGGGAGACGAGTACGTGATTGAGGAGCCCGTTGAGAATGCTTACGAGTATCAAGTCGACTCTGAGAACTTTGCAGGCAAGATGACCATACCCTCGAAATCACTTCTATCTTTGCTTGCTAGATGCTCGCTCTTTTGCTATGCCTATGCTACGATACCTACCACTTGCTTATCATGCCTCCCATATTGCCATATCAAACCTCTAACCCACCTTGTCCTAGCAAACCGTTGTTTGGCTATGTTACCACTTTGCTCAGCCCCTCTTATAGCGTTGCTAGTTGCATGTGAAGATTGGAGATCGTTCCTTGTTGGAACATGTTTATTGTTGGGATAACACCATATTATCTTGTTTATCTTAATGCACCTATATACTTGATAAAGGGTGGAAGGCTCGCCTTATGCCTGGTGTTTTGTTCCACTCTTGCCTGCCTAGTTTCCGTCATATCGGTGTTATGTTCCTGGATTTTGCGTTCCTTACACGGTTGAGTTATAATGGGAACCCCTTGACAGTTCGCCTTGAATAAAACTCCTCCAACACTGCCCAACATTGGGTTTACCATTCACCACCTAGACTTTTTTTCCATTGGGTTCAGCGACTCAAGGGTCATATTATTTAAACCCCCGGAGCCAGTGCTCCTCTGAGTGTTGGTGCACCTTGTCAGTCGCCGTGCCACCAGGGGCAGCTCTGGGCTGGCCTACCGGAAGTTTGGATGATCCGGTGTGCCTTGAGAACGAGATATGTGCAGCTCCTATCGAGATTTTTCGGCACATTCGGGTGGTGTTGCTGGACTTGTTTTACCATTGTCGAGATGTCTTGTAACCGGGATGCCGAGTCTGATCGGATTGTCTTGGTAGAAGGAATATCCTTCATTGACCGTGAGAGCTTGTGATGGGCTAAGTTGGGACTCCCCTGGAGGGGTTTCAACTTTCAAAAGCCGTGCCCGCGGTTATGGGCAGATGGGAATTTATTAATGTCCGGTTGTAGATAACCTGAAAATTAACTTAATTAAAATGCATCAACCGCGTGTGTAACCATGATGGTCTCTTCTCGGCGGAGTCCGGGAAGTGAACACGGTGTTGGAGTAATGCTTGACGTAGGTTGTTCTAAGATCACTTCTTGATCATAGTTGTTCGACCGTGCCTTTGCCTTCTCTTCTCGCTCTCTTTTGCGTATGTTAGCCACCAAATATGCTAGTCGCTTGCTGCAGCTCCACGTCATATCTTTACCCTTCCTATAAGCTTAAATAGTCTTGATCGCGAGGGTGTGAGATTGCTGAGTCCCCGTGACTCACAGATTCCTTCCAAAACCAGATGCAGGGACCGATGATACCGCTCCAGGTGATTCAACTGAGCTCAAGTGGCTGTTCGATGAGGACTCAGGATGATACTACGTGTCTTTCCCAGATGATCAGTAGTGGTGCCTAGTTGGGGCGATCGGGGAATTTGTCGCATTTGGGGGTTGATCTTTATTTTGGTTCCGTAGTCGGACCTTGAGTGTATTGGATGGATGTAATGACTTATTTATGTATTTGTGTGATGTGGCGAGTGTAAGCCAACTATGTACCTTTCCCTTTATTTATTTACATGGGTTGTTGTGAAGATTACCTCACTTGCAACATTGCTTTCAATGCGGTTACGCCTCTAAGTCATGCTTCGACACGTGGGAGATATAGCCGCATCGAGGGCGTTACATTCCAGGACGTAATTCTTCTGTGCAGCAATGAGGATAATCCTCAAGTTACGGACCCAGTCCGTGTAGTTGCTACCATCATCTTTCAACTTAGCTTTCTCTTGGAACGCATTAAAATTCAACGGAACAAAAACACGGGCCATCTATCTGCAACAACATAGACATGCAAAATACTATCATGTACTAAGTTCATGATAAATTATAGTTCAATTAATCAAATTACTTAGGAACTCCCACTTAGATAGACATCTCTCTAATCATCTAAGTGATCACGTGATCCATATCAACTAAACCATGTCCGATCATCACGTGAGATGCAGTAGTTTTCAATGGTGAACATCACTATGTTGATCATATCTACTATATGATTCACGCTCGACCTTTCGGTCTCCAGTGTTCCGATGTCATATCTGCATATGCTAGGCTCGTCAAGTTTAACCCGAGTACTCCCCGTGTGCAAAACTGGCTTGCACTCGTTGTATGTGAACGTAGAGCTTATCGCACCCGATCATCGCGTGGTGTCTCGGCACGACGAACTGTAGCAATGGTGCATACACAGGGAGAACACTTATAGCTTGAAATTTAGTGAGAGATCATCTTATAATGCTACCGCCGAACTAAACAAAATAAGATGCATAAAGGATAAACATCACATGCAATCAATATAAGTGATATGATATGGCCATCATCATCTTGTGCCTTTGATCTGCATGTCCAAAGCACCGTTATGATCACCATTGTCACCGGCTTGACACCTTGATCTCCATCGAAGCATCATTGTCGTCTCACCAACTATTGTTTCTAAGACTATCGCTACCGCTTAGTGATAAAGTAAAGCAATTACATGGCAATTTCATTTCATACAATAAAGCGACAACCATATGGCTCCTGCCAGTTGCGGATAACTGTATTACAAAACATTATCATGTCATACAATAAAATTTAGCATCATGTCTTGACCATATCACATCACAACATGCCCTGCAAAAATAAGTTAGACGTCATCTACTTTGTTGTTGCAAGTTTTACGTGGCTACTACGGGCTGAGCAAGAACCGTTCTTACCTACGCATCAAAAACCACAAAGCGGTATAGTGATTGCTTTTTGATCTTCAGAAATAACCATGTTCATTGAATCCGATTCAACAAAAGCTAGAGAAAAAGCCACCCACTTGCCACCTGTGTGCGAAGCACGTCGGTAGAGCCAGTCTCGCGTAAGCGTACGCGTAATGTCGGTATGGGCCGCTTCATCCAACAATGCCGCTGAATAAGAATCAACTAATGAAGGCAAGCAATATGTATATACCCATGCCCACAACTCCTTTGTGTTCTACTCGTGCATATAACATCTACGCATAAACCTGGCTCGGATGCCATTGTTGGGGAACGCAGTAATTTCAAAAAAATACCTACGCACACACAAGATCATGGTGATGCATAGCAACGAGAGGGGAGAGTATCGTCTGCGTACTCGTAGACCGTAAGCGGAAGCGTTATGACAACGCAGTTGATGTAGTCGTACATCTTCATGATCGACCGATATAGTATCGAAGATACGACACCTCCGCGGTCTGCACATGTTCGGCTTGGTGACGTCCCGCGAACTCACGATCCAGTAGAGCTTCGAGGGAGAGCTTCGTTAGCACGACTGCGTGATGACGGTGATGATGTTGCTACCGGAACAGGGCTTCGCCTGAGCACCGCTATGATATTACCGAGGTGGATTATGGTGGACGGAGGAACTGCACATGACTAAATATCAATGATCAACTTGTTTGTCTATGGGGTGCCCCCTCCCCCGTATGTAATGGCGTGGAGGAGGGGGAGGGGGCGGTGAGGGAGTCCTGCATTAGGGGGTCCTCGGACAGTCGGACTGTTGGACTATGAAGATACAAGATTGAAGACTTCGTCCCATGTCCGGGTGGGACTCTCCTTTGCGTGGAAGGCAAGCTTGGCAATTCAGATATGTAGATCTCCTCCCTTGTAACCGACTTTGTGTAACCCTATCCCCCTCCGGTGTCTATATAAACCGGAGGGTTTAGTCCATAGGACAACAACAATCATACCATTGGCTAGCTTCTAGGGTTTAGCCTCTCTGATCTCGTGGTAGATCAACTCTTGTAATACTCATATCATCAAGATCAATCAAGCAGGAAGTAGAGTATTACCTCCATCGAGAGGGCCCGATCCTGGGTAAACATTTTGTCCCCTGCCTCCTGTTACCATCCGCCATAGATGCACAGTTTGGGACCCCCTACCAGAGATCCGCCTGTTTTGACACCGACATTGGTGCTTTCATTGAGAGTTCCACTGTGTCGTCACCATAAGGCTTGATGGCTCCTTCGATCATCGACAACGATGCGATCCAGGGTGAGGTTTTCCTCCCCGGATAGATCTTCGTATTCCGCGGCTTCGTACTGCGGGCCAACTCGCTCGGCCATCTGGAGCAGATCGAGAGCTACGCCCCTGGACATCAGGTCAGGTTTGGAAGCTTGAACTATACCGCCGATATCCGCGGAGACTTAATCTTCGACGGACTCGAACCCATGTCAGGTGCGCCGCACAGTCACGATGGCCACGATTTAGCTCTACCGTGGGATAGTGTTCAGGAAATCACACCTATAACTACTGCGGCCCTCGATCCAAAACATATCGCGCCGTCCGAGGACGGGTAGATGGACCCCGCCACGGAGGCCGCACACTCAGCGGCGATACAGCCGAATGCTGACTTCATCTCCTATGAGACCTATGTTGCCGGACACTCGGATTCGTCCCCGGCCACAGACTCCGAACCGCTCGCGTCCGTGCCCATCCAATCTGATCGGGCACCGATCATGGAGTTCACCTCTGTGGATATCTTTTAGCACTCGCCCCTAGGCGACGTGCTAAACTCATTACGGTCTCTCTCCTTGTCAGGAGACCCTTGGCCGAACTATGTACGGCTCGAGTGGGCAGCGGACGGCAAAGAAATTCGTTCCCCACCCACCACCCACTTAGTAGCCACTGTCGACGACTTAACTGACATGCTTGATTTTGACTCCGAAGACATCGACGGTATGGACGACGACGCGGGAGACGAACAGAAACCACCGCCCACATGGCACTGGACTGCCACCTCATCAAATGATATATACATGGTGGACACCCCCAAAGAAAGCGAAGGCAATAAGGCAATGGAGGATAATCCCCCTGAGAAGCAATCCAAGAACCGGCGTCATCGGCGCCGCTCTAAGCCCCGCCATAGCAAAAACAGCGATACCGGCACAGGAAACAATAACGCTGCAAATAGTGCTGAAGACGAAGACAATCCCCTCCAGCCAGGCTTTGAGCAGGAGGATGGGCAAGCCAGCCCTAAGGAACAGGCAGCAGACGGAGAATCAGAGGATGACAATTACATGCCTCTCTCCGAAGACGAGATGAGCCTCGGCGATGAAGAATTTATCGTGCCTGAGGATCCCGTCGAACAGGAGCGCTTCAAGCTCCGGCTTATTGCCACTGCAAAAACCCTGAAGAAAAAGCAACAACAGCTTCAATCTAAGCAAGATATGTTAGCGGATAAATGGACTGAGGTGCTGGCAGCCGAGGAACACGAACTCGAGCACCCAATCAAAAGTTTCCCAAACCGCAGGTTGCTACCCCAGGTTGAAGAGGAAGCATTAAAGCCTGCGCTTCTAGCGTATGATGAGCATCAGACCGGACACCTCGTGGCCGGGACAAGTGGCATATAAGCCCGAAGTCCAGCCCGCACCCCGTTGCCAGTCAAACAAAAACAGCAAGGCCCGGGGTAACACGCAGGACCTGCGAGACGTATTGGAAAACAAAGCAGGACACAAAAGATCGATCTTCGGATCACGAGGGCGCGCCCCAACACATGACGACGACCGTCATGCCGGATATACCAAAAGCAAATCCGGCCGGGCCGAACACAGCAGACAAGACTCGTACGAACTGCATCGTGACATAGCCCACAGAGGCGCCGCACACCCCCTATGCTTCACTGATGAAGTAATGGATCATGAATTCCCAGAAGGGTTTAAACCCGTGAACATTGAATCATACGATGGTACTACTGACCCCGCGGTATGGATAGAGGATTTCTTCCTCCACATTCACATGGCCCGCGGGGATGATCTACACGCCATCAAGTACCTCCGTTAAAACTCAAAGGACCAGCTCGACATTGGCTAAATAGCTTGCCAGCAAACTCCATCGGAAGTTGGGAGAACCTGGCAAACGCATTCCTGGACAACTTCCAGGGCACTTATGTGCGACCACCGGATGCTGATGATTTAAGTCACATAACACAACAGCCCGGAGAGTCAGCCAGGAAATTTTGACTCGGTTCCTAACCAAAAAGAACCAAATGTGGACTGTCCGGATGCCGAAGCCCTAGCGGCCTTTAAACATAACATCCGTGACGAGTGGCTCGCCCGACATCTCGGCCAAGAGAAGCCAAAGTCCATGGCAGCCCTCACGACACTCATGACCCGCTTCTGCGCGGCGAGGATAGCTGGTTGGCCCGTAGCAACAACACAGCAAGCAACCCTGGCACATCGGAGGCCAGAGACAGCAACGGCAAGCCACGTCGCAACAAGATACAAGCGCCGCAACAACGGCGATAACGCCGAAGACACGACAGTCAATGCCGGATTCAGTGGCTCTAAATCCGGTCAGCGGAAAAAGTCGTTCAAAAGAAACAATCCGGGCCCGTCCAGTTTGGACCGCATACTCGACCGCTCGTGTCAAATTCACGGCACCCCCGATAAGCCAGCCAACCACACCAACAGAGAATGCTGGGTGTTCAAACAGGCCGGCAAGTTGAATGCCGAAAGCAAGGAAAAGGGGCTGCATAGCAACGACGAGGAGGAGCCCCGGCCGCCGAACACAGGAGGACAGAAGAAATTTCCTCCCCAAGTGAAAACGGTGAACATGATATACGCAACCCATATCCCCAAGCGGGAACGGAAGCGTGCACTCAGGGACGTCTATACGCGATGGAGCCAGTCGCCCCAAAGTTCAACCCATGGTCTTCTTGTCCGATCACTTTTGATCGCAGGGACCACCCCACTAGTATCCGTCATGGAGGTTCTGCCGCATTGGTCCTTGATCCTATCATTGACGGATTCCACCTCACTCGAGTCCTTATGGACGGTGGCAGCAGCCTGAACCTGCTTTATCAGGATATGGTGCGCAAAATGGGTATAGACCCCTTGAGGATCAAACCCACAAAAACCACCTTCAAAGGTGTCATACCAGGTGTAGAGGCCTGTTGCACGGGCTCAATCACACTGGAAGTGGTCTTCGGATCTCCGGATAACTTCCGAAGCGAAGAGTTAATCTTCGATATCGTCCCCTTCCGCAGTGGCTATCACGCACTACTCGGACGAACCGCATTCGCTAGATTCAATGCGGTACCGCATTATGCATACCTCAAGCTCAAAATGCCAGGACCTCGCGGGGTTATAACAGTTAACGGAAACACAGAACGCTCGCTCCGCATGGAGGAGCACACTGCGGCCCTTGCAGCAGAAGTGCAAAGCAGCCTTTTGAGGCAAACCGCCAATTCGGCGACAAGGTCCACAGACACATTCAAGCGAGTCGGAATAACCTGCAACAGATCACCAGGCGTTCAGAGCTCGCCTAGCAATTCGGCCTCCGTCCTAGTCCCAGTCAAGCGACGAAATTTGCACCGCGTACATAACTACGCACTAAAGATACCATGGGTATAGGCGGAGGCACGGCTATGGCACGTCCCACAATGCGGTTCAACCGCCTCAGGACCAGTATATCTTTATCATTTTCTTCCTTTCAGGACCCTATTCTCTGGAGGCCCTCTCCGATAGCTAGATCATCGGACCCATCACGGGAGGGAAGCACCAAGGGAGCAAGAAGCTTTGACGTACAAGGGAATACCCAGGTGGTCTCTCATACCGATCGTTATACCTGTTTTACATACCCGCACGCAGCTCGCCCTTGGATCGGACATGTCAGATAGTCCTATTTTTGCTTATTGTACTACTTATACACATACGCTTTGACGTATCCTATAAATAACAATGCACAACGTCAGCTTATTATTACATTTCTTCATTCTTTTTTTCCTTGTTTGTCTATTCACGACAAGTTGCTCCCGTACATTCTGGTACGTTCAGTATGCCAGGGGCTTCAGTGTACCCCATAACACGCAAGAAAAGTCCGAACACTTTCGACAGTGCGGCACCCCGAACTTATAGCATTATATGCATCAGCTCCGAATCATGTCTTGGGTCAATAGTTGGGTTTGCCCGGCTCCCATGTTTTGGTGCCTTACGTTCCGCTATATCGGCTAAGGTAGCACTGGGAGAACTACTGCGATTGTGTCCGGTTCTTCCGGACAAGCACCTCAGTAGAGAAAGCCGAAAACTGACTGTCATGATGCGGCGAGAGAGCTGGTCGCTGTTCGAAGAGGTCCCAAATCCCTAAAGATTTTTTTGCTTCAGGCGAGGAGTCGGCCTTGTCCGATTTAGGTTCATAGCGCCCCAAGTTCGGCCTTCCGAATACTAGGGGCTTCCAAAATTTAAAATTGTAGACTTCTATGGCTAAGTGAGAGTGATAAAGCTTTATAGTCCGATTGCCTGGTTCGTTGTGCTGAACACCTCCTTCGAAGGACCCAAAACTGGGATAAAGAGTGATCAGATTTATCCCGAACACCTCAGTACTAGCTACATGGGGGCAGAAGCCGACGACTAGCCAACTCTCAGATTTTATAAACGGCCGCACAGAAGGTAATATTTTAAATCAACAAGCGTTATATAGCGCACATGAACTCGTTTTCATATTACAGGATCACATGAGTACATTCATTCAAATATTACATCCTTAGAACATTCCTCGCCACAAGGCGGGCACCCTTCAGGACGCTGTCATAATACTTTTCGGGCGGCGATGCTCCTTGCCCTCCGGCGGCCCCTCCTTCACCAGCTTCTCGGCGTCCATCTTCGCCCAGTGCACTTTCGCTCAGGCAAAAGCCCTGCGCGCACCCTCAATGCAGACGGACCGCTTTATGACTTCAAGCCGTGGGCAGGCATTCACAAGCCGCCTCACCAGGCCGAAGTAGCTGCCAGGCAGGGGCTCGCCAGGCCACATCCGGACTATGAGGCCCTTCATGGCCTGTTCGCCGCCTTGTGAGCTCGACCAGTTGCTTCAACTGGTCGCTCAAGGGCATCGGATGTTCGGTCCCAGTATACTGAGACCAGAACAACTTCTCCGTCGAGCTCCCTTCCTCGGCCCGGTAAAATTCCGCGGCATCGGACACACTGCGGGGAAGATCTGCGAACGCTCCTGGAGAGCTCCGAACTCGGGTAAGTAAAAGGAAAGTTTCCTTCACATGCTTGCTTTGCATAATGAATTCCTTACCCGGCGCTATTTTCTGGACCGCCTGAAGCTCCTGGAGGGCCTTGTGGGCTTCGGCCTTGGCATTTTTGCGTTCTCAAGGGCCTTCTCAAGCCCAGACTCTTGCGTCTTAGAGTCACTCTCCAAGGACTCGTATTTTTGGACGAAACCTTGGAGCTCTTGCTGCACCTCGCCGACTCGAGCCTCTTTATTCTCACGCTTGGTGCGCTCCTTGGCCGCTTTGTCTTCGGCCTTGGACAGCGCCTTCTTCAGGGCCTCCACTTCGGTCATGGCCCTAGCAAAATTCATGATGATCCTGTGACTTAACAACCACATTCTTTATTTATTCCTTATCAATATACAGACAGGGTATTACTTACCTTTGTTCTCTTCGAGATGCCTGTTGGTAAGGCCAAGCTCTTCTTCAGACCGCTCAAGGTCCTGCTTCAGTGCAGAGACCTCCGCAGTGCGAGTGGCAGCGGCCAGCAGTGAAGCCTGCTTATTTACATAAGACATATTCTGATTAGACTCTTGTGATTATTATTTGATCCTCCGTCCGGCCTTTCTTTGTGAATGCCAAACGGAGCATCAGGGGCTACTGTCTATGCTATAACATTTTCTTATAAATTGATTACTTACCTCAAAGCCTGTTAGCAGGCTGGCACAGGCTTCAGTCAGTCCGCTTTTAGCGGACTAAACCTTCTCTACCACCGCACTCATGACAGTGCGGTGCTCTTCGTCAATGGAAGCGCCGTGAAGCGCTTCTAGCAAGTTGTCCGGTGCCTCTGGATGGGCAGATACCATTGGCACAGACGGCTCGCCCCACTTAGTGAGGGGTCGCCCGACAGAGTCGGAACCACTAGAGGTTCCAGCACAGGTATCAGTCGGGGGCCGAACTTGCTGCCCCCGTCATTAGGGCCCATGGGAGCCTTGTCTCCCATGCGCCCAGCGTCTGGTAGGTCGCCTTGGGGCGCCCCCAGAACTACCTTCCCTTGGTTTGGTGCCCTTCGGGACAACACCTCGGTGTCGTCCGTAGGGCGGGGGGAGGAGGCAGTTAGGAGCGAATCACTGTTCATCTCCGACAGGCCCAAAGACCCATCCGAAGAGGATATGTCGAGATGATCCTTGGGTGGGCTGCATGATCATGTTCGGCATGATAAGAAACAATAAAACGAAATATACCAGAACCGTTATGGTATCCGGATACTTACGACTTTGCCAGGGGCTTGTCCCTGGGCAACCACTCCTCACCGTTGAACGCGGCCGTGGTGGAGCAGTTCGGAAGGAGGGTTCTTCCCTTCTTGGACCCTTCGGCATCCCCGGATGGGGCGGTCTTCCTTTTCTAATCTCCCCCGGCTGGATGGGGCGGTCCTCCTCGTCTTCGTGGGAGGAAGGTGTCTTGGTGTTATCGGACGACGAGTCCGATATAGCCTTGCGCCGGAGACCTTTCCTGGTCCACGCGACCTTCTTCTTGGCCTTCTTCTCCGGCGCCTCATAGTGCGCCGGAACCAGCATCTCCGTCAGGAGAGTACTTGCTAGATCTTCGGGCAATGGGGCCGGACAATCGATCCGCTCCGCTGTCGCGACCCATTCCTGTCAAATAATGTGGATGCTTAGATCCCTCACATAATTATACTAGGGAAATAAACACCTTATGAGATATAAGGAGCTTACCAGATTAGGCATGGCGCTTTGTGCTGAGTCCGCGGTCCTCGGTAAGAAGG
>NC_053028.1:681318123-681334550 GCF_003073215.2 Triticum urartu
GATTATAGTACTCAGACAATCTGAGCACATGCTCAACGATTGAGTTTTTCTCCCTTAGTTTGCAGGATTAAGAAACTTGTCAGAGGTCGCATACCTATTGACGTGGGCACTAGTCTGAAATTCCAATTTCAGTCTCTGGAACATCTCATATGTCCTGTGACGTTTCACGTCTTTGGTGCCATGATTCTAAAACGTTAGTATTACATACTGAACTATCACGTAGTCATCAAAACCTGTATGTCAGATGTTTCCCAACATCTACAGACGATGCTCGAGGTTCAACACACTGAGCGGTGCATTAAGGACATAACCCTTCTGTGCAGCAATGAGGACAATCCTCAGTTCACGGACCCAGTCCGCATAATTGTCAACTAAATTTTCTCTAGAAACATATCTAAAACAGTAGAACCAAGGCGTGAGCTATGACATAATTTGGTGTCGGTGTCAAAACCGGCGGATCTCGGGTAGGGGGTCCCGAACTGTGCGTCTAGGCCGGATGGTAACAGGAGGCAAGGGACACGAAGTTTTACCCAGTTCGGGCCCTCTCGATGGAGGTAAAACCCTATGTCCTGCTTGATTAATATTGATGATATGGGTAGTACAAGAGTAGATAACCACGAATGAGAGAGGCTAAACCCTAGAAGCTAGCCTATGGTATGATTGTTGTTGTGTATGTGTCCTACGGACTAAAACCCTCCGGTTTATATAGACACCAGAGAGGGTTAGGGTTACACAAAGTCGGTTACAATGGTAGGAGATCCACATATTCGTATCGCCAAGCTTGCCTTCCACGCCAAGGGAAGTCCCTCCCGGACACGGGACGAAGTCTTCAATCTTGTATCTTCATAGTCCAGGAGTCCGACTGAAGGTATAGTCCGGCCATCCGGACACCCCCTAATCCAGGACTCCCTCAGTGGCCCCTGAACCAGGCTTCAATGACGACGAAGTCCGGCGCGCAAGATTGTCTTCGGCCATTGCAAGGCGGGTTGTTCCTCCCCAAGTACTTCATAGAAGATTTTGAACACAAAGATAGTGTCCGGCTCTGCAAAATAAGTTTCCACATATTGCCATAGAGAGAATAATATTTACACAAATCTAATCTGCTGACGTATTCCGTAGTGTGACACACCACGGCCAAGCCTTTATTCCGAGTTTTCATGTCCACCTCAGCGTGGTCATGCGAGGCGGTTTCCTTGGCACGTCTTGTTAAAGCAGAGATCGTGTCCCCTTATTCCGGGATTCTCATCAATACGGGCGTGGGTAACCCAACCGCGCCATTGATTACGGCGCTTGGAGATAAGGAGTTTTACCAGGCATGGTGGGGACATAGTCGCGTCACCCCATATAAGGGGATAAGGATCCACCTTTTCACCTACGCCTTCTTCCTCCCTTGCCTTATCCATTCTCGCACTCGAGCTCCAGCGCCCAAGTCCGCACTCCCCACCTCAACCTTCTCCAGCCATGTCCGGAGCGGGAGGCAAGTGGATGGTCTCCTCCGTCACGGAGGGACACATCAAAAAACTGAGGAAGGCCGGATACTTGTCTAACGACATTGCGTACCGGCTTCCCGAAAAGGGGCAGCTCATCCCCACCCCTAGGCCCCATGAGAGGGTGGTGTTCCTCCCCCATTTCCTCCGCGGACTGGGCTTCCCTCTTCACCCATTTGTCCGGGGGCTCATGTTCTACTATGGCCTGGATTCCACGATCTGGCCCTGAACTTTGTCCTCAACATCTCGGCGTTTATCGTCGTGTGCGAGGCTTTCCTCGCATCCCCCCATTTCGGCCTATGGCTCAAGACTTTCAATGTCAAGCCGAAGGTGGTGCGCGGCAACCAGGCGGAGTGCGGAGGCGCCATGGTGGGCAAGATGGCCAACGTCCTATGGCTCGAGGGCTCCTTTGTGGAGACCCTGAAGGGGTGGCAATCGGGGTGGTTTTACATCACCGAGCCGCGCGACCCCGAATGGGTCGCAGCCCCCGAGTTTCGATCCGGACCCCCTACGCGGCTCACCTCCTGGAAGGAGACGGGCCTGTCGTGGGGTAAAAAAGGAGAGCTGACCGGACTCCAAACATGCGTCCAAACCCTGGTGGACAAGAAGCTCAAACTTGTCAACGTAGTCCAGGTTATGCTCATCCGCCTGATCCTCCCGTGTCAACAACGGGCTTTCAACCTGTGGGAGTTCGACCCGGCACGGCACCAAACTCTGAGCAGGCTCTTCGACACGACGTACGAAGATGCCTGGAAGGTGCTTTTCAAGGGCGCCGAGGCCCCCGCATCCGCTACCGAGGATCGCGGATTCAGTACGCAGCGTCACGCTCATGCGGTAAGCTGTTTTTTCCTTTTACAGGGTATCAGTTTTTCATAGTTTGACTCCATGCGGGATCTAAGCTCCCTTACCTTTGACAGGATTGGCAGGTGACGTCCGGACAGATCAACTGTCCGGCTCCTTTGCCCGAAGGCCCAGCGGACGCTCGCTTGGCGAAGCTGCTGGTTCCGGCACCCTATGTGGTGCCGGAGAAGAAGGCCACGAAAAAGGCACGGGGACTCGAAAGAGTGCCCGGCGCCAGGAGGTGTCGGATCCATCATCCGACGGTTCCGAGGCGCATTCCTCCCGTGAAGACGAGGAGGAAGAAGAAGAGACCTCTCCCCCTCCAGCGGGAGGAGAGAAGAAAAGGAAGGCCGCCCTCTCTGGGGAGGCCGGAGGGTCCAAGAAGGGGAAAACCCTTCCTCCGGACTACTCCACCGACGCCGACGACGGCGGAGAGGAGTGGCGCCCAGGGCCAAGCCCCTGGCAAAATCGTAAGTATCCGGATACCAGAGTAATTCATAGTATTCGTTTATTGCACAGCTTTCCCTTATGTCGAATATGTTTATGCAGCCCACCCAAAGACCGGCTCGACGCGTCGTCGAGCGGCTCACTGGACTCGTCGGATGTGAACTCGCTTCCGACGGCTTCCTCCCCCCGCCCTACGGACGACACCGAAGTGTTGTCCCAACAGGTTCCAAGCCAGGAGGAGGTGTGGTCCCGGATAGGTGCGAACAAACATAGGTGTATATTACTACATATTGAAGGTAGTCATTATTAGAATGAAAGGAGCATTGATGATTACATATAAGAAAAAGAAATATAATACAGTTTCAAGAAATATAAAACTGCCATAATATACATTATAGATTTATAGATTTTATCCACAGTAACATAATTTTTATTAGAATACACAATATATATATTTGATGCATCGTTAAAAGCATTGAAGCAAAATTTGAATTGATTACTCCAGTATATACATTATTCACTATAGTCAATAAATTTCGTAAAATTTAACTACATATTACCATATATTGAAAAAAATTTCGAATTATAGAGAAATTTAGTACAGTGATAATGAGTCTCAATTATGTCATAGATCATACAGATAACAGAAAAATTGAACGTTATATAGGAAGTATGTTTATTAAAGAATAGACCATTATAGGAACTTAGCGGAAACAGTATAGATAAAAGGCATGATCTGGCACAAGTTTGGCATAATAGATTATAAATCAATATAATATACAGTGAATTCAATTAAAAAAGACGACAAAAACAGGACATTTGATAACAATATATATCGACTACAAAAAGATGATACAAATCCATATAATGACTATCTAGAAAAAAGTAATATAGAATATGAACATGTGAGCTACTTCGGCTACATTAATAATTGAACTATAAGCTAAGAACGTGCTAAATATGCTTCAAGTCCAAATATAGTTATCGGACAAAGAGCTCTTTTGCATAAGGCTCTTATTCAAGGAATTTGTTGGAGCTTAGGTAATAATAACTCACAGGTTTCCAAGCGGGAGGAGGTGGTCCTGGAGGCGCCGCAAGGCGACCTCCTGGAGTCCAGGAGTAAAGGGGAGGAAACCCCCCAGGGCCCCAAGTCCGGCTCAAGGCGGACACTACTCCGGAACCTTCAAAGGTTTGAGAGTCCGGCGGGCGACCTCCTTCCAAGAGGAGCAAGCCCACCGTGCCGGTGACCCCCGTCCAACCGGAGGCGCCGGACAATCTGTTGGAGGCGCTCCAAGGCGCCTCCATCGACGAGGAGCACCGCACCATTATGAGTGCGGTGGTCCAGAAGGTTCAGTCCGCCAAGAGCAGACTGACTGAAGCTTGTACTAGCCTTTTAACAGGCTTTGAGTTAAGTAAAGAACTGTCGTTCGCAAGAAAAGCCGAGTCTAACAAAAAGGAGTCGATATGCGTGTGCAGGCTTCTCTGCTTGCGTCCGCCGCACTGACTGCGGAAGTGGACACGCTAAAGCAGAACCTCGAGTGGTCCGAGCTAGAGCTCGGGCGTGCCAAGAAGCAGCTCGAGGACAATGAAGGTAAGAAATACCTTGTTTAAATATATATATATATAAAGGTGCAATTGCAAAAAATGACAGGATTATCGTGGCTATTGTAGGGGCCACGTCTGAGGTGGCGACCCTTAAGCAAGCTCTGGTCGAGGCCGAGAAGAGGGCGGCCACGGAGCGCACCGAGCGGGAGAAGTATGAGGCCGAGGTTGGCAAGGTGCGGCAAGAGCTCCAGGCTCTCATGGAAAAACATGAGAGTTTGGAGCTTGACTCAAAGACGCGAGCGTCCGAGCTCGCGGTGGCTATTGAAAATGCCAAGTCTGCCAAGGCCGAATCCCAGAAGACCCTCCAGGAGTTGGATGAGGTGAAGAAGATAGCGGCGGGTAAGGCATTCTTTATGCAAAGCAAACACATAAACGTGAGTTACTTGTTACTTACCCGAATCCGGAGCTCTCCAGGAGCGTTCGCAGATCTTCCCCGGAGTGTGTCCGATGCCGCCGCATTCTATCGAGCCGAGGAGGGCAGCTCGATAGAGAAGGTGTTCTGGTCTCAGTATGCTGAGGCCGGACACCCCGTGCCCCTGAGCGACCAGCTGAAGCAACTGGTCGAGCTCCACAAGGCGGCCGAACAGGCCATGAAGGGCCTCATAGTTCGGCTGTGGCCTGGAGAGGCTCTGCCTGGGAGCTATTTCGGGCTGGTGCGGCGGCTGGTGGAGGCCTGTCCAAGGCTCGAAGTCATCAAGCGCTCCGTCTGCATTGAAGGTGCCCGTAGGGCCCTTGCCCGTGCTAAGGTGCACTGGGGCAAGCTGGATGCTGAGAAGCTTGTGAAGGACGGGCCACCGCCGGGGAAAGAGCATCGCAAGCCCGAGAATTATTATAAGGATGTTCTGAAGGGTGCCTGCCTTGTGGCGGATGAATGTTCTAGGGATGTAATTTTTGAGTGAAACTTGCTCGTTTTGTCCTGTGCGCTGAAAACTTGTTCATATGCGCTAAGCAATGCTGTTGGAATTTAAAATATTACCTTCTGTGCGGCTGTTTATCAATTCTGAGAGATGGCAAGTCGTCGGCTTCTGCCCCCGTGCCGCTAGTGCTGGGGTGTTCGGGGATAAACCTGAGCGCTCTTTTTCCCATGTTTGGGTCCTTCGAGGGAGGCGCTCAGCCCAACGAACAAGGCAATCGGACTATAATGCGTGAACACTCTCACTTAGCCATAGAATTCTATAATTTTAAATTTCGGCGAAGCCCCTGGTATTCGGAAGACCGAGTTCGGGGCGCTATCCACGCCTTGGCCGGACAGAGCCGGCTCCTCGCTCTAAGCGGCATAAGTCGTTAGGGACTCGAAAAACCTCTCGAACAGCGACCAGCTCTCGCTTCATCATGACAGTCAGTTTTAGCTTTCTCCACTAAGGTGCTCGACCCAGCTCAACTGGGGCACAATCGCAGTGGTTCTCCTAGTGCTACCTTAGCCGATATAGCGGAACGTAAGGCACCAAAACATAGGAGCCGGGCAAACCCAACTATTGACCCAAGACATGATTCGGAGCCGATGCATATAATGCTATAAGTTCGGGGTGCCGCACTTGTTAAAGTGTTCGGACTTCTCACACCATATTGAGGGGTACTAAAGCCCCTGGCGTATTTAGGCCGTACCAAAGTGTAGGGTGCAATATGTCGTTAAGGAACATATATATATATATAAAAGAGTAATGCAAAAATAGACAAAAGCTATGCACTGTTTTATTAAAGAGGGATGCGATCAAAGCAGAATGATACAAATAATGCGATAAGCAAAAGGTTGGACTATGTAACATGTCCGTTCCAGGGGCAAGCTGCGGAATAGTATGTGAAATAGGTATACTACTCGTGATAGAGACCACCTGGGAGTTCCGTAATGCGGCGTGGCTTGTCTGCTTCCCTGGTTCTTGCATCGTTTGTGCGGCAATTGAACTGCCGAACAGGCCTTCCGAAGAGTGGAGTCCTGAAAGTAAGAGAAAATTAAAAAATCGGCAGCCCCTGGTGCGGTTTAAGCCGTGTTTCGGGCATGCCGTGATGGTGCCCCTCCCCCTGTACCCATGGTATTTCTAGAGCGTAGTTATGTACGCGAAGTACTGGTGTCGCATTTTTGCGAGGGCTGGGGTTGGGGCCGCATTGCTACGCCTGCTCGGATCGTGCCAGGCGGTCTTGTTGTAGGTTACTCCGGGCGCGCTTGACGGTGTCCGGTCGTTTAATGGCCGGACTGGAGAACTGCCTGGAGAGGCTGCTTTGTACTTCCGCTGCAAGGGCCGCCGTGTGCTCCTCCGTTTGGAGGGAGCGTTCGGTGTTTCCATTGACCGTAATTACTCCTCGAGGGCCTGGCATCTTGAGCTTAAGGTATGCGTAGTGCGGTACCGCATTGAACTTGGCGAATGCGGTTCGCCCGAGCAGTGCGTGATAGCCACTGCGGAATGGGACTATGTCGAAGATTAACTCCTCGCTTCGGAAATTATCCGGAGATCCGAAGACCACTTCAAGTGTGACTGAGCCTGTACAGTTGGCCTCTACACCTGGTATTACGCCTTTAAAGGTCATTTTGGTGGGCTTAATCCTCGAGGGATCTATGCCCATTTTCCGCACTGTATCCTGGTAAAGCAGGTTCAGGCTACTGCCGCCGTCCATAAGGACTCTAGTGAGATGAAATCCGTCAATAATTGGGTCTAGAACCAATGCGGCGAATCCGCCATGACGGATGCTAGTGGGATGGTCCCTTCGATCAAAGGTGATCGGGCAGGAGGACCATGGGTTGAACTTTGGGGCGACTGGCTCTACCGCGTATACGTCCCTTAACGCGTGCTTCCGCTCCCTTTTGGGGACGTGGGTTGCGTATATCATGTTCACCGTCCGCACTTGTGGGGGAAAACCCTTCTGTCCACTGTTGTTCGGCGGCCGGGGCTCCTCGTCGTCATCGCTATGCAGCCCCTTGTCTTCATTTTCGGCATTTAACTTGCCTGCCTGCTTGAACACCCAACAATCCCTGTTGGTGTGATTGGCCGGCTTTTCGGGGGTGCCATGTATCTGGCACAAGCGGTCGAGTATTCGGTCCAAACTGGACGGGCCCCTAGGATTCCTTTTGAATGGCTTTTTCCGCTGACCGGATTTAGAGCCTCTGAATCCGGCATTAACTGCCGTATCCTCAGCATTGTCGCCGTTAATGCGGCGCTTCTGCTTGTTGCGACGCGACCTGCCACTACTGTCCCTGGTATCCGAATTACCAGGGTTCTTGGTCATATTGTTGCTACGAGCAAGCCAGCTGTCTTCTCCCGTGCAAAAGCGGGTCATGAGTGTCGTGAGTGCTGCCATAGACTTCGGCTTTTCCTGTCCAAGGTGCCGGGCAAGCCACTCGTCACGGATATTGTGCTTGAAGGCTGCTAGGGCCTCAGCGTCCGGACAGTCGACTATTTGATTTTTCTTTGTTAGGAACCGTGTCCAGAATTGCCTGGCCGATTCCTCTGGCTGCTGAATTACGTGACTTAGGTCATCGGCGTCTGGGGGTCGCACATAAGTGCCCTGGAAATTGTCGAGGAATGCGGCTTCCAGGTCCTCCCAACAACTGATTGATCCTGTTGGCAAGCTGTTAAGCCAATGCCGAGCTGGTCCTTTAAGCTTGAGTGGGAGGTATTTGATGGCGTGGAAATCATCGCCGCGGCCATGTGGATATGAAGGAGATAATCCTCGATCCATACCGCAGGATCTGTTGTGCCATCATATGATTCGATGTTTACGGGTTTGAAACCCTCGGGGATTTGATGATCCATTATTTCGTCTGTGAAGCATAGTGGGTGTGCGGCGCCTCTGTACTGGGCTATATCACGACGTAGCTCCAATGAGCTTTGTCTACTGTGTTCGGCCCTGCCGAATTTGTGGCCGCGTGACGGTTACCGTCTCGAGCCGTGGGGCGCCCACGCGATCCGTAGATCGATCTTGTTTGCCTTGCCTTGTCCTCCAACATGTCTCGTAAGTCCGGCGCATATTCCCGTGCCTTGGTACGGGGTGCGGCTTGAGTGGAGGGCCGAGAGGCCTCTCTGTCGCGGCCACGAGGTGGCCGGTCGGCCGCATCAAGTGCTTCCTCCTCTAATCGGGGTAGCAACCTGCGCTTTGGGTAGCTCTTGGAGGGGCGTTCGAGTTTATGCTCTTCGGCCGCAAGGACTTCAGTCCATCTGTCGACTAGCAAATCTTGATCAGCTCTAAGCTGTTGCTGTTTTTTCTTGAGGCTTCTTGCCGTGGCCATAAGCCTGCGTTGAAAATCTCTTGATCGACGGGATCCTCTGGCACGACAAATTCGCCGTCGTCGAGGCTTGCCTCGTCTTTGGAGCGAGGCATATAATTATCGTCCTCGACCTCTCTGTCTGCCGCTCTCTCATGAGGGCTGGTTTCTCCATCCTCCTGTGCTAAATCTTGCTGGAGGGGATTTTCTTCGGCACTTTCCGGAGTATTATTATCTCCCGTGCTGGAATCACCATATTTGTTTTGGCGGGATTTTGAGCGGCGCCGCTGACGCCGGCGCTTAGGCTGTTTCTTGGAGGGGTCATCATCCGCTGTTCCATCGCCATCTCCTTCTTTTGGGGTGTCCACCATGTATATGTCATATGACGAGGTGGCTTTCTAGGGCCTGATAGGCGCTGGTTCTTCATCGGCTCCTTCATCGGCGTCCATACCGTCGATGTCTTCGGAGTCGAAGTCGAGCATGTCGGTTAAGTCGTCGACAGTGGCTACAAAGTGGGTGGTGGGTTGGCTTTGAATTTCTTCATCGCCCGAATCCCAAACTTGCTGACCGTAGTCCGGCCAGGGCTCTCCTGATAAAGAGAGAGACTTCGGTGTCTTCAGAATATCACCGAAAGGCGAGTGCTGAAAGATGTCCATGGCAGTAAACTCCATAATCGGCACCCAATCGGATTTGATCGGCAGGGGCGCAGAGGGTTCGGAGTCCGGAGAGGAGTCCGACTCCTTGGAGTCACGAGTCTCGCAGAGTGTGGGGCTGGTGTTCGGCTCGATCGCCGTTGGGATCGCAGCCCCCGAGACGGCGTCCAACCACCCATCCTCGATCGGCGCAGTTGGCTCCGAATTAAGGGTCGAAGCCGATGCGGGTGCGGCCTCCAAGGCACTGTTCGGCGGCAGAGCAAGATCATGCTCGTCGTGATAGTGCGGCGCGCTCGGCAGTGGCTCGAATCCGTCGAAGATCAAGTCCCCGCGCATGTCAGCCGTGTAGTTTAAGCTTCCAAATCTGACCTGACAGCCAGGGGCATAGCTTTCGATCTGCTCCAGATGGCCAAGTGAATTGGCCCGTATTGTGAAGCCGCCGAAGACGAAGATCTGTCCGGGGAGGAAGGTCTCACCCTGGACTGCATCGCCATTGATGATCGTAGGAGCCATCAATCCTGACGGCGATGACACCGAGGAACTCTCAATGAAAGCACCAATGTCGGTGTCAAAACCGGCGGATCTCGGGTAGGGGGTCCCGAACTATGCGTCTAGACCGGATGGTAACAGGAGGCAAGGGACACAAAGTTTTACCCAGGTTTGGGCCCTCTCGATGGAGGTAAAACCCTACGTCCTGCTTGATTAATATTGATGATATGGGTAGTACAAGAGTAGATCTACCACGAGATCGGAGAGGCTAAACCTAGAAGCTAGCTATGTATGAATTGTTATTGTGTATGTTGTCCTACGGACTAAAACCCTCCGGTTTAATATAGACACGGAGAGGGTTAGGCTTACACAGAGTCGGTTACAATGGTAGGAGATCTGCATATCCGTATCGCCAAGGAAAGTCCCTTCCGGACAACGGGACGAAGTCCTTCAATCTTGTATCTTCATAAGTCCAGGAGTTCTGGCTGAAGGTATAGTCCCGGCCATACGGACACCCCCTAATCCAGGACTCCTCAATTTGCAAAGACCTTTTGACTATGTTCATGATAATTAAGTTCATCTAATCAATTATTCATGAACTCCCACTTAGATAGACATCCCTCTAGTAATCTAAGTGATTACATGATCCAAGTCAAACTAGGCCGTGTCCGAATCATCACGTGAGACGGACTAGTCATCATCGGTGAACATCTTGATGTTGATCGTAATCACTAATAACGACTCATGTTCGACCTTTTGGTTTTCCGTGTTTCCGAGGCCATGTCTGTACATGCTAGGCTCGTCAAGTTAACCTAAGTGGTATTGCGTGTGGTAAAATCTGCTTTACACCCGTTGTTATGCGAACGTTAGAACCTATCACACCCGATCATCACGTGGTTCTTCGAAACAACGGACCTTAGCGGTGCATAGTTAGGGGGGACACTTTCTTGAAATTAATTGCGAGGGGTCAATCTTATTTATGCTACTATCGTTCTAAAGCAAATAAGATGTAAACATGACAAACATCACATGCAAATCATAAAGTGACATGATATGGCCAATATCATCTTGCGCCTTTGATCTCCATCTTCGAGGCGCGGCATTAACACCATCGTCACCGGCATGACACCATGATCTCCATCATCGTGTCTTCATGAAGTTGCCTCACCAACTATTACTTCTACTACTATGGCTAACGGTTAGCAATAAAGTAAAGTAATTACATGGCGGTTTCATTGACATGCAGGTCATAAATAAATTAAGACAACTCCTATGGCTCTTGCCGGTTGTCATACTCATCGACATGCAAGTCGTGATTCCTATTACAAGAACATGATCAATCTCATACATCACATATATCATTCATCACATCCTTTTGGCCATATCACATCACATAGCATACCCTGCAAAATCAAGTTAGACGTCCTCTAATTGTTATTGCATGTTTTACGTGGCTGCAATGGGTTTCTAGAAAGAACGTTTCTTACCTACGCAAAACCACAACGGTGATATGCCAATTGCTATTTACCCTTCATAAGGACCCTTTTCATCGAATCTGATCCGACTAAAGTGGGAGAGCCAGACACCCGCCAGCCACCTTATGCATCAAGTGCATGTCAGTCGGTGGAACCTGTCTCACGTAAGTGTACGTGTAAGGTCGGTCCGGGCCACTTCATCCCACAATGCCGCTGAATCAAGATAAGACTAGTAACGGCAAGCACATTGAACAAATCATCACCCCACAACTACTTTGTGTTCTACACTCGTGCATAGAATCTACGCATAGACCCTAGCTCTGATACCACTGTTGGGAATCGTAGCAGAAATTTAATTTTCCTACGGATCACCAAGATCAATTCTATGGAGTATCTAGCAACAAGGGGAAGGGGAGTGCATCTATATACCCTTGTAGATCGCTAAGCGGAGCGTTACTAGAACGCGGATGAGGTAGTTGTACTCGTAGCGATTCAGATCGTGGTCGATTCCGATCTAAGCGCTGAACAATGGCGCCTCCAGTCGTCATTCTTCTCCAGTAGTGTCTTGATTTCTCCTCATATCCATCACGTGTAAACTTGATTTCTTCCTCCAGCTTGATGATTCTAGTCTTTAGCCTTCTTCAAGTCCATCATGTCCGTGGCACATCTGGTTCTCCTGGCGTCAATGTTGCTGGTTTAAAACTCCCTGGATGAAAAGCTGTGCAATGGATTCTATCCTTCCTGGTGCTGATTACTTTCCCATTGCTCGTCTCGGCGCCCACATATTTGGTAGATAATGTCCTTAAGCTCCCTGTTGTAGACCTCTCCAATGCGTCCCATGGTAATGTGGGCTGTCATGCTCTTGCCTAGACTCCAGGTGGGTGCTTCAAAAGAAAACTCTATGGGTTTAGAAATTGGCGAGAACGTCCTTCCTGGAACTTGTACTTGAACCATCCAGCGCTCCTCTTCAGGTAAAGTGGCGTTGTACGTTCCGGTGAAGCTTGGTATTCCAATGTACAAGTACCTAGTGACTTCCTTCAAGTGGCGTCCAAAAGGTGTGTCTTCATCCGGTTGTGCAAACTTGTTCTTCATCTCCGCCATCCTAAAGAGTAGAAAATGGAGAGGAGTCAGAAATGAGTAGAGAAGTGTGACCTAGGGTTTATCTTAGTGGTCGTGTCCTACACTCAGCGTGTGCTCTGATACCATCTTGTAGCGACCCGGCCTCAGATGGTCAACTCTCTGTGCTTCAGTGTCATCCCTGGATCGGTAATGCTGACACACACAGTACTCGAAGGATTTATAGCAGAGTGGCAATCACACACTTATTACATCGAATGTCTCAAAAGAGAACTTATTACAATAATATGGCTTAAGGCCATCTAATACGATAACAGCGAAAGGCTTGGAAGATAAAGTGAGTCCATTAACTCCAACGGCATAGCTGAGCTACACGGCAACGACCTAACGAACCTTACTCCTCGTCTGAAAAGTCTGCAACATAATACGTTGCAGCCCGAAAATGGGTCAACACATGGAATATGCTGGCAAAGTAACACACTAGAGCAAGAACAGAATAATGTTATCACTACATGCATATTTGGCTGGTGGAAAGCTCTATGGTTACAGTTTTGCGAAAAGCCAATTTTTCCCTACAACAAAGGAATAGATATTTTAATTTAACTATCATGGTAGTTGAACAAACATTAAGAAGGTTCCTCCAACTCAATCCCAATCAAAGTAATTAACATCCCAACAATATTATTTAAGAATGATGAGATACATGTGATAACCCAAATACTAGATACTCAAGAATTGTCCATAACCGGGGACACGGCTAATCATGATTAGATTATACACTCTGTAGAGGTTTGCGCACTTTTCCCCACAAGACTCGATCTCCTCCGTTGGATTTCTCGCACTACAAGGTGTTTGAGATACGGATGACCGAGACACAGTCTTTCAGAAACATTAACTCTCTACTCCGGACAGACCATACCAAACCTACATCCCACTACCTGTTGATCTGCCTCTTCAAGAGCTTCACGTAACTTACTCAACTATGCTAGAGCCCATAATAGCTTGTGGCTGCACATGGAAGTTTCTATCATGAATCATCTCAGTTCCCTTTGAGCCTGGGTGGCGGTCCATAGGAAGATCACACGGGTACTCCGGGTGCCTCAATCCACCCAAATGTTAATTTAAGTTGCCACCTTAAGTTTGAATCATTAATTAACAATCTCACATCTGTCATGGATTTCTCTCAAATCCAAACCACGTCTACGAGCATAGCATAGCATAGTAATATAAGCAGCGTAGAAGTAACTCCCAGGGTTTGAATGTAACAGGGTAATAGGTTCTAACTCATCAACTACTGCCCAACCCACATATTAATGACATCCTAACCATGCAATGTTTGAGGATTGGGACTAATGCATAAAAACTGGGTGATAAAAGGGATATGATCAAAGTGTTACTTGCCTTGCTGACGGTCTACGAAACCTAGGGACTCGTGGTAGCACGCTTCGCACTCCGGGTGTTCTATCGCAAACAAACAATGACATACATAAGCAACAAGCAAGAGATGCACAAGCAAAACTCAAATAAAAGGGGGTTGACCGGAAGGTACAACTTAAGAACTCCGGTTTGCAAAAAGAATCAAATCAAACGGAGCAACGAAACTCAAACGGCGAAAGAAAGAAGCTTCGTTTACTAATCTGAACCTAGGTCAAATTTTACAGTAGCAAAAACTCATTTAATTTGGTTAAACGGAAAGAGGGTTTCGAGACGAAACTCTAGGCACTTGAATCGCCTGATTCCGACTAACGAGCGAAAAGATAAACAAAAACTAAGATCGGATCAGAAATCACGATCAGAAAATCGCGGAATAAATCCGATAAAAGAAAACTGACGAACAGACTAGTGAACGAGCGTTCATTAGCTGTAACTAACCGGGCGAAGAACCTTTCATTAAAACGAATGTTCGGACGAACGTCCGCTAAACAGGAAAACCGAAAAAAAAGAAAAACCGGTGATCCGAAAAGAAAAAAACGGATCTAGGGTTTCTAAAAAACCGAACGGTTTTAGAAAAAAACCGCGGCTCGGATTCCGGTGCGGTACCTCTAGCGAGGGGCTCCGGCGAGGCGAGGGAGGCGTGATGACGGCTTGCGGGGCGGCGGCAGCAAGCGGCGGCGGCGCGCGAGCGCGGCAGCAGCGGCGGCTAGCGCGGGCGGCGGCGGGCTGCGGGGCGCGGGGCTGCGGCGGCGGGGCTGGCGGTGGTGGTGGTGGTGTGGTGTGTGGGCTCGGGGCGCCGTATATAAAGGGGGGGGGCGCGACTTGGAGGAGGGGGCAAGGCGCGGCGGCAGGCGGAGGCGGAGTCCGACTCGGACTCCGGTCCGAGCGGCGGCGGCGGACGCGCGCGGGCTGGGTGGCGGCGGCCTGGCTCGGCTGGGCCTTAGGCCCAGTCGGGCGCGGGAACTTTTTTTAAATAATATTCGCCGACCGAAATAAAATCCTAGAAAAAATAAATAAAAATCTACAAATGCCAAAACAAATTTTCACCGTCTAAATAAAATATTTAGAACGAGATGAACATTTTCTTGTCCCTGAAATGCAATTTTGAAAACGTGCAATTTTTCTAATGCAAATAAAATCTGAAAAAATCAAATAAATGATTTTAATATTTTTCCTCCAATATTTCAATTATTTTGGAGAAGTCATATTATCTCCTCTCATTTATTTTAACATGAAATATTTTTCAGGGAGAAAAATAATTAAAATCAAAAATCCTCGTTTCAATATTTTATAAAAATCAAATATGAAAACCGGGAAATCCCCAACTCTCTCTGAAGGTTCTAGAGTTGTTTAAGATTTCGAGGATTGTGGAACGAGAAATGCAATACAATATGATATGCATGAATGACCTATGTATAACATTCCAAATTGAAAATTTGGGATGTTACAAACCTACCCCCTTAAGATGAATCTCGCCCTCGAGATTCGGGTTGGCTAGAAAATAGGTGTGGGTGGTCTTTGCGAAGATCATCCTCTTGTTCCTAGGTGGCTTCATCCTCGGTATGGTGACTCCACTGAACTTTGCAAAACATGATAACCTTACTGCGGGTGACTCTGCTGGCAAACTCAAGAATCTTTACTGGCTTCTCCTCATAAGTCAATCACTGTCCAACTGAATTGCCTCCAAGGGTACTGTATCTCTTAACGGTATATCGGCCATCTCAGCATGACACTTCTTCAGTTGTGAAACATGAAACACATCATGAACTCCTGACAATCCCTCGGGTAATTCCAACTTGTAGGCAACTTCTCCCATCCGTTCCAAAACACGATACGGTCCTACAAATCTCGGAGCTAATTTCCCCTTAAATCCAAAACGTTTTACTCCTCGCAAGGGAGATACTCAAGATATACTCTAATCTCCAATTTCATAGGTTACCTCTTTGCGTTTTGAGTCCGCATAACTCTTTTGCCTGGACTGAGCTATCTTCAATCTATCGTGAATCAATTTAACCTTTTCCTCAGATGCTTTGATCAAGTCTGGTCCAAACAATTGTCGGTCTCCTACCTCATCCCACATCAACGGTGTTTCTGCACCTTCGTCCATACAGGGCTTCAAACGGTGCCATCTTCAAACTGGCTTGGTAGCTATTGTTGTATGAGAACTCCGCGTAAGGCAAATTGTCATCCCAACTAGATCCATAATCTAGCACACAGGCTCTCAACATGTCCTCCAAAATTTGGTTCACTCTCTCAGTCTGTCCATCTGTCTGCGGGTGAAAAGTTGTACTGAACTCTAACCTTGTTCCAAAAGTCTGATGTAACTGATGCCAGAACTTTGAAGTAAACTGTGTTCCTCTATCTGATATGATGGTCCTTGGAACTCCATGCAGACATACGGTCCTGGACATATAAATCTTGGCCAACTTTGCACTGGTATAAGTGGTTTTCACTGGGATGAAGTGAGCCACTTTGGTCAAGCGATCAACTACTACCCATATGGAATCATATCCTGCTTTAGTCCTGGGCAATCCGGTGATAAAGTCCATGCCAAGTTTATCCCACTTCCATTCGGGTATCGGCATAGGCTGTAATAATCCTGCTGGCTTTTGATGTTCTGCCTTCACTCTCTGACATACATCACATATGGCTACATACTCGGCAATATCCTTCTTCATACCAGTCCACCAGAAACGTTCCTTCAAATCCAGATACATCTGGTGTT